>NC_089647.1:18117000-18430000 GCF_037042795.1 Molothrus aeneus | reverse complement strand
AATCAAGAATCCCTCCCCTGGTCTGTTGAGGGAAGCAATGGGCCTTCAGCCAACAGAATGTGTTTGTCTTTGGACATGTTCTGCAAAAATACACTAAAGGTGAGGGCTTAAATTCTCAGGTTGAGATAGTGTCAGTTAAAGCAGCAATATTCTCCACTCCACCAAACAGTGATGGGAACTGTTTAACAAAGGAGAATTCTTCAGCAAAAAGGACTAATTTCTTGCTAGAAGGCAACATGGAGAGGCTCGGTCTCCCCTGCAAATTTAAACTAAACCTGGGGACAAGACCAGAGTCATTGGATGCTTAATATAGATTTGTAATATTTTGCATTTTAACCCTGTGGTTGTTTATTTTGCTAAACCTCTTCCTTTAGTATATGGTTCTGTTGTCCCCAAAGTGTGTAATGAGGTGAGACCCACAAGCAAACTGTGGACAGTTTGGGAGACCGAAGAAATGACCTCAAGTTGAATAGAAGGCCTGCAAGTTTCAATGTCATGGGGATATGTGATAAGGAGACCTAGAACTATTAAAAAGATGTGTCTTTATGTAGAAACAGGAAATTAATGCCTACAGAATAATGTACTTTGAACTAATCACAACAGCCTGGAGAAGATTAAAGAAAAACAATGAAACCTGTCTTTAACACAGATGATATATGCTTTTACTAAAGGACATGTTACTATTTTGAACTAGTTTTCCAGCTGCAGTTAATAAGTTCTGGGTTCAGCTCCATTTGTGAGAATACAAAGCAGCTCTTTATGATATCTCCACCCTAGAAATTGCCTCACTTTGGTTTCCCCACGACTGCAGTAGCCCCAAGGGAATCTTCAGCTTACTGGACATTTTTGTTATTTGACCTCTAAGATTTAGTAGAATGACATAAAGGAGATGTGACATCTCTGAGACGTTACCCCAGTATTTCCAGAACCAGGGTAAATGAATCAGGCCAGCCTGTACTCTCTGTGCTGGGAAGGCTGCTCCACAATACTCCAAGATCTTTTCCTTTGCTGAGCATTTCCTGGTGTCCTTGACAAAAAACATGTCTACAACTCCAGCACAGTGGAAAAGTTCCCAACAGCTTGTGGGCACTGCATGATCCATGCCCAGCCCATATTGCCCAGCCTGTGCAAGTGGAGCTTCCAGAGAAGCTCATGCACACTTGGGCACCTGCTCTCTTGGGTGTGCCCCAGTCCTTCTTGCACTCAAATGTGCCAGTGAAGGGAGTCTTGAGACCTCAGAGCTGCCCTAAAAATCAGTATAGCCACAGCAGCATGCCAATTTCTAAACTTCCCATGATGAGTCTGCTGGATTCTCTAATGTGAAATGCACAATAGCAACTCCAAAGTGAGTGAGTGGCAAAGACCCCCTTTGGCAAACGGGTGTATCTTCTTCTCCATTCACACATGCCACCTTTCCATTAGTATATTCAGCTAAATAAGGTGTTTATTCTGTTTTATAAATGGTTAGCTCTTCCCCAGCTCTAGAGAGGGTAGCTGTGTTTAGTGCTGTTGTTGTTTTAATGTATACATTGTTATTTATTTTTGATGGGAGCATTAGGAAATACACCTTGTGTTTGAAGGAGAAGAGACCGAATCTCATGGTGGTTTTAAGGGAATGTTGTTCCCTGCCTCTGGCAGCTGCACCAAGTATTCCTGATCCTGACTCTTCCATGAAGCTTATCTGAAAAGAAATAGCACAGGTCTGGATCTAAAATTGTCTTGAAACACGCAGAACAAAATTTTAGAGCACAGTGAAAGTACAAATTAAGAAATTTTGTTGAAAATGCAACAAAACAATTCAACAGATTTCAAGTCCAGTAGATACCCCTGCATGCTACCATCTTAAGTCCCACTGTAGTATTTGAATTGGGTGTGAATGTTGCTTCCAGCATGCAAGCTGTTATCTACACCTCTCTGAGTCTCCTGTTACTGAAGAGGGAGCACAGTGCATGTATGAATCTAGTTTGCCATCCTTCACCAATCACTAATGTAATTACACAACTTTCTTATAGTGCTGTGCTGGCACTTTATTCTGTGCAATATAAAGAAAGAAGCTAAGTCCAAGTTATTATAGACTGCATTGAATAAAGATTTGGAGTACCTGAGACAAATTGAAGGAATAATGTGTAAGGATTGCAGAATATTGAAATTTTTCTCTAAGGCACTCAAGACTTTGGGCTCAAGGGAAAGAAGAGATAGGGGAGCCTTTTTACAGAAGGTGGTAATGAGAAATCACACATTAAGTTATGGAAAGCTGTCCATTTTTTTCTGTACAAAGATGTGGTGGCCAGGTTCTGGAGAGTACTAAGGAGTCACTAGAGACCAAGAAATAGCAGAGCTAGAGATATGATATTGCCAGCACCAGTGTTTGTGCAAAGCTTCATAGTCATGGATTGATGCAAGTGACACAATTGGATAATTTTTTAAAATGTAAAGAGTGTTGCTTTTCATAAAAGCATTTTTCCCCATGTTTCATTGCAGTGCTACGGATGAATAGAAGTAAGGTACATCATCTCCTGCTGGATCTCAGTTTTTTTGCGAAAGACTTATAAGAACCAATTCTCTGCTTGTAACACAGGTAAAATTAAATTTCTCAGTTATTTATTTAAATCATGTAAACATCTGAAGAAAGGCATTGCCAAAAGAGGTTTCCATTTCTGTGCACTAAATATTTTGACTATTCTTAAGCTTAGCAGCAAATCCAAGGTCAAGATCAGCACTCGCAAATTCCACAGAGCAACACAAGCAGAAATTATGAACCATACCTTGTTGGAACTGCTGGAGGTCAGGTCTGAATGAAGCATTTGCATTTGGCAAGAGATGTTTGTCACTGACTTTGTAAAGGTTTGTTTCAGCAGAATTTTCCATGCTGTTTTCATGATGGAATAGTCCCATTAACATAATCATTCAGTATCACTTTATCTGATCCATTCTTTACTACAGTCTTTATATCCCTGTATGATCCAAATGTTCATATGTACATGATGCCAATCTCATTAACTTCTACATCTCATGAGATTCTGCATAAAACTAATGTCTCATACTGACATTGCCTTGAACAAATAAAGTGCAAGGGAAAAGATTGATGCTTTCTCTGTGGTTTAATACCACCCAGATGAGTGCAGCAGGTGGATTTATGGCTAACCCCATACACACGTACCCTAAGAAAGCACAGCAGTGAAGTTTCCAGTGTTAATGTAAAGCTTGTGGAATGTGCTTAACAGACTGGTTTGGCCAGATGTTAAAACAACTTCATCGGCTTCTTCACCTCAGTGCTAATGCACTTCTGATAAAAACCAGCACAAACATAGAGTAAGACTCACCCAAGTTCACCTAAGGTATGCTCTCCAGTTGACTTAACTCCTCCTTGAAAGGTAAATGGTGTACATTAATCTCACCCCAAAAGAGCAACATAGGATTCTAAGTTTGGTACTGTAATGGCTGTCAGAGCACATCAGGTCACCGCAGAGTCAGTGAAGAATAGAAGTGGTTTGTCAGTACAATAGAGAGAAAACAGTGGGCAAAGAGAATGCTAATAACTCAGCTATAACCATTGTCTCTGGTTCAAGGAACCACTGTTACAATCAAATATCTTTTCTGTTTTGTAGTGCAAATGTTAGGAGAGTAAATATTAACAGTTATTAGGGACTCTGTCCAACTGTATGGATGCTTCTATGGGGAAAAATCCAGCTTTTGTCAGATTGCCTACTTTTGCTTCTGCTCCATGGCACAAATGTCATATGAGACAAATAGAAAAAGGTTCAAGGACTGGACTGAATCTTTCTGACTGCCAAAGTACTTGCAACACACTGCAACATCTGTACTTTTCCTGGATCAAACTTCACCAATATTACAGAATCTGCTTCTGGAACTGGCTGAACAGCACAGCTGATGTAGCCAGACCAGAACTCCAGATCATACTCCCAGATCGGCCTGTTGGCTCAGTTTTTTGACAGCAGTGCAGGAAACTGGTGATTATTTTTGTCATTAAAAGAAATGCAGATGGTATATAGCTGGATCACTGCTATGAAGTTCCAGCCTATGGCCCTTCTAACCTGGCAGCCAGGAACCACCATATCCCCACAGCACTCAAAAGTAATTTGTTGTTTATATTATCACAAGTCACATTCTGTCCCTTAAAAAATTTTTATTCAAGGACTCTACAACTGATACAGCTAGGAAAATGCTAATTTTAGTCTAGTAAGTAAACAGAGGTCTGATTCAGCTCTCCTCAATACTGGATGCTGAACAGGATTTTGCCATCAGAAAGATGAAAGGATACAACAAACATTGGACTGGTCTCCACTGGGAAATAAATGGATGGTAAGAAACAGGCCTGACCAGAGAGCCTGGCTGAGCATCTTGGAATGTGTTACTGGCAGTTTGTTATGTAGAGGAGAATTAAAAAGTTTTTACCATGGTGGACTGACACTGGCCAGGAGCCAAGCAATCACACAGCCTCTAACTCACCCCACCATGTTCATTGGGTTTGGGGACAAAATAGGAAGAATAAAAGCCAATAAACTCATAGGTCAAGTTAAAGACAGTAAAATAGCTGAAGGAAAGAAGAAATTAAGCAAATCGCAATTGAAAGGCAATAACTCACCGACTTCCACAAGCAGACTGATGGCCCAGCCAGTCCCTGAACAATGGCCACCTGGGAAGAGAAAGCTCTCACCTCCTTCTTGCTCTACCCCAGCTTTTATTGCTGAACATGTTATATGGTCAAGGTTATCCCTTTGGTCAATTCAGGTTGGCTGTCCTGCTGTGTCCCTTCCCAACCAGCAGCCAACTTGTTGGTGGAGCAGGAGAACACAAGCTGTGAAACTGCGCAAACGCAAACATTGGTTAGCCATAGCCAAAATACTGGTGGGTTATCAACACTGTTTTAGCCACAAATTCTAAATGCAGAACTATAGAGGCTGATATGAAGAAAGTTATCTCCTGCCCAGCCAGACCCAATACATCAACTTAGGCAAAACCAATTCCCCAGGACTCCTCTTAACTTTTAGCTTGAATTAAAAAAAGGAAGAAAATCAATGTCTTCCTTGGTAACACGGTGGGTAAAGCTGTTTTCCAGACAAATGGGCAATTTGGGAATGATATTACCTCACAATTCATCAGATTGGCATAGCATATCAAAGTGCTAATCCATCATTTCCTGATTGCATTAAGATATGCAGGAATTTGGGATCAAGCAGGAGTATGCTGTATACAATAATTGAGGATGTTTGGAACTGTACCCTCAACAAAATATCACTCACTCTAACTGGGATACAATCGAGGACTATTGGTTTATTCCTAACCAGCATAATTTTTTTTTACATGGCTGTGTAAGATACATTATCTAGAGTACAGGATGTCTGGTTTGGCATCCAGGCCTCTGGACTATGTCTCTTTTGGGACAAAGCAGTGTTACTTGCTGTATGATACAGTGTTGTATCATAGCTACTCCTACATTTAATTGCACAGCATTATATAATGAAAATTGGTCTTCAGGCTTTATACTACTTGTCACTTATTAATCAAATAATTTGAAACACCAGTGTAAAACCTGCTAAAATCAAGTAGTTATGGTTGTGGGAATAAAGCTCTTCAGACCAGGAATCCAGGACATCCAAAGGGAAAGAAGGGTGCTGCATAAAATAATAATGACTATAGTATGTGTGGGAGAGATAATTAAATAATGGGCTCCTGTTTCATCAGGCAGGATAATTAAAAACAAAGTCAAGGAATTCAGGTTCTGTAGATTGCTCAATGGTGCAAGATCACAGCCATAGGCAGAAGATGAAAAAATACAAAATTTCCACAAGAGGAGATATAATTTCTGGTTGATACATATCTTAAAGTCATCAGAGTACCAAGAAGCTGAAAACAGACCATAAAACTGAACTTGACAGACAAACCACTTCAAGACAACAAACTTTTGATAAGAAAGTCATTTTTGTTGTTTTTGACCACAAAAACATTTCTTTTCTAGTGCAGCTAACTCAGGGCAAAACAAAGGCATTACAGCTGCCCCAAAAGAGAATATTGAGGTCCCTCCTACATTGCCTGGTGAGAACTCAGGTACTCATTTTTCTAATTTCAGATCTGTTACAGTTTTACAGAGTAATCCTGTCGATATCATTGCAGAGCAAATTAAAGTGACAGACCCTTTCCCAGATCATCATGGGGAATTTTGCAATATGCAAAACATTTGAAACATACAAAAGCCATGGCATTCATCCCCAGCATGAATGATCTTCTTCATGGTGGCAATTTTTGCCCTTCTCCTGAGGTCAAAAAGGAAGGAGGGTATCAACACAGCTACTCTTGACACAGCATTTTATAACAGAGTCCATTGCTCTTCTTGATTCCAGGGTAAGATTCACTGAAGAACCTGGGGACCGAGGTATGCCCAGAATTATCTGGAGAACATTTAAATCTTCTCTGTGCATGACACATGAAAGGCATCATAAGAGAAGGGCTGGTGCCACAGATCTGGGTGGATCCAGGGAACACAATCCTTTACACTGAGAAAGCTACCCAACCAGGTGTTTTTCTTGAAGTGGTGATGACATTGATTAGAGAAGGAGAAGGCTGGTTCAGTGCTCAGTCTGTGGGCTTGCAAGCATGTTCTTTCCACTTATCCTTGTCCCAGGAATGGAGGCTTCAAGGAGGAAAAAAAGAATGCCTGGAGGAAATAGAGAAAAACTCTCACTCTCCTTGTATACAGTATTAAAAATGTTGTGAAGTATTAATTCTGTTGGTCTTAAACTTAACAAGTATTATAAAGATTAAGAAAATAACTTTTGGTTGAAAGAAAGCAACAATGCATTCTTTAGTTCTTTTTCCAAAGTTAATGTTGAAGGCAAAACCTTGGAAATGTAAGCAGGGCATCTCACCAGCTCAATTGAATAAAAGATCAGCAGAGGAAAAACTGTGTGAAGTAATTCTCCACCAGAACTCAATCTGCATTCAAACTCAATTTATAGATGAATGAATGATGGAAACCAGCTTAGGGCAAGCAAGCTCCAATCACCATCATTATTATTATATGAGAAAATACCACCACAGCACTCAAAATACTCACTAAAAATAACACCTTGGGCCCAATTCTTCCTTTACAATAATTTTGTGTTTATGCAATTTAAATTTGTGAAAGATGCATTGAATTTCATGACCACCTACAAAGAAAACAGTATCTTATTTGAAGGACATGCTTGAATTTTAAGATCCAGGAGTTCCAATGCTGACCCAGCACAAGACAACCGGTTTGCTCTTGAAAATGTATTTAGACAAAGGGAAGTATCCTTTATCTACTCTCTATCCTGTTATTAGATTTAAAAACGCTATGCTTAGTCTCTAGCAAAATCATAATCATGTACATGCATTTTTAAATTATAATTAATCTATCTGTTATTTTGGATCTAAAAGGATCCAGAAACATGTATGGGGCTGCCTAAAGCTGGAAAGGTTAAAACATAATATAGAATGCAGATGACAGATGCAAAATATTTAATGCAAGGGAAGTTTTGGTGATAGCAAAGTCAGGTCTGCCATAACTTGTAACAGACATGGCAGGACAGAATGGGTTTCAAATTTGAGGCAGCATTTATCAGGGAAAACTGAACTTCTGGTCCCTGGGATTGGAACACGGGACAAGCCAGCTATTGAGATGGCCAGAATAATATAGCATTGTTCTCATTAAATACAGATCAAAACAATTTTTTTTCCTTGTAAATCTAAAACATGTACCACATAGTTCTTAACGAATATTCCACACATGGAGTTTGCTATATTGCAGCATCTGACTTAACTGGCACCTGCCTAAATATTCAGAACATGTTTGCCTTTGCATATCAATGGTAGAACTGATGTAACGAAACAGTCCAACTTACAGATGCAGGCATACTGAAAAACTCATTTATATAGACATACTTCTCCCCCAAACTGCACAACATATTCAGTGTTTATGATGAGCATTGCTCAGACAGCATTCCTGAGCAGTCCCAGTAACTCATCGTGTGCTCGTAGCTGCCACAGAGCCATCTGCTTCCTGACCGAATGCTTCCCAGGCCACAGGCAGCCCCCAATGCTCTGATTCAAACGTAGAAATATTCACACCAGCATTCACAGATGGAAATATGTTGGCAGGAGTATCTATAACACTTCCCTTCCTCGGAACTAAAACTTTTCAGGAAATAAATCTGTTGTGGTAAGAGAAAAGGGGTCAGGCATTCTGTAAAGCAATTTATGTGAGTGTATACTTGAAAACCTTCCATTTTTAAAATGATACTCACCCACCTTTAATCACAGTCATTCCACTTCAAAGAGGGGAAAAATAGTCACAGTAAAACCTTCTTCTTTTCACATACCTCTCTGTCACATCTCTCACTCCCAGGGCTTTTCCACCTAATAACTCTCAAACCATGCCATCCTCAAACAAATCATAAAACCTAAACAAACAGAATTAATCTATTGAAATCTTAAAAGGTTGTAATATCATAACAGGCCTGTACAGATCTAATACCACAGTGATGTCAAAAGCTGAGTTCATCCAAGGCCCCCAAGCCTGTTTATTTGTAACAGTTGTCCATTGCATTTCACATCCCTTTGGTTCTTCCTTTATTTGTGTGTCAAATGCCCTTGATGGAAGAGGTAACTAAATATTTCCAAAGCTACTTGTGGTTAGTATTATGGTTTTATTAAAGTCAATAATGCAATAACAAAGCTCAACTGTCGGACTACCTCCCACCCCACTTTTCCCTCTCTTTTCCTTTTAATTGAAAAACAAAATAGGGAGAGGACCTAGTTTCAGCTTTGCCCTTCAAAATCAGGTGCACAGTGTGCTTTGAATTCAGTTTGCACTCACAGCACACATGCACACAGCTGTCGTCCCACTTCCATAGCAAAAGCAGATTAAGCTCAGAACAGCAAGTGCCCCTGACCTTGAGAATTATCAGTACTGATACAACACTTAGTGTGCAGACATATGCAGGAAGTTAAATCATTAGACTCTGTTCCTCACAGTTATTGTTGTATTTTCTGGAAAACCCAAGGAACACTATTTTTAAAACTGTATAGGTTCAGGGTCAAAACGTCCTTGCACAAAACTCTTAACTAATGGTTCTACTCTCTTGCAGGTACTTAATACTTTGGTGGGTTTCTTTTACTGAGAAAAGACTTGGAAAGGACAGGAGAAGACTTGGAAATTATATAATTTATGATATCTGCATAAAACCATAATCAGATATACAATGTAGAGTATGGTGGTTAATATATACACTGAACAAATTTAAGTTACAGCTCCCAGGCAGGTCTGTACTCAGTAATAAGTTCCTAAGAAAAGGAGCTAATAGCTGGTGTAGAGAAATTCAAGGAAGCCTTTTTCAAATTTTCATGCTTCCCTTTCAGAAACATTTCTATATGCTTGGGGCCAAAGAATATTTTAAAAATTAAATCTTAACAAGTAAAAGCACTCTTGCCTTTGAGAAGACAGTGAAGGGAAAGGAAGATACACATTCATATGAAGCACAGAGGTGTGTCCAGCCAAAGTTCAGGACAGGTCTTGGTTCCCTCTAAACTTCAGCAGCTTCTCCTGGCTTCTTTGTGTTTATTAATAGCCTGGCTTCTTTGTGTTTATAATAGTTTATAATAGATGTGATCTAGCTGTTAATAAGGCAGAGAATAAATGAGCTACAGGACTGTAGCTTTTCCAGTTTTCTCACAGAATTGTAAATTAAATGTTTCTCTTTAGGCTGCACATCCTGAGAGGATAAGGGAATGATAAGGCAAAGTTTTCCATTTCCATTAGAAACCACTTCTTTTTATCATCTGTGGTTTCAGAGAAAATGGTCTCACAAATGTATTTCAAAAGCACCCTATAGATTGAGAAACTGTGGAGGAAGGAAATCCAAAGTGTTTTATTGTGTATAACCCCACAGTATGGGGCTGGTGGCAAGGAGGGGAAGAGAAGCATCTCACAGTGTGACAGGTGATGGAGCTGGCAGTGTGACCTGACTTTGAAGATTGCCTGCAAACAACAACCTTCATTTCATGTGCTGCTATTTCAGATGCAAAGGATGATACTTCAGGTGACAACACTGCTTATGATGCCACTCAGGCAGAAAAGAGAGGACTGCTCACAAGAGCTAGATTTACATCAGGCATGGTTTGTATCATTCAAACTACCTGTACATCATTCATGGTGGTTCAGGCTACCAAAGGGGAACTCAAAAAGCTAAAATTTAAAACACCAAACCTTTTGTGATATGCAGCAGGGTTACAGCAATGTGTAATTCCTTCTGTTTGGAGAGAGAACTCAACTTTCATAAGCCTGGGAAACCAATAAAGCAGAAGTGTTCCAAATAGATGTTACAGAAAAATGTTCAAAGACAGTGCAGAAAAGAGACAAAGAAGGGGCAGATTGTGATGGCCAATTCAGTCTCTCTGTATACAGAGGTGTTATTTGCTAGCAATAGCTTTATTAATGGCACTATCAATCTCTCATTCAACATAACAGAGTATTTTTTGCCACAATATCCCACTCTCTCTGCTGAGATGTATCAGGGGAAGCTGTATCAGTGACTGGCATGCTAAATTGGGCTGTCACACTGACATGCTTGGCACAGGATGAAATGTCTGTGCTAGAAGCTGCAGAAGCTGCAAGTGGAGCTGTGTTCACAGATAAAGCACACTAGAACTGAGAGCAAGGCACCAAATCAAGCTGAACCTGCTCTGCTGGGCTTGCTCACTTGGTCCCAGAAGCATTCCTGGTCAGGGCCAGCAGCAGAGGTGTAAAAAAGCACTTGGTAGCATTATGGGGAGGCATGGTGTGTGGGAGGGAAAGGACCAGGGCAGACCAGAAGCCAGCAGGAGCCATTTCAGACAGCAGGAGTGGGACACTGGCTTGAGGACAGCAAGCATGAACAGAGCAGAAAGTTGAGGCAGTCACAACTGTGGATTTTGCTCTGAGGGATTTGGGAAGCTGCAGTCTATTAATTTATTCCATCAGCTGCTATTGCTGTAAGAGCCACACCAAGGGTGGCCACTATGGAGAGTTTGGGCAGGAGTTTGCCGGTATGGACACAGCCCACAGCTCTGTCATATCTCTCTATAATGAAGCATTTCATGGATGCCAAGACAGTTCAAAGAGCACATACTCTGAAACCAGGATTCCCAGCTGTGTTTCCCAGCAAACTGCCCCACGAGCAAGACTCACTCACAATTAGTTATGGTGGCAGCCAGCATTGCATTGCACCTAGCGAGACACATGCAGTAACTGAATGTGACATGCCACCATAACAGATCCAACCAGAGCATTCCAGAAGAAAAAGTGCTCCAATCTGAGGGGCTTAAAGAGGCACTAAAGAATTTATGAAGGATGAAATGTAACTTCAGGGAAGGTGATGAAATTATCAGCCATACCAAGAGCAAACACAGAGCCAAAAGGCAGGATCCTGTGCTACTGACAGACAACCTTGTTGGGAGTCTCAATACATTCATCTTCTCAATTGAAGCTGAGCTGACCTGATTTGATCACATTAGTACTGCCTGACAAAAAAAAAATCAAAAAAGGAAAAATTTTAAATATTTTGAAGTGATTGAGATCTTTTACATTAACAATTATTGGTAATTGAAATTAGTGAGTAAAAGCTTGTTTAAGTTTTTAATCAGAACTTTCTTTTATATTTTTGGTATAGATATATATTTTTAAAAGATGTTTAGTTTCCTTTAAATGTTTTCAAATTTTCAAAAGTGCTCTTTCCTTCACAAACCCCCAGCTGTGTTTTCAGTGAAAGGCCAAAAATGCTTTCTGGATTAAAAACAACATCTCTGCCCTTCCTTCCTCACCATCCCATACTGTCTTACTTTAAGTTGTCCTGCTATTAGAAGGACTAAGAGTCTGATTCAGTGATGGTTGACTTGACTTTAAGGAGAGCTGAAAGCACTCAGTTCTCTGTGGAAATGAGTCAATGCCTCACAGTGTAAATGGAGTGGAGCCATGCCTTTATTCCAGCTTGCTACCTGCAGGGAGGAGGATGCATGGCCAGCAGCACTGGGCAACTGCTGTTCATTTTCTGCATGAGGAGCAGTAGCATTATAGAGTCTCTGGCTTGAACTGGGCAACAGAGTGTTTTTTTCTGATGTAAGACTGGCCTGGTAGGACTCAACCACCATCCAAATCAATGCCCTGCCAGGCTCCTTGGCTCAGTGCTGGCAAATGCACCCCATGCTTTTGGCACACATAAATGTTCCCCTGAAACTCAGCAGAATCAGGTTCTGTTCCTCCCCTACAGAAGGCTTCCTTGGAGTCCCTGAAACAGTCACATAAGGACAGAGTTTTAAATATATTTAAATTTTTACAATTGTAATGCTTTTCTATATGATACCAACTGTGCATGGACAGATCAAAGCACTCAGAAAGATATTTACGCCAGCAATGCAAGGAAAGGCAAAATGTGTGACCAAGACAAATGCATAGAAGTTATGAGGTGCTCAAATAATAAAAAACACAGGCCATAGAAAGCACAGCAGGTTCTGCTCTGTAATTCAGGCCCTTGCTAGAGAAAAACTAAAGAATTTTAATTAAAAAAAATATATCTCTTAAGTATGTAAACATCCTTACCTACTTTCTATAGGTTTGCACCTTCTGTTTGGGATTCCTTCTCCTCCACTGCAATAACCTGAGCCTCACACATAATACCTGGCAGGAAAGAAATGCCATATGCTGTGGGTTATCTGTAAATACAGGAATGCACATTGGCAGAGCAGTGTGTTTGTGCTAAATGATTAGTAAGCTTATACAATTGCCAAATTTTCCTCTCATTTCCCATACTCTGGGAAGCATTTGGATAGATTTTTCTCTTGCTGATGCCAGTTTATAAGGACTTAATTATCTTTAAGACAATTTCAAATTTGCCTGAAATGGGGAGAGATGGCTGTAAACCACAACCCTCTGGGCCTAAATCATCTAACAAGGGGCACTAGATATTACCCATTGGTATGTCTGATAGACAAATGCACTGCATTACATTTTGAGAGCTATGCAGACCAGAAAAGAGCAAAGGAAAGCCACCATCACATTCCCAGCCACGGTCCATGGAAGTGCTAGCTTTTGGCTGTCAAAATGTCTCAAGAAAATTTTCCTCTTCAACGTGAAATGTCACAGCACAACCAGTATACACACAAGAATAGAACCGTGTGTTTGCATAGAAACCCAAGACATTACTGGAGCTGAACTGAGCCTCCCTTTTTAGTCTCAGTGTCACAGGTGCTTCCAAACAAATTAAATTGATTAATTTAGGGAGGAGATATGTACATTGGGACTGCACAGACTCTCCTCTCTCACATTACATGGAGTGCACAGCAATAACATGGGAGAAGAGGGACAGAAGAGCACAAAGAAAAACTGTTTAGTCCTTCCATGGTCCATTCAGTATTTTGTGGAAGTTACTGAGAGCCTGAACCTAGCCTTGGCCCTGACAGCAAATGGAAGGCATCAAGGGAGATGACATACAAAAAGGAGAATTACTGGGTAGTGCAGCAGTAGCAGGTACTCAGAAACCATATGGAGTACAAGGATGTTCTTCTCTCATTAAGAAAATCACATGTTTGAAAGAAGCCTAAGGAGGACACTATCAATTCTGAGTTGGCACAGGCAATCTCTCTCAAAAGGAGGATTGCTTCAGCTCTCACAGAAGCACAGAGCTTGGCATTAAATGAATGCTTCCATTTTCCTCCTGTCTTTGGAGCTGGGATGTGCTCTCTTGGAGGGCAAATCCCTGAAGCTTCCTCAGTGCTCACCTGTATCCTTGAGCTTATACAGGCCTCCTGCATAGTAACACCATCCATTTAATTCAGCTGTAGCATGTAAGGCTCCCACTGGGGGTAGGGCCACTCAGTGCATTGCAGGAGTCAGTCAGGAGCTTCCCCAGCCCAGCTTCCATTCCAGGCTGACAATAAAAATCCAACTGCTTGGGCACAGCTGCAGCAGCAGGGTCCCTTTTACTGAGCTTGCCTCTGATACGCCAAGCCCTGCTGAGCCTGTGGAAATCAGGTTTACAATAGCAACTGCAGCCATTAGCTTCCTCTTTTGTGACTCCCAGCATTATTATGCTGTTTGCGAACTTCAGCTCAAATGACCAGACTATAGGCTGGGAGAGATGAGACTTAGCAGAAAAGCACATGCACACACTGACACACAAAGTGTGACAAACCCCAATGGCAAGGTTGTGCTAATAGCTTGTTATTTAGTGACATAAAATCACTGCTAAAATAATACAGGCAGCCTAAACCTCTAGAAGCCCCTTGTCAGAGATGACAGACGCACTCAAAAAAAAGAAGCCTCTTTCACAACATTCCACAGGGCAGCTAAACACACATGGGAAACAAAACTAACTCGAAGAAAACAAGTACCTTACTGCCATAAAAAATAGGCCTCTTTTGCTCATGTATGATGCACAAGGAGGGGGTAAAGCACTTTTCTCACAGAGGGAAAAGGACTGAAGTGGGCTTTGGAAAAGTTTTGCTTTAAATTGGAATTCTAAAAGCAGCTCTTGGAAGAAGTTGTTTTTTATACTCTCCCCTATGCCTAAAAGGAGAGCCTACTACTTTCAGCCCAAGTCTTGACCAGGACATCAGGAAGCACAGCAGCAAAAATGAAACTGAATACATGTATCTAAAAATCTTGTTTCACATTTGAAAACTGAGCAGACCATGGACATGTAATGTTTACTGGTATGATTGCACTTGTATTATTTTCTAGTGTGGACACAGGTTTAGTGCTCCAAAGGCATGTAGCAGACCTCTGTGCACATGGAAATAGAGCCTGTGTGGAGGATGCAAATCCTGCTGAGGCTGTTAATGCCCAGACTGGCTCATTATTTTAGGCACCAAATTGTGTTTATGTGGCCCTAACTGCACGCAGAGCTGGTGCAGATGTGGGAGCAGTTTGGTAATGTCCATGCGAAAACATGCAGAGTACAATACAGACATTCTGTGCTGCTCTGTGTGGAGCCAGCTAAGGCTCAGAGCTGGCCCTGGCTGACTCCATGCAGCTCTCCATACAATGCTCTCCAGCATGCACAGGATGGATTACCACATGTACAGCCCCATCTCTGCATCACTATCCTTTACAAGGACAAAAGCTGCCTCCAGCTTAGTGCCTGTAAACCCTTACAGATGGATGCACACTGAGTAGTACAAAGACATCAGAGCTGATTTGCATGAGTCCCCCTTCATTCAGAAACAAAAGTACCAAAGATTCCATGACCCAAGATGTTCTTGCTCCCATTGCTGCATATGATGACAGCCATGCAGGAGACACGAAGATGCCATTAATCCATACACATCCATGCTAACAGCGCGGCTGTTGAAGAGACACAAGCAATGCTGTCAGAGGAGCTGAGTTAATTTACATCTTCCTAGGTTCATTATCCGAGGGAATACACTAGAGAGGGGTGGCAGGGATGATTGCAGTCACAACCAATCTGTTCCCACGGAGCCAAAGTACAGCATCTGATTTGGCAGGGCCAATAACCAACTGACCCACTAACACCCCTGTTTAAAAGAGTTTGGCTTTGTAAGCAAGGGAGAGAGACAGATCAGCATACACCACACTTCACTTTATGGCTGCAAATTGTCTTGGATGACTATTTATTTATATAAATAATTTACTTGTGTATCCCACCCGGAAGACACCTGAGCCCCACATCATCTGCTAATGCTGGCCTTAATGATCCACGTCCAGCACATGGGTACCACCGTTCCCATCCTGCTCCCCCAGCCCTCCAATAAGGCCCTCACCCATCTGTGCAGGAGAGATTAAATGATCAAGGACTAACAATGGCAACCTATCAGTCTGAAAACAGTTCTCGTGGGATCTGACAGGCTTCCTCAGGGCAAACACTCTGCAGATGAGGCCTCGCTAGAGAGACCTACAGTCCCTGGCTGCTAATGCAGGTGGCTGAATTTATTTGTAGTTAAAATGTTGGTCCAGTCAACTTAGACTCTTGCAATTGTTTGAATGATAGACTCATGAATGATAGACTCATTCACAAATATAACCCTAGACATTTTACTCTTCAAGGATTGAAAGACTTCAGAAGGCAACAAACCTATTTTGATTCATGAAGCTAAAGGGATGTTTTATTGAGGCTTTAGAGCTCATTCCTGTGAACTAAACCACAATCATGTATCTTTTTTAAGTGATGAGCCTAAGCCTCAGTAAAAACCTCAACTTTGAAAGCTTTAAAAACTTCCAAATTAGGCTGAAGTCTAACCTTGTAAAGATGTGTATTTAGACCAAGTACTTTTTAATGCACCACAAGTAACAGATGTTTTTGACTGATGTGTTTCTATCTTCTCTTAGTACTAGGACAGGCACCATGAGCTTTGAATACAAAAGTAGAGATTTTATTTCATCGGGAATATGACAGCTGCTTCATACACATTGCCTAACATATAATTTTAAAGAAAAACTATGAAAATTGAAATACTTAAAGGTTGTCAAAATGTAGTTTGACTCCATCTGAAAAGCGTATGTTTGTTGCCACTGCATGTCCCAGAAATTCTGTATCACACAGCCCAGTACTCCAGGAATGGCACTTTAATTTTCATAACACATTACCATCTACTAGTGAGAAATTTGTGCTACACCATACTTTATTATCTTAGACTCTAAATACTACATCATTCTCTAAGGGCCTGTTTCTTCAGCTGTGCCTGTTGGTACCCTTTCCTCACACATTTTGTTCCATTAAGGCCTGTGGGTTTAATTTTATGGATAAAAGTTTGCAAGATGAACATAGATTACTACAGTGATGACTACTCACACATGGAGAGCTCAGAGTATTTACAAAATAGTCCAAGCTGAACATAATGACAGTCAAATGTTTATCACTGCTGGAACAGAGGAGTGCACTGCTATTGCGAATTCTCCCTTTTCTATGGCTAAACAATTTTGCACTCCAGGACAGCGAGTGAAGAAATATTTACCAGCACAACATGCATGCAGCCTGTGTATACAGCAGACCTGCAAACACACCACATGCAAAGATACTAAATGTCAACATTTCAGCCTCCAGCAGGTGCTTGTCTTCAAAACTAAATATATTGGTAACCTTTCTGCCAGATATATTTGGCAGAAAGCTCTGTGTTCAAATATAGGCTCCTCTGGAGCCTCAAGAGTGGCTCCTCTAAATATTAACTAACATCAGGAATGTAGAAAAATGTAAACAGCTTCCTTAGCCACTTATGCAGCTACTGCTTTCCCTTTGGAAATAGTAAGTGTGGATGCAAAAGAAAAAGAAATAGTTAAAAATTGTGAAGGCAGAGGAAAGAAGTACTACCTGATGGTGGAAAACTAAAAAACCCCAGTATCTTCATTTTTATGTGTCAATACCAATGAACACCAAATACCTGTTTTTCAAGTATTCCTGACTGTATTCCCTAGCTTTGTTTTCCTCACAAGTCTTTGGTTGCTTGACAAATGTAAACACCTTTTTATTTGCTAGTGCTGCCCCTTCTCTGTATACCAGATTTGCTAACCACCTCACAGTTTGTTGGCAAACACTAGCAACATTCATTCAAGTTAGGTCTATGCCCACCTTCTCAGAAAAGCTCTTGTCCTGCATTTCTGGAATATTTTATTACATTGTGACATTTTTACCATGTGCTCTATCAGTCAGAAGATAGGAATCAGTTCTCTCTGTAGTAGGTGAGAGGCTGTGCCCTCTTTTACATTCTTTCATCTCTTCCTACCTTGCTACTCTCATGAATGCTGCCTTCACACAGTCCTTCAGTAATCTTTTCTAAATATGCTTCTGTACCTCTCATGATCCTTAACAGCAGTAGAGCCAGGTTTTAATTCTCCTGATCAAAAAACTTCTTGTAGCACAGATAAATAAGAAAGATTAATCAGATTCATATCAAACATCAGTTCTGTTGTGGTCAACAGGGAGGTTCATTAGCATTCACAATCCTGGTGTACAAGTCACACCACAGTTAATAATCAGTGCTACATGTGGGTTGCCCTTGACACCTTACAAGACAAAATTGAGCTAAACTGATGCAACATCTTCACTCACAATGCTCTCTGTGCATTACCTCTGATATCACACAACAAGATTACTATTAGTCACATCTTATTCACCCATATGTCTGAAATGTATGGGAGGTGCCATTTCAGCTAAAAATCACTCATAAGCTCTCTTCTGTCTGCTTCACCAACAGATGGGGTCCAGAACACAGGCATACATGTGGGCATGACTGGAAAACCCAGTACCAGTTTAGCAGAGAGAATGTGAAATATCAATGCAGCTTTCTCCCTAGAGGTGTATCAATAAACACTGCTTCAGATGCTCCATGGGGGTGTCTGACTTCACGGTGTGTGAGACAAGGCATCAATACCCAATTTACAGCAAGGAGGTAGAAGCTCAGAAAATTTTCTGGTGGAGCAAGAAATCCTCTACTTCCCCAGTATGTGACCTACTGGTGCTGCCAGTACCTGCAGAAGAAAATTTAAGAAATATATTTGAAAAGCAGATACTTAACCCAGATACACATTCACAGAGTGAAGATCTCAGATTTCAGTGCTTAAACTGACTGTCCCAGAGACATTACAGAGATCCCTCTAGACTTGGAATAAAATGGGGCCTTTTCAGCTAGTGACAGACAGGGTTGTACAGCTGTGTGTGCTACATATGTGCTTCTGCCCCGAACCCTCTGTACAGTTTAGAACAAGAAGAAGACCTCTTTCAATACTGATAATTATATCAGCTCATTCTATAAGTTAAAAAAGTCCTGAGAGCAGTTTAGAACAAGAAGAAGACCTCTTTCAATACTGATAATTATATCAGCTCATTCTATAAGTTAAAAAAGTCCTGAGAGCCTTGGGCAGCTGAAGTAATAATACATTATACTGAGCATTAATATTCCAAGAAAATAAAAAAGTTCAGAAATGTGGTTACCTTTTTGTTTCCAGTTTTCAACAAAGAACAATAGGCTATTTCTCACTTGGCAGTCATGAGTTATAACTCCTTAGTCATGGAGGAAAACCCAGTCCATCAAATTTCTTGATGATTCAGGCAAACCTACATATATTTTTCTTCACTTAAACATTTTGACAGATGATCAGATTAATTTCATTTTATATCTTCTTCCTCCCCCATCAAGGCTCTAAAACCAGTGTTAAGACAAAAAAGCATGACACTTCACAAATCCCACTTTTTGCTGTTTGGTAAATAACTCCTATGTGACTGCTTTTTCTTTTCTAGAGAGTCCTCATCTTTCACAGCTTTTGCATCCAACGAGGATCTTTAGTTCTGTAGTTCACCTAACCATATATCTGCATGCTGCAGCCTCTGTTAGTTTGTCATCCCTCCAATACATAAAATATACTAGTCTCCACTCTTTCCTACAAGTGCCTAGGGACCCAGCACATGTGTTTTGTTTGTGGTTTTAATAAAAAAGGGTTCCCCAGAATAAGGGATATTCAGAAGATGCTACAGATGAGGGAACTAAAAATATAAAGCCAAAATAATGGGAATGCATTTCACCAGGATTTAAAAACACACAAGGAAAAAAAAAAAAAGCTGTATCTCAGCAGAGCTTCCATTACCACCCACTGGTGTGGAACTTCTGGAGGCTACAGAGCACTGTGCTCTAGGACAAAAGGAAAGAGAAGGTTGGTGTGCCAAGCTCAGGTGACCAGCAACTACCCTCAGGGTATCAGGAAACAAGATCTTCTCTTTTCAGCCTGCCATGAACCTTCTTTTCAACCCCACAGCTACTCAGCTTGCACATTACAGCATACACTTTTTTTTTGTAAAGCAAATAAAGCAGTACCTTTTTGAAATGCTTTGGGTAGAAAATGTTAGATATGTCTTGTTTATAGGCCATACAACTAATCTGACATCCCTATCGGGTTGTACCCTTTGGAGTGCAAAGTCACTGGCCTACATAAACACTGTAGACCTACATGTACATTGGGGCAGCTCTTCTTGGTGACGTGCAGGAAGAGGTGGTTTTGCCCTGCAAATGCAGCAGTGATCAGATCTATACCGACAGTCTGAGAAAAGGTCAGGGCTCAAACTTCCTCTAGGAGTTACTATGGTTTCCAGAGGTTCTCATAAATTTCTCATACATTTGTCTTGATTTGTTGGGGGAAATCAGAATCTCAGGGTCATGTTTTTTTGTGAATTCAGAGAGCAAATGTACTTTTATTTCCAGAAGAGACAACACAGTCATCTGTCCCATTAACTATCACCCCCTGAATTCACTTAGTATTGAGATTTTTTCACTCCCCAAATCCACTTTTTTCATTTTTATCTGTTCTTCCCTCAAGCACAACCCTCCACAGGAGCAGCATAATGGATTCATGGTTAGTGTGGTAGATACAATCTCATTTTTGCCCATGATGGTATAATGAAGCTCACCAGGGTGATTAATTTATCTTCTTCTTGATATATTTGCACATGTCAACTCCAGGAAAGATTCTGTCAGTCAGGTTAAGGTTAACACTAGAGTGTCAACTCTTCAAAGCTTTAACTACATCAGATATGATACAGACATGACATGGGCATGATTTTCATCTGTCTGACTCAAGGAAAGCGAAAATCAGGTGTGGGAGGCTTACTTTCTTCCCCTGCGCTTGTATCTCTGTTCAGTCTTTCTCACATACTTTCAGATAATCTGTGGTTATGCTGTGACAACTGAGAATGCATATGTTTCTCAGATCCTCTTTAAATTGCCAATGAGAAAATTTTTTGTCCCAACACACCCCTTGATCTCAGAATGAAAAAACATTAGAATGGTTGAAGTGTGAAGAGTGACATAAATGATTTACAATGCTTTGCAGGCATACCCAATGCAAGAGCTACCATTCTCTCTAAAAGTGAATAAACTTCCCACTTTAAAGTGGCAGGATTTGTACAACTAAGAGAAAAAATATTAAAAACAATATTAAAAATATATACCTCTGCTTTCCCCAGGCATAAACATCCTCTGTCTTCTTATCTGTGTTTCAAACCTTTGGCTTTAGCTCGTTAGACTCCCAACATTGATATAGTTGGAGGTGATGTATAGAGGAGAGAGGAAGAACAGCAGAGGAAGAATTCTCAAACACCTTCTGGGCCTGATTTAAAGTAGGTGGCAATCATGGGAGGCATCAGCTAGGAAAAGCTGCTACTTCAACTGCTGCAGACACACGGGTCAGTAAGATGAAGAGGCAGGCTTCAAGACAGAGGCACATGGGAGATGGAACACTTATGTGAGTGCAAGACAGAGATCATGGAAAAACACTCTCACAAATAAAGCTATACCTTTCCACAAATCCCATCTCTGTCTCCCCCTCAGCAGCTCTTATCTCCAGTCTCACACAAATCAAGCTGGGGTCTGGAGACTGCAGATATTTGGTCACCCTTCAGGTAGCAACACTAAAAAACATGTCTTCTCTTCCCCAGTATTTCCAATTTGTTTTTACCTGCTGCTGGAAACCACTCCCTCAAAGTTACAAAGTGTGTGTCACAAACACACACTTCTGCTGGGAGACCTGCTTCACAGGAACTTCTCCTAATCCACCTCAGAAAAAAACAAGTTAGTTTAAAATGTTAACTGGGTGGTTTGCCAAACTTAGCTAATATTCTCTGACTGTTTGGTTTAGGGAGTGCTCACACTAATCACTGGGCTAGAGGCCGTAATTTCACATTTTGTGGGTAATGATGAGAAGCCTGAGGCAAATACCCAGATAGTTGGGATGGGACTGAAAGGAAGTATGTTTTTATTTTTGTCTTCATGCAGAGATAAGGTTTAACATCTTTGAGATATATTTAACAGGCCATGGTCAGCTACTCAACAGATTCTAATGTAAAAACTTCAAACCACATCTGAGATTAACACCAAAATGCTGTCTAAAAATCATTGACTAAAATGTATTCGCTACATTGCTACATTTGTTAATTATAATTAACATACCACTTTCTTTATTTTAACAGAGGCCAAGACTGTCTTCTTCATTAAATCCTAGGGTCCCACACAGCCTCTCCAGCTGAATCTTGCATGACCATCTGCCATAATTCCTCACACTACTTTGGCTAAACATATAATGCATTAATCACAGTAAATGTACACCTTAACTCAGTCTTATCGTGGTACCTTCACTCTCACAAAGTTTGTCCCCTTCTGGGAGATGACAGTAGAGACAAATCTTTGGAATGGATTGTTAGAAATCCAGAGTTAGGAAGAAAACAAAGATCTCAAATTCAGAACAACACTAGAACCTTGAAAACCACATTTTATAGACATATTTCATCAACCATGAAGGAATAAGACATGATTCTCTTTGCCAAAGATAGCACATTACAGAACAAAAAGAGAAGACTATAAAGACCCTCTCTTGGATCACTTCGACACTGTCCTTACCACAACAAGCAGTGAAAAATACAGATGTATCTGCAATTACTGAAAAATTCAACAAGAACAAACTTGGTAAAACTAGAATTTTAACCACAGTAACACATATTGAAACCATCTCCCCCATCACCTCTGTTGATAAAAATGGTCAAACTTTATGTATGTCTCAAAAGAAGTCAGTAGCACCTCACCATCTTCTGGGTCACCAGCACCATGCCCAGCATGGTGTAAAACAGCCATTCTTTCTATATTAAGACAGAACTAGAGTTGGTTTAGTGGCTGGTGAAGGCTGCTAAGACTTCTGATTATGCTGCCCTAGAGAGCACAGGAGGTTTTGCGGGAAGTAGACGCTGATTCTATTTCAGTTTCCTGCAGAACAAGACACCACAGCTGCACTGTCATTATGCAGGGTAGGGTCCCAGCTCTAAATAATGCTTTGAGTTAAATCATGGGGCTTTTCTTGGTTTTTTTTTTTTGTTGTTGTTGTTTGTTTGTTTTTTAATCTGTCTGATCTTGTATAGGCAATTTCAAGGAAAGAAAAATGTGGTTTAAAAATGTTTTTTCTATTTTGGAAATTGTGAGGTCAAAGCATTTCTTCAAACATGCAAAAGAGGAATTACATCTTTCCCCCCTCAGGAACTGTGGCCACTGAAACATGCATTATAAAAATCAAAATATTGACAGTATTGAGAACTGGAACAGAATTTTCAGGTTTGAGTCTCAACTAAGCTCTCAACTGAAAACCAAAATAATTGTTGATAAAATAGAAAATTAAAACTTTTAACACAAATGCTTAACTAGAAATAGGGTTGGTTTGGGGTTTTTTTTAAGGGAATTTTTTTTCCGATGCGGTACTTTAAAATGCAATTAGCACATATGGGATGAAAATGCACTTTGTGTCCAGGATTTTGGTGAGGGTTTTTCTGTCTAACAGAAATCTTAGCTGAAGTCTCCTTGTCAGTTAATTATTTCCAGGTAACTGTTTCAGATCTGAGCTATCCCAAATGTCACACCGGAGCTGTCAATTCTCATTAGATTATTATTAATAAAGAACCAAATGGCAAAAATAGAAGGTGAGATCAGCACAAGTCACCGCTTCAAATGACTCAGGGAACACTTGACCTTGAGACTGATTCCCTCTCTGTGTCACGGATCCTTAATTTCTCCTCTCCCAAGCACAGATAAGTGCCTTGTTTGTTCCTGGCGTTCGGGGAATTGGCGCTGCCGTGTGCCAGGGGCTCCCAGGGCCCCGTCCTGCTGGGCAGAGCAGCTGGCAGGGGCAGCAGCCATCGCTCCATCGCTTCTTGCTGGGCACCTCCCCATAGCTCTGCTACTCACCTTGCCTTGGTCCTGACACTGCAGCCCAGACACGCTCTCGGCATGCCCGGGCTCAGGCAGCCCTGGGCTACGCCCTCAGGTGTGTGTGGATAGCGAGAGCCTGAGAGGGCGATAACACCCAGAGGAGCTGGCAGGGCAGGAACCTGACTGGGGGCAGGGCTGCTGTGGCTGCGGACAGCCAGTCCACACCATGGCCTGCCTGGGCAAAACTCCAGATGCTGCTGAGAGACGTCGTGGAGTCGAATGAGGAATGCCCTTAGATTACTACTGACATGAGTGAGGGCTGCCCAAACCTGCCTCTTCATTCAAAAGTTATTTTCTCACCCCTTTGTAAAGATACGACAACTTTAAAACTATTTTTAAAAATAAATAAATAAAGTAGACAGATGGCGAGACCTCAGCAAACCAGGGATCAGGTTCAAGTAAAGTTAGTATGCACTGGTGCTTTCAGTGGGAAATTCACAACTAATCACTATGCCCAATCTGAACAATTGTAGGCAAAGACTGGCTATTTTAATTACCTTATTGATTATTTCCCTAACCTGTCATTCTGAAATCTCAAAATGAAACACAACAAATTGCAGGAAAAGATGCAATTTGTTCTTCTCAAACATATCTGTATGAAAAATGACTTCCTGAATATCACAGCTCTAACAAGCACAGCTAGGTGCACATTTGTGTGGCTATTCACAAGTTTTCATTAACCTGCAATCTTCTGCACGTGTGTATTGTACGAAAATACTAAGTACAATGAAAAGCTGGTACTGTGGGTTTATGAAACTTCTAGAATAGCATACAAGCAGACTTGATATGCAGCTCAAGTAATGCAGTCCCTGACCCAGGAAAGCACTCCAACACATGCTTAATGTTAAGTCTGTGAATATTGTTACTGAAAGCAAATGAGACCACTTGGTGTTGGAAGTGTTTTGCTGGATTAAAGCCTAAAGGAAGAGGGGAACTGCACAAAAGACTTTTTATGACAAATAAGAGGGAGAATTCTCAGCAGTACCATCAGAAACAAAAAATGACTGGACACCTTCTCCACTGGTTACTAGGATATCTAGCTTCCATTTACCTGTGCCACATAAACTGCAAATTCCCAGAAGTAAAAAAAAAAGATAAAACCCAAAACAGTTAAGGGAAAAATTGGGAAGCTATTTTCCTTTAAGTCATGATGAATACTCTGTAACTTCAAGACAAAAACTTATTTTTGCAATGTATCAGTACAATCTTAGATTACAATTATAGATGCCTGGAAAACTATGTTGGTAAAGGAAATACTCTTAACAATTATAGGAAGCATTATAACAGGGAAGGGCTTACCAAAAAAAAGGGATTAAGACCTGATTTTTCTAAAGCAAATGATCTTGTATATTACCTTGGTACTATATCGGCATCTTGGGAACAAAAAATATTTGTCCAAAGTCACACAGTGGTAGGTTCATGCAAAAACCATGAGTGAGGGGTAAGTTGCTAGAATACTGAGCAGCTAAACCTGGGAGAGGAGGTCACAGGGCTGTAGCAAAAGAGTGTGATTTTAGTGAACCTCAGAGCAGCGAAATGGTTCTGGTGCCCTGAAATGCAATATCCTATCTCTTTTCTTCAAAGATGAGTAGACCTGCACTCTCCCTCCCACCCCGAGACAGAGGTAGATGTCAGCAGTCAAGCAAAACAACATATCAACATGGCTATTCAAAAATGAAGAGGGAAGTGTGGAAAAAGATCACTCTTCATGTACTCGGCTTCACTGTTACTCTGCCACCTTGGTCACCATGAGTGAATTGAGAGCATAACTACAACATTGATTATACCCAAGGAAATGATTCTGCAAACAGTGGCCTTGTGTCAACAGTTTTTAGATTTTCTGTGCTGAATCACAAAGGGTTGGTGTGCATACATGGTGTGCAAAGTAGCAAAGATATTTTGACCAATTTGATGGTTAACCCCAGTAAAAGTTGCTCATCCTAAATAGAATCTTGCTAGAAACACTCATGCCTTGTCCTGTCAAAGTGTTCATTCACTGGACTACTGAATGTTTGCAGGTATTGTGTAACTTTGCATAGATACATTCAATATTTTATTTCTCTGCTCTGATCCCCTGAAATATTGGTTGTGTCTTACCATTTGACTCCAAGGTAAAAGCCCCAGGCTGCTGTCAGAGAACCTCAGAGACAAAGTCTTTGACCTATATGGAAGCAGTAGACAGTGTAGTGGCAGCCCACCTTAACAGCATGCTGTCTGGGAAAAAAAAAATCAGCCTTATCAAGAATAAAGAAAACTTCTATATGAATTTAGAAAAATGAAAACTGTATTTTCTTAAGCTAGTTTGGGAGGTTTCTCTCCTCACCTCCTTTCCATAGCCTAGTAGTAAGATTACTTTCATTGAGAAGATTTATTCAATTTTGCATAAAGAGTGTATTATGGTTTCCAGTTGGTCATTTTCAGAATATAAAGGAACTTTGGCAGCGAGTGGTTTCCAGTAGCTGGGATGTGTGTTTGTACAACCTGTACACTTCTGACGTATCTTTCACCCAGCTGAGGGGAGTATCCTGCACACAGCAATACCCACCCCTCGTGAGAAACCCAACCACAGAACATCTCAACACACGCACTTGGGACTCTCTTAGCCTCAGATACTAGTCTTAAAATAATCATACTGAAAACAATAACTTTATGAATGTCAAAGATTACTTCCCTTGAGGCTTCTCAGTTCCTTCCTCTCAGACTATTTTCCTTCCTTCATACTCATGTCTTTCTCACCTACCTCTCCCCTTTCTCTTCTTTCAACTCTCCTGGCTAATTTATTCTTTCACATTTTTCTGTTCTTCTCTTCCATTTTACTTAATCCTTCAGTAAAGAAGGATTATCAATCCCTGCCATTTGTGTATATGTCTCCAAAGAGACATTTGCCTGGGACTTGATTAAGGTATGTCTCTCTTAAAATTTATACTGACACATAAAAAGAGCAAAGAGATTACAAACTTACAAGAAATTATTAAATCTTTTTTGAAGGTCTTTCTCAGAGACTCATCATCACTTTTTTAACAGTCAGGACACCAATTAATCAAAAGCATCTTAATTCCTGTGATTTTGGGGAAAAAAACCAAAATACCTTAATGCAATTATTCTTGGGAGCAAAAGTGATCAATTTGAGTAAGGGTGGATAAACATAATGGGTTGGGCTTTGTTTTTTATGTATAATTTTTTACATAAAATTGGTTCTCAGAACTGTTCTCTTACTATCCATCTTTTCCATGTGTTGTGTGAATGCCTCTGTATTTTGAGAACTTTTTCACATCAGTTTTTCTTGAAGAAAGAAATCAGACATACTTTACTGCTTAGCTATCCTGTTGAGTCCAAACAAACAGTCCTATTACGTGACATCACCCTTACTAACCTTTAAGTAATTCCACCTACACAATACTCCTTCAGCAGCACTTGCACACAGTGCTGCTGAAATGGAACATCAAAAAAAAACAAAATCAGAAAATGTTGCCAGTTGGATTGAGTCATCTGTACTTGTGAACATCTCATGAACTTTAATGCCACTCCAAGCTGAAATGAAGCATGTTAACCTGCACAAGTGTAAAACTGCACAAGCACTTAAATCTCTTCGTATAAATATGTCCTTGCCCTCCCAAAACTACTTACATGACTGCAGTCACATTATGACTACATCATAAAAAAACTGAACAAGTAATGAAACAGCAGTGGTTCACTTACACAGAAAAATTGTAAGAGAAGGCAGATCAGGTCACATTTTTGCAAAGTGAGTTACCTAGGCACCACTCCACAGATGCAATATTAAAACTAAGATAAGTATGACACATTGGTTCCTCATATCACAGCTGCTGGATGTTGGTATCTCCATCTTTGCTACCTAGAAGCTATCTGCTGGTTAGTGTCAAACTACTCAAGAAGAGGTGTGTATGCTCACCAAAAATGAGGTGGAAAGTTTATCTTTCTTTTGCCATTGACTTAGTGGAAGGTGTCTGTAGAAGACTCTTAACATGCCTCTCCCACTGCTGCAGCCACTGCCTTTTGGGCAAACTCTACTTTTATAGAACTTAATGAACATATTCTTAGCTAAAAATGAGACTTCACTATTCCTTCAGCTTTGAAATACAGTACAAACATGAAAGGATATGTTCTAACATAAGAATACAAACATTTATATTCCTGCTCTTATGCTGGCTTCTAACACAAGAAAAAAATCAAACAGCAAAATCCCCAAATGTGCTAACTTTACTTACTTTAAATAAATAACTTCTTTAAATAAATTAAAATACAGGCAGTTTTCTCAAATTCTGTAGTGGGCTGGATTTTTTCACACAAAATGATATGTGCTAACTTTAGTATCCTAGAACACTATTAAAGAAAAATAACACATAGATGAGAAATCAGTGGTTTCTTCATTTGAGAAATATCAGACTACTGAGAAAGTAGCTTTCTCAATTGGGGCGGGGGGGGGGGGGGGAAAGCAGGGGGAGGAGAGAAAAGTGTTTTCAGGAGGTTTTTTTAATCTTTTTTCTCATCTGTGTTTTGTTTTGCACACAGAAGATTTTTAATACTTCCATGACAGCTCTCATAGCCCAATGTCTTTTGTCATTGAAAGCCTGACAGGACACCATAAAGATGCTCTTTCTACACCACTGGCTGGTGAAGAAGAGCACATCATTGATAGAAATTCACAACTACAATTTCACTATTGGGTTATCTCAAGCTTTTCCCAACTCTCCAATCTTCACTTACCTAGCAACCAGTCAGTTTACAGGACATTTATATGGCTCTCATTTCTGGAATATCTGGGGGCCCAGATGTACAGAGACAGTTAAACTTCAAAGATGGACATTGGGTGTTTGTGGGTTGGATTTTTTGCAATGTTATAAATATCTAAAGAAGTTTATATTTGCACTTTTAGGAATTTCAGTGTGTCCCTATTCCTAAATATTTTATTGATTAGCTACTTGAATACATAGCTATTGATCTTAAGTTACTCTTAACCAGTCTAACCTCAAACACATCCTTCACATACTGCACTCTTCCTGTCAATGACTTTGTAAGTATTTAGCCAGTATTTGTTAAGACTTCTATTTGAAGTTGATACAAGTTTCTGCAGTTTCTGAAGCCATTCTGAGCATGGGTTACTGTTTCTCAAAATGCCTCTGAATGCATGTTTACACTGCAAGTCAAGCCAAGTTTGAAGTGGTTTTCCAGGTCAAACTTGTTCACTCTGTTGTTTATATGTGAGTATACACCAGGGTACAGACTGAGGACAAGAAGTCTCAGGAACTCCTTGAGGTGGAGCCTGAAAACTGACAGCGGGGTCATACAGGATGACCTTTTTGTTCCTGGTGATATGGGTAAATCATCCCAGGACCAAGCAGGCTCATCCTATTCTATCCTAAGCTCTTCCCAAGCACAGTCTTAACATTCTGTGTCCAAGCTGCAGCCAGTCAGCAGGGCTGAAATAAGAGCCAGCAATGCAGAATCGCACAGGCCACAGAAGTCACCACGATTAACCTCCTCTAAGTATGCTCTTAATCTCCCAACTCATTTAAAACTAAACAACTTAAAGAGGACAATAAATCAAGGCAAAAGTCCTTCAACATTCTCATCAGAGTTTTAAAGTTATAAGAACAAAATTCAGGCAGAAGAGATGATACCTAGGAGGAGTTCCACATAGAAAATTACCTTGCTAAAACTAAATCCACGGCATGTGCTCCTTTTAGACAAGCTGCCTTAACTCTTCTGCACACATACACACTGAGCAGAGAGCAGAACTTTCCCCTTCCCCTGTTTTAATACATGCCCCTTAAATTTGGTTTGTAAATGTCCTTTGCATCAGTCCTCCTTGTTAGCTGCTGGTAACAAAGATAAAATACAAGGATAGAGTGAGTGTCCAGTGTTCTCCAGGAATACCTGTTTCCACTTACTCTTGTCAGACATGAATGTGCAGCACCAGTATTGGACATTCCAGCTACTGCCAGCTGTGTGAGCTGTACCAAGCAGCTCAGGGAAGAGCTCATGGAGACAAACAAGGATGAGTATATTAACTCCCTCTCACACATCCTAGCATGAAATTCAATGAACAGAGCTTGAGGCACAGTGCTGTAAACATTACATCTTTAAAGGAAAAGGGAAAAATCCAAGAACATTTTTTGGAGAACAAGAAAAATCAGGCGTGTGCCTACTCTGTGGGGGTAGCCAGATGCCTGATGGTAATTACTGCAGATTCTTTCATCTAAATACACTGCAGGAAAGGAAAATATTAAAACGATTTTACTTCGTCTCTCTTATTTCAAAAACATATGTGCAAGGGGCATGGGATGAAATGCAAAATATTAATAATAAGATCCCCACTCAGACTGTTCACAAGACGTTAAAAATCCCACAAAATAAAACAAACCAACCGAACAAAACACCCCAGTCTCTTCTCACCTGCCCCTTTGATTAATATGTTTGGCACTCTTTTCCAGGCAAGGATCCTTGACAATTCCTACAAATTTATTTAGGAATTTAAGTCTTCAAATTGAGCACTGCATGATAGGTGCCACCTCACCCCACCCCCCTGAAAAAAGACAAAGACAAACAGGAAGACAGGGCAAAGAAATGAACTGTCTTAATCTGATTTTAGCCTCCTCTCTCTCATCTATCACATTTTTTTCATCTCATGGGTTTCCTTTTACAAATTCTCCCCTTATTACAGTGCTTCAGATCAGAGCTGTCTACCACAGCTGGATTTTAAACACCATTATCCCAGCAAGGTTAAGCATGTTTTAGGAAGCCTCTCATTTTAGGCAAGATGGGTTAATTATGAGGATGTTTACAGTGTTATTCATTCATTTCAAGAACATCCAGTACATAGAGTTTTCTCCTGGAGGGAGAAAGTCTGCAAGAGAAAATCCAGATAATGCAGCACTTTTTGGCTGTTGAGAAAGGCTTAAGGCCACGTGCTGCTCTATTACTTCCATACAGATACTGTTTTCAATTGGAACAAACACACAAACATCCACAGAATTTAACTCTTCACTCTTCTGTTGACAGATTCTCTCCAGACTTGTGTGACTGATGTAAGCCAGACAGAGTCCTAGAGGTAATGCTCCTCCTGCTAAAGTTATTTGTTTTAACTTTTAAACAACTGCGTTAACAGAATCCGCAAAATTGCAGATACAGAAACACATGCTTTCTGAAATACATCAAAAAATGCTAATCTGTTAGTCAGCATGAATCATTACAACAGCAGTTTCCCAAAAAGTGTTTTAGGAATGGGGGGAAAATCTCATTGGTTTTTAAGCAGGAAAATGAGGTGAGTAGCACCAGATATTATAAATGTACAAAAGACAAAAACATGTCTCATTCCTTGTCTCTTGGGCACATAATCACATTATCACAACTTGACAAGCACAGTAACAATTTTGTATTGGGCTTCTGTAGAGCTGTTCATGTGGTTTGTAAATTACCTGTAGCTTTGCAGCAGACTGAAATTCAGAGAGGCTGAAAAGAGTAAGTAGGGACATTGCTAGACTGGCAATATCCCTAGGTACTAGAACAAAGGCAAAAGATGCTGGAAGATATGGTAATTGTCAATAGTTACACACAATATCACAGTGTTGTATGACCTGCACAGATTGAAAACAACTGTTGGACAAGACTAAATAGAGAGTGGGTACCCATGATGTTCTTTGGATTGATATTATTCTTACCTCTTTTCCTATGACTTAGGTATCCTGAATATTTGATTACCTCAGAAAGATGAATTGGCTGCATATACCCAAAAGAATTTAAAAAATCAGAAAGAAAATTTTAAAAACTTGCAAATTCTGTCATAGGAGCTGCTCACTGGAGAGAAGTCCATGTGGCACAAACTTAGCCCTGGAATTTAAGGCTGGTTCATTCACTGACCGATGGATTCAGATGGATAAAAACCTGCCAACTTTGTCTGTTCATTGAAATGAGATGGAAAGTAAATACAGCTGGAAATCATTATGCTTTTGGATTTTATTTTTAACTTCTTTTTGTTTGCTGAGTGTGTTTGGCATAAATATTACCATTTAGAAATGGAACAAGTCTTAATAAATATTCTTATACATCCTTCTACAGTTTCCTAATTGACCCCTGTGGAACATTCACTGGCACACTAGTCTGTCTATGTTTCATGGCGTTTCCACCATTTTCTTTGAAAAAAATCCTATATCTAATACCTAAAATATACAACCTGGAACAGTCTGGGTCGCAACCTGTCTGCCCTTCTTATTTAGCCTGTTTTCTTTTTCCATCCTGTTCCTCCCAGGAGAGGAGACTGAGATGCTAGAAATTCCTGTTATGAAAAAGGTCGGGACTTGCTGATCACCTAAATCTTCCTCCTCATAACACTGGCTGCTACTCAGCCAAAATCCTTCCTACCTCCAGATTTGTCTCATATCACATGCCCACACTGATTCCTCTCATTTGTCTTCATCTGGCACTTAAGCCAGCAGCCTCTTAGCCAAGTTAGGTGCATTACACTTTTTCAACCTTCTTTGTAAGCAATCATGTCAGCCCCTCTAATCATCTGTGTTGCTGTGTGCTGAATTTCCTCTGATGTACCTGTATCGGAGCATCACGAGCTTCCAGGAACAGTATCTGAAACTGCATCATAATCTTGTGCAGGTTTTGAATGGCGCTTGGTCAAAGTATGGAACAAGAAGAGATGCACTTTAAATTTCAAGCAGCAAATTACCTCAGCAGCTGCATTCAAGGTGCTCACAATTCCATGCCACAACATGCGTATCTGAACCCAAAATACCCTTTGAGAGAGGACCTGGGGATGGAATTGATCAATGCAACAGAGCACCTTAGGCTCAGGGAATAACAGAGGGTAAGAGGTCCTGTTAAAGATCAATAAAGGAATATCTGTAAGCTCTGACACCCACCAACAGATCTCAGCTATTGCAGTACCATCAGCCTTTGAACTGGGCTTCTAAAGGAACCTGAACTTAATCCAGATGTGAGGCTCTCCACCATCTTCACCCTGTAATAGACTCAATGCAGCAGGTAGGCTGCCTTCTCTCCTTTAAGTGATGCTTCCAGTAAGTCTTAGGTCGAAGGTGATGGGGGTATGTCTCCAATTCCAGCAAAGCAGCATGGACACAATAAAAGTATGGGTCATGCTTTAAAGTCCACAGTTCAGAAAAAAAGACTGAATTTCCTCCCATCAAACCCTATTTTCAGCCTCTTCTTTAGATTTCATTAGAAGACTGAATACTTTGTTTGGTTAATGACAGTGAATTTATGTCACTGAATTACTGAGAATAAAAGACCATCTTAGCTGGTGTATGATGAAGAGCACATACATACACTGAGATTATTTTCTCTGCTCCAAGAGTAAAAATAATTTTTAAAACCAGCTTTAATTGAACACAAAAGCAAAGGAATCTTGTCATTGGGAGCATGTATATGCTGGCCTCAGGAGATTCTCATCTCAAATAATGTTACTGCAACTCAGAGATGACAATAAAACAAGAATTGGTATATAAATCATGTTGGTTTATGATAATAGCAGCTTTCTTGCCAAAAGGTGACTCTTAATTTTCTCCACTATTCTGCTTGTGAATGTGCTCACTTCTCCAAACAAGAAAACTAAACCAACATGGGTGTCAGAGTGTTCCCCTTGAGGAACCACGCCCCACATCCTTGGTGATTTTCAGCTGGCTTATGCTAGTGTAAATATGGGATAAGAGTGCCAAACCAGCTCTCAGAGCCAGATCCTCAGTGAATATAAACTAAGACTTCAACCAACTGCTGTGACTGAGAATAGAACTCAGTCAGCAAATAGCTTTCTATTATGCTTTACAGAGCTCTGCCACAGAGCCCCACTAAGCCCTGGTTAATATGGGACTTTATTTTCCATACCTGTGGAAAAAGCCCCTCAGCATGAAACACATATGGGCAGATGTCAACCATTCAGTGCTTATTATTCAATGGCATGACAAGGAAGACCAGGTTTATACAGCTCTGGCTGGAATTGCTAGATAAGCTAGACTAAAACTAATCTGACAGTACCATTACTAATATCATGTTGTGTTAATTGGTTGCACGAGCACATGAATTTCACAGTCAACACCAATTCCATTCTATTTTGAGTTAGCTTTATCCCAGATCTACTTTGTTCCAAAATATTCTGATATTAGAACATTTTATCATAGCACTTTAATGCCATTTATTGCATTTTACTTGCAAAAAAGAAAAGGAATATGACCTTCACACAGGAGCTGCTAAACTGTCACAGTAGTTCTGGGACACTGCCCAATGGAAACATTTCCTATCAGTGGAAAAATAGCAGAGGAAAGCTGACACACCTCACCAGCTCTTTCAGAGAACTGTGATGTCTCCCAGCACACACATCCACAAGACCTTTAACACAGACTTCCTGATGTGAGCTTGCCTTGTCCTTTGTCCCCCCACAACAAGACTGACTGTCCTGACTGTCCTCTCTACGCTCCACACTTCTTTTAGGCAAATGTTACTCCTAGGCTTGGAAGGAGGTGAGGGTATTGCAGATATTGCAGGCAGAGAAGGCACCTCTTCCAGCCTCTGCTCTGCAGGGGCTTCCAAGGAGAAGATAACTGTCAAGGACTCTTAACACTTTCTCCACTGATAGCTTTTTCCTGCCTGGTTGTCCCTGAATAGAGGAGATAAGCTTCCCTAGGACCCATAGCAGTTGTGTTAAGAGATCTGGGCTCCACAGCTCTGTGAAACTCCCAGGGACATCCTAGGGGAGGTAGAAGGGGAACCTCCTTTGCCATTCAGTGGGTAAGCAGGCACAAATCCCTAGGGCTGTGATTTATACAGACATACCTCCCACACCTGTGGGAAACCACAGATTGTCCTTCACCACTTGGCTGATTCCTTGTGTCCTCTCTTCTCTTTCCACATTAGCTGACAACAAGCTTTGATCAATAACTTGGGTGCCTAAGATGATACAGTAGAGCTTTGTGATTTATTGCTTTCCATTCCTCTCTGTTTCCCCAGCAAACAGAGGAAACAGATCTATTTTGATCTCTACTTTTCTAGGTACTTACTTTTCACTCGTTCTTCTCCCTAGTTACGGGACAGCCAGATTAGAGCAAATTACCAGCTTTTCACAGATTATATTATTTGGGTCACATAAATACTGGAAGAATTATTTTAATGGCAGAAAATATGGTTTATGTTGTCTTTCTATGAGTTTTCTAGAATTTTTACTGTTTTTGAGGGGGCAAGATAGGGGTAGACAAGAAGCAATTTCAGATTAGTGGTGATTTTTACACTTAAAATCTGTTTTATATGATTCATTAGGACCTGTCTGATATCTAATGAGTAGACTTGGAGAAGTGGCAGGACAGTCTGAGGAACTTCATCATCCTTCTGTGGCCTCTGAGGGCAGGTCAGATCCAGAGACTTAGTATCTGATGTGGATGGTCTGTGTTCAAGGATCAGACACCTGGGAACTCTCTTCTGCCCTGTCAACCACAGGCAGGCACACAATTTATTTATGAGTTTTCACTCCTGCTTCCAAGATTACCCTCTATTTTCCTTCACTTCATCCTGCTGCTGAACAATATCTAAGACTGTCTGTCTTTTACCGGAGGCCCATGTGAGCAGCTTTCTCCCAAACTTCTTTTCTACTGAGTGTCTCTCAGTTCAACATTGCTCTGAAGCCTCTTCACTCTTCAAAAAAATGCTCAATATTTTTGTTTGCCAAAGGCTTTGTGAGTCATAGAGAACATGACTCCTGTGGTATACACAAAGTTCAAGATTGAGGTTACTTAGTCTATAAGAGGAAAGCTCTCGGGCAGTGGAAACAATAGTATGTCCAGATGCCAGACCTCCCTCAGCAGACACTGTCCCAAAACCCCTGCATGCAAAACAGGTCACATTTCAGCCTCCTGGTCTGAAGACAGCATGGTTCAATTTAGAGGCAATACTTATGGCTATACAGCTCTTCTCTCATAACTAAGAAGTTAGCTAAGAAGTTAATCAAGAGTGTAATTTTTTGCTTAACCACATGTTGCTATAGGTTCAAGGCATGTCAGGGTTGCATGAGTTTTTTCTTGGGAGGCAGTGGAAGTCCAGGGGAATATCAATATGAATATCAAGGGAGGCATTTATTTTGTTACACAAATTCATGTGATAAGATCACACCAGCTGTTTACTGTCAGAATCACTTACAGCATGAGGCCCTGACTGCAGCAGTCATGAGACATGGTTGTTCCTTACAGAAATTTCAAGACAAAAAAATGCAGTAGTATATTTTGCTACCAGAAATACCAAAATAGAGTGTTTTCTTCCCATTTTCTCAGTCTGGTTTCCTGAACATCAACAGGAAAATATTAGCTGAAGTACTGGGTAAGGCATTGGGTTGGTTATGATGCCTTGTACATATTTAGTGAAGATAGTTTTCTATGGACATACTTTAATTTTGCAACCAAGAGATTATGCTTACTTAGGCATAAACCAAAATAAAAGAAAAGAGATCAGCTCTTTTCCAGTAAGCTTTAAACTGGTTTCCTCTATAATATAATTTTAACATCTTTTTGGAATAAATGCCAATGAGACTCACAGAGAAAGCTTTAAAGGCAAATGAGCAAAAAGTCACTGCTGAATATTCTACATTTAAAAGCATGTATTTTAGCAAAGTGTATTAAAAAAAAGATCAATGAGAACTTTTTACAGGGGGGAGATCCCACAAATGCAAAAGGCCTCCACAACCCTATTGCAAAATACCCCATGAGCAAAGTGGATCAAGGCTAAATGGCTTTATTCTGAACTCTCCCTTGTCTTTGCATGGACATGGCTGTAGCAGCAACATGGCAATTCCACCTACATAAAGCCCATTCTGGAAATTGTAGAAGCTATGATAGTTGTGGTCTCCAGGCCTGTTTGTGGATCTGCCAGGGCAGATGGGACCTGAAAGGCACCAGTTAAATCTTATTTTGGATTAACACGTGATCAAAAATTAAGGATCCTTGTGGCATCTCCTGTGGACACAACGTACCTGTTTCCCTCTGGACAATTTGTGATGGGGCAAAGCTCTGCCATTCCCTTTTGTTCTGTTTCTGCTATGGAATAGATCTGCAAGCTTGGAAGATTGTTTGGGTTTGTGGTGCTGGTGGTGTTTTTCCCCTCCGGTAATTTAAGGGGAAAGCCAGACAAGATGCAAGTTTTCTCAAAATTGGAACCATGGGCTTAGCACATTACAGGCTCTGTTCTCTTCCCCCCCAATATGCCACTCTGCTCCTCTCCCTACTCCCACAAACATATCTGTGTTTTTCTTAATTATTTAGTAAATAGCATTGATTAGATTAAGATAGTGTCTCTCACAATAATTTTTTTAATTGCTGTTAGGGTCCTTTAATGTAAGAAAAAAGTTCCTCTTTATACTCTTGTCATGCTAAGCAACAAGCCAAGTGCTGAAAGTGATTTGAAGACAACTAATCAGTCCCAAATTCACCTCAGCTTCTCTTTTTTCTGATTTATATCTGACCTGTTCTTAAAAAATTCTGACAGAGCCTTCATAACCTTTGCAGCTGATCTATTCTGGGAATTCACTTCTTATTAGAAGTTTTTTTTCACAACAATGCTATTGAAGCCCCATTTTTTTCCTGCTCTACCTAGGCTAGACTGCATGAGAAAAATATTCCTTTTCTCTTTACAGCAGCATATATGTAAAGATACTTTGCCCCCATCCTTTCTGACACCGCACTTTATTGTCTAGACTGAGTCACTCCACTCTTTCAAACCCTCTGCATGGATCATTTCTTCAAGAGGAAAGGATGTTAGAAAGTATCAGTTGTTGGCCATCTGACATTTGGGAATGTTTTAAACACCTCTCTAGCTAGCAAGTATAATTGTCATCAACAAAATTATCAAACGACTGGAACAATCAGCAAGACTTTCCCACATGGGAATATAAAACCTCTATTGACATGGTTGAATTGGTTACTCTATGTCTTTGTTCAGTAAAGACAGCTTCAGAACCCACTCTTATCTACAGATTTTTTGCACTTATCAGTAATTCTGTTTTCAAAACAAAATCAAGACAAAGACACAGCTTTTAGACTTTCTGAGCCTGTTAGATTTGGCATCTTTGTATCCCAGTGTCTGTAAGTAAGCTGTGTTACTGCTTGACTTGGATTACATATCAGATAGCAGTAGCTCTACAATATGAAAAAAACACAAGTTTTTAGAGCCCTACAGCACAAGCACAGCAATACCAGATCAATCTCTAGCTTAGAAGTAGTCCTGGATTCTTCAGAAAACAGTAAGTTTGATCTTGGCAGCATCCATGCATAACATGTACTGTGATCTCCAGTTGGCAAGAGACTCAATCCCATCTGGACAAATGCTGATCTGGCTTTCTCTCTTCTTATCAAAACTCCAGCACAGTGACCTGGCATGAAGCCACAGTCCTTGAGAAACTCCAGCTATGAGGAGAATCCCCTGGGTCTCTCCAGCAAGGCAGCCACCAGGAACGCATTAAAAGTTTTACACACTGCCATGGCTTCCTTCAAAGCTTCCTTCACTGCCTTCAAAGTGGTTCACAGCCTGGAGTGGCACTGACAACTGCCTTGGCAGTTTCAGATGAAAAACAGAGGAGAACAATAGGTACAGGATAACTAGACATCATTGTGTATTTATGCATACGGGTACACTGTGCCTTCAATAGGCTGTAGTCCCCCTGAGGAGAAAAAACCCACCACTCTTCCCAGCTTATATCAGTCAGCGACTTTGAGAGTGAATAATTTTCTCTGCATGTGTTTCCATCAGCCTCCTAGCAAGTGCATTTCTGATCTCCTCTGATCCAGGATGTCTCCGTTTATAATTGCAATCTTTTAGAGTAGTAGTGGGATAATTGTACACCCTCACCTTCCCATGGCAATTATGAGAAACACCTTTTCACTCCTTGTCTCCAGCAGAGTCATATCAGGTGACTGCTGTATGCTTTCTCCTTTTGGAAACTAACATCCCATAATACTTTGATGCACAAATTACACAAGTTGAGTGTGTAGCGAGGAAGTTTCAAAATAGCATGGTTTTTAATAAGGTGCAGACAGATACTGGTTGTTTCTGTTTTAAGGGCTATCCTATGAATTCATTCTGAATCGCTCCCTTTGTTATAGAAAAAAGGCAGGTAACTTAGAAACTTACAGGCAAGTAAGAAAAACATTTATTTCACTTACTTTCCTTCTGCAGGAAGCTCCCACTTTGCTACTGAAATCCTTCAGAGGCGAGTGCTTATGACAAAATAACCTGCCTAATGAAGCAATCTGGGTGAAGAATACTAGAAAATAGTCTAGAGGAAAATAAAGAAAATATATGTTCTGGCTTGTCTTAATTTTTGGACAACAGCCTCAACAAAACTGCAAACTCACAATGAAGCACATTCCAAAGGGTTCTGCTAAGACTGAGTATGCCTCAAAAGATACTAATGTCTCTTGGAAAATATTCTGGTTTAGAGAAATTACAGTTCTACTATATTTTTCTTAAGTTTCTCTTCTTTTTCTTCTCTTCCATGAAAAACTCCAAGGTTTTTCTTGAATGAAATCATCTGCTCCTGTGGTTTAAAGAATAACTGAAATTAAAATGCTTGGATTATGAAAAAGCTGTCAGTCCTGTAGTTGGGATTTGCTCTTAAAAACACTATCTGGGCTCTTTAACAGTCAGCATGATCCAGAAGTGGAAGGAATTCATGGTCAATGAAGTGATTTTCAGCCTGGTAAAAAAATACTTCTACTTCCCACCATATGGAATTTGGGGTTGACAGTGTTTGCATGAGAAGAAAAAGCCCAGCATAACCAGTTTATACACCCACCATTCCATCTCCTAAAGGTCCACTGGAAATAGGAAAAGAAATGCTCCTAGCACCTCCTCTTCCTCCCTGGCAAGTCTTTTGTGGATCACAGTGCTATTGGTAAATTTTTGTAAGACAGCTCCATGTTTTACCTTTTGGGGTCATTATTCCCTCACAATGTTAAACCAGCCTCTGACGGTGCTCTCTCTGGAGGCCCATGTAGAAAAAAGCTTTTCTTCTCCTGTGACAGAAGGCTACAGAAGAAAGAGGGTTTTGTTTGTTAAAGGGTTGTTTTTGCAATTTGTCTATTTCATGAAAAGAAACAAAATTAGAGTTTGGCAATCAATTAGAACACTCTGTCAGCATGCAAAGCACTTCACAACAGACCAAGACTCCTGTTCCTAGGATTACCAGCATGGCTAGGGTAATGGAAAAACGTGGTTATGGTGGTAAGATTAGTGCAAGAAAACATCTGATGCTTAGGAATATTTTTAATTATACATATTTTAAAGTCTTTTCCATTAATAAAACTTATTGAAATGCTTATAAATTATGCTTCATATTATTTTATATGTCCCTTTTCTTTATGGGTTTGAGAGCTTAAAAAGAACCAAAACAGGGCACAACAGATGATCATGTTTCTGCCTTCACAGGAACATGCTGTCTTAGAACTGTAAGACCTCAGATATCCCATTTACTTACGTCCTAAATGAAATCAGCTTGCAATGAGCCTTATTTCTCCATATCACAGCTATTAGAGTTTGCAACCAGATGGGCAAAACTTGCTTAATAAATTCTTTATTACAAATCCTCTGGCCAAGCTTTCTCAAGGTGAGCCTGCACTTCAGCACTGTTCAGGCTGCAGTAACACAGTGCTGCTAACTTTACAGTAATTAGCTCAGAATCTTACCACGGTAGCCATGGCAGACTGAGCCATGGGTCTAAAACCCAAGTTCAATTAACCCATGCAGTTTTCCATGCTACTGCATTGAACAGGTAATGTGGCAACAGAAAGCTTTTGTGAGTAGGTCTACACTGATTCCAAACTTAGCAGGATAGTTTGGACATATTCTGGACTAGCCTTCATTGTTCCCAAACACAGTCCTTAAAGAAGACTGGAGAGCACACCATTTATAATTTAATTACACATCCATGGAGGTCATGCAGAACTCTTTTAGGTACCATCAATGGGAAATCTCAGTTAATAATTTATTGGTGGGGGGGTTCAGACTTTTCTCCATACATAAAGACCTTTCTTGATCTTTTGTAGAGAATGGAACTACAAAATGTGACCTGATTATCTCTCCACACGTCTCCTCTGACAGCTTTCAAGTGCTGGCAAGGAAATGTAAGCTCATCTTCTTGCTCCCTGGGACAATGTTATATTGTCACAGCAGGAAGCAGATGGGATCTCTAGTGAATATTTTAGGGGTCAGTGCATAGAAATGCAGCTCCTGAGCAAACTCTTTAGCATAACAACGTGTGGCATTCATGCCAGAGTCTGCTGTTCGCAAGGGTGGAATCTAACTGTAAAGTTAAACTACGCTTTGATTGTTTCTGTAGGTTCTTAAAATTATATGCTTTGGCAGCTAAGACTCAACTTAACCTGGGAAAGTTCTAAAGGAAAGGGCCTCTCACCTTGTTTGTCTTGCTCTTTCCAGGCAAGCCCTTACAAAGTTGTGGTTCTAAATGAAAGTGATTTCCAAGGCTGTGGGGCTCTAAGGAATCATTTGAAACAATTCACAATGAAAAATGGTTCAGACAAACACTAATTGAAATATTCAGAAACAGATTAAGGCATGGGGAACCAACTGCCTGAATCCTGAGCTTTTGCAGCCACTAGTAAATAGCCCAGTTAAAAAGACCTTGGACAAAGACACTTTATGCATAGCCAAAGGACCATGCCAGCCATCAAGCAAACCCTTAAAGCACAGCCATTATCTGCTTCGATTATCATTCTTTTAATTGAGAAAAAGAAATCTATAAAGTTACAATAATCAAATGAAGAACATACTAAACTTTATGAAGAGGGACAGAAGTCTATACTTGCATACATCATTGATTTCTGTGCACCCCAGAAAGGTTGAGGCATCTACTGATGATGCCTGAGAGAACTATAGCTTTTAACCACACCATAAGGGTCATACCCTTACCCCACACTCTTTCTTCTCTGCACTACTGCTGTGTCCTATCACAAGGGAAGGGTTTTCCTGCCACAAAAGCAGTATAAAAGTAATAGAGTTCCTACCTAAGAACAGCTGCAGTGGCTGTGGTAGGAGATGGAGAAGAGTTTGAACATGGAATATTTGAGAACAGAGTACAGGGCTGATGTTCCATCTGATGTGAGATAAACAGAATTTCTTGGATGCTCTAAAATATCCCAAGAACTGATGCAATTTCTATGCTGTCCCAGGAAGAGGAGAACAAAAAGATAATCCCTCCTCTGAAGCACATTGGCTCTTGTACTGTACTTCTTAAACTCTGGGATTTGGCTTCAAGTCTTAAGCTGCACCAAGGGAAGTTTAGGCTAGACATTAGAAGAAAAATTCTTTACGGAAACAGTGATTGGGCCTTGGAATGAGCTGTCCATTCACACCTTCCAGGGTGAAGGTGGAGTGGTGGAGTCACAGTCCCTGGTGGTGTTTAAGACTGGATGTGGCACTCAATGTCATGGTTTAGTTGAAGAGGTGGTGTTAGGTCATAGGTTGGGCTTGATTATCTCCAAAGTCTTTTCTGACCTAATTGATCCTGTGATTCTGTGGGGTCTGTGTGGGACATTCAGACTGGCATGCAGGTTTGTCCTGATGTATCCGACTCTGCTAAAATTGGGAAATCATCCATTCAACATATAGTGTCTCTTAGAATGGATTGGTGGTGATTTGCAGCTATAGGGATCCCAAAGCTTTTGTGAGGTACAAAGCCTTGAACAATGATTCCTGTGGTGATGCTTTCTTCAAGGGCCAAAGTCTCGAAAGCTCAATTGATCCTTAAAATAGAAATTATAATATCATAAAATGAAGAACCTTTTGCCATAACTGAACCAATTCAAATGAAATGACAGTATCTTTAAGCATTTCTTTTAGATTTTAAACTTTTTATATCATAGGGCCAAAAAAAATCTCTTTGTGAGAAAATGAGAAAATGCTTTTGTCTGTGATGCCTCTGATGGTTGCATTCAAAGCCTCTAAAGATCAAGAGCAAAGATGATTAAGGAGATGGCTGCTGTGTTTGATTTTTTTCCTGAGGAAAGGGAAATCTTGTAGACTTGAATGGGCATTTCTGCCACTATTTAGCAAAGAAATCTTGACAAAGTTGACTTCAGTGTGCCTCAAGCACAGATGACAGTTGTACCTTATGGCTGAGGAGAGAATTCAACCCCTCAAAAATAACTACTCTAAGAACAATATGCAGCCCTCCCCCAGATTTTTCTCCTCCTTCTTTTCTGGTTGGTGCGGCAAGTTCTTCAAAATACAGTGCTTTAAAAAAACACTGAGGTGGTCTTGTTGGGTAAAAGTCCAGTCAGCCTTCTTACAGCTTGTCAGGCTCTTCATAGAGGATGAACAGAGGAGACTATGGGGAAGAGAATTGCCAAGAATGAGGATTTCCCCCAAATTTCAGAAAGTAATTTGGGTAGGTAGTGGTGTTGTTCACCTGTATTTTCTTCTAGAATTTCATCATGGGAAAAATCAAAACACCAATATACAATATATCAATATATAAACATCAAGTTGTTGCACAGTGTGACATACCTAGAAGGGATGAATTTTATATTAGTTGAACATGCCTGCAATCAGAAAACTGAGACAGCACCAGCAACTGGTGATGGAAATGCATGTCTTTGAAACAAAAACAGCAAAACAGCAGGTCAGATATCTCCACTGTGCCCTTGGAAAGGTGAGCATAGGTTGAAGGACAGCTTTCCAGATCCCTGAAGCCTTACCTGACACCTAGCAGCTCTTCAAATCATACAGGAACACATTCACCCACAGTTAACCTGGGAAAATCACCCTCTCATTTGATTTAATGATCTATCAGATTTCTCAATATCATTTTTTCCCTTCTGATTTTTGTTGTGTCTGCTTCCTCTGGGTGAACAAACCTTGTTGAGCCTGCTATCCCACAGAACAGGTTGTAATAAAGCTCCCAGGAGTCTCACCTCCCATTTAAGGCTGCTCCCACTGTGTTCATGCAGCCATAACACAATCTATAAGGGCCACTGCAGAGACAAAGCCATACATGAGTCATAAAAGAGGGCAGAAAGTAAAACAGGAAATCACCAAAGGAGCAGAGAACAAAGCAGCAGAAAGCCATAGAGTATTACATGATTTATATGATGGAGTAAGAAAGATGCAGCTCCTGTACCCATTTCTCAATTCCTACCATTACTTCTACTGCAGCAGCAGCAGCACAGTCTGATCCAAACCAGGACTCTCTGGTCCTCATGAAGATAGCCAGCACACTCTCAGGAAATGTGGCCCCAAGGAATTCCTATGGGGAGAAAAAACCAAAAGGCTCTCTGATAAGAGCTGGCTAGAAAATAAGATTGAAATATGAACAAGGCCATCATGAATATTCATTGTAAGTAAGTGGGATTACATGCAAGGAAATGCCTGATTCTAACATTAATCTTTCATTTTACCCCAGATTGCTGTGGGTTTTGACAAACTGCCTAGTAAAAACGGGTTAGATAATTTCTCTTTTTATTACAGGAATTCCCTATGCTTCTTGAACTGTATATCCACATTTTTACACTTTCAAACTTCCCAGAAAATAACCCACTTCAACTAATTTATATGCAATTTCTGTCTTACCAATATGCCACCCAGCACTCTCATCTCACTGCAGAGCACACTCTTGATGATCCTTTTCCAAAAGCAAGCAGGAACAGCAATTTTTGGCACATGAGCTTTTACTCAGACCCATCTGTACCACTCTACCTACCAACTGGATGGTGACAAAAGGTAAACGTTAGAAAGAAATGAGATAGCTGGCAAAAAAGCCATAGGCAATAGCTGAGAAAGATCTTCTTCATTTGCATGCATCTGACCTCACTGCCATTCACAACTGATTTACATCAACTGCCATGGTCAACACTTAATTCACAGCGAAAGCCACTGGTAGTTTCACTTCATTAATATTGACATCTGAACTCTGTAGCTACAGTGGATTACTATTAATAATTATTTATGACCAGCAACTTGCACAGAGCATGCTGCCCAGTGCTGGGAGTCAGGTGCTGAATCTCCAGCATCAATTCACAAGCTGTCCACCCCTGCAGCCATGCAATGGGCTGCTTTACCTCACCTCTCTCACACCACCAGTGACACTTGTCCTACCATCAGTGCAGTGTGTTTTCACATGTAAAACTCACACTTCCTTCATGCTTCTGGGTAGGGTAGGAAGATATAGCATATTAATAATATTCCTTCTTTGATGAAAAATAGCAGGGGAGGTGAAAAAAGCTAGATGGTAACAGTAAAGGTCAAGACAGTAAATATGCGGGTCAAAAATATTTTATTAGTCTAGGTTTTGGGTTCAGAAAGACATCTAGAAGTCCAGCTCAGATGTCTAACTAGCAGAATTCCACTTTTCCTCTGTATTTACAGGTCTACTGAAGTTTTATGTAGGGTACAAGGTCCTTAACCTTCCCCTCCAGCAGTGAGAGGAGTTGAAACTTTAAATTCATACACATACTGATGTGTTCGGCTAAATTAAAGCCACAGCACTCAATTCCTTTCAGGGTCAAGTCAATGTGTACCATGAAGCACCTCCAATCTACCAGTGCACAAGAACCCCATGAGCAATACAGCCCTGTGTGACTAATAAAGTAATGAAGTGACAGCGCAGGCGGGTGTGGGCTTGTACCAAATCAGATCTCACAGTTTCCAGGTATTTTTACTCAGGTCAGACCAGACTGGCAGTGTCCCACGCAGCCCTCCACAGCTCACAGGTGGAAAAAGTGAACCAGCTCCCTTCATACCCACAGCACAAACTGGCTCTCCTGTGCCAGTGACTCCTGCTGCACTTTGCCAGACTACACTTGTGCCACTGACTTGGTAATTTCTAAATAACTGCAGTTAAGTGTGTGGAATTACTGCCTAGTCTCATCACCTTCTTGCTTTATTTTAGCTTGATTTCTCCCCCAAAACTGGGGAACCCAGAGATGCTGACAGGAATGGCCTAGTAAAACAGAAAGGGAAAAAATCAGAGCCTCTGAAACTAATGTGATGCCTAGGAGAATGAAATCCTCAGGACACTTTACAGTTCCACAGGGTATTATTTTTCTCATTCTATTCTTACACTTTCTTCCAGATGGAGAAAATCCTCAACCACAGGGTTGCAAAACAATAAGCTTCCACTTGGTTTTAACATATTTTCTTACATAAACTTTAGGCAAATATAGGATTATTTCCCTGTAGCAGCACACATTTTCTTCCTTCAGTGCTACATGCATTGAATAGAGCTTAACCATTTTCTGTGAAAAAGTATCCGTTCCTAGAAGAGAAGTTCAGCACATCTTGATTATTTCAGTTTTCATATGACAATACAAAAGCTGTGCAAGTTGGTATCATTGCACCTGATTTCTAAAGCTTCAAGAAAGAGTAATCCCTTTATTTGAAAGTGCTTGTTTTTTAGAAGATTACAGAGGCTTGCAGTGCCACCATCACTACTTTGTGATATATACACAAACCCAAAAGAAAGAAAACTTCAGCCTGTTCAAGATTTTGCAATTTTAAAATAGTTTTTAGTGCAGACTTAGGAACTGTTGCTGCTGCCATCAAAATTTTCAAAATGCAACTAAAAAAAAGAAAAATAATTTTAAAACGCATGTCAATATTTTTGGTCTCTTACTCTATTCATAAGAATTCCTCACTCTTACAACTCTGTTAAGAAAATCTAAAGGAAGGCAATAATGTACTTGTACAGAAACCTTCTTTGAATTCTACTGAGAAACAAAATCCTGGTAAGAGTGATATTACTAGCAAAGCAAATGTTTAATTCAGATGAATAAAAAAGAAATTTAAAAAAATTTACTAGTCATCCTATACTTGAGTCTATGGCTGCATTTAGCAATATGTACCCTTATGCACATTTCTTTCCCCCTTAGCATATACTTTTGAGCTAGGAAAACAGCCTTCAGTGGCATGAGAAAACACTCAAACATAGAGATAAAAACAATCATGTTAGTCTTTAGTCTAGAAAGTTTTCTAGAACTCCATCATTAAATTAATTAAATACAAGATATAAAATATTTAGATAGAATGAGACATGTTTCTTGATAGAGTGCTCAGGAAGGAGTCTCCTTAGAGTCATAGTGGTTTATAGTGGTTGCAATTAGAAATTGAAATTGTAGTCTAGCAGAAATTAGAGCTTTCTGAATTTTATTTTTCTTCTGAATCTGAAAGAAAAACCTAATTTTTTCTAAATTTAAGAAAAAATTAATCTAACTTGATCTCCTTTGGGCTTTTCAAAAGGTTTTCCTCTGATTAAATTTAGAAGTTTTTCCTATATGTTTTTCTTACTGTATAATACAATGCAAAATAGATTGCAAAGAAAAGAAAAATGTCGAAGCAAACAAGACACAAACTTACTGACATTTGCTTTACAATTTCTTTACATCCAATTGCACTGAAAATAGCACATGTTTCAGTTAAACAGCATGTTCCAACAGGAAAATGTCTTTTCAGCTAATTTTTCCATAGCCTCAGTTCCTCTCATGAACATATTTTGGATGACAAGGAAAGAAATTTACTGGAAGTTTGAAAAAGTGGAGGCTGAATTCTGTCTCCTTGCCTCTCCGCTTTTTCACAGGAGGAGAGCTGCTTCAAAATCACTGTGTTTTTAAAAGCCAGAATTAACTCTTATTCCACCATACCTCAAGCAATGAAATCTGGTTTCCTATCATTCTTTGTCCTGCGATTGTATTCTCTCATGTGTAAGGAGGTGAAAACTGACTGATGAGTTTCCTATTGTTTACCTGTCTGTAGCATGTACAGGGAGAAAAACTCTCTGGCATCCCATGGAAAACAGGAAACATTGCAGGCTTTTCCTTAGTGGAAGTAGTAATTGAGTCTCTTCCCTGAATTTAGTCTTCTATTTCCCTAAAATATTTGGGAAATGTGGATGTTTTGGACCTCTAGTGCTCTGTCATATTTGGCTGAAAGTGCTCTGACATTCTGAGGCACGCACACAGATAGAGTTGTTTGTTGTGTGGTGTAAAAGCATCATCTCTTTAGAGCACAAAATGAAAATTGTGATAGTTGCCTGTATGTGACATTGTTGAAAGATCCTTGCACTCTTTTGCAGACATATTCAGACAAGGAACTGTCTATGTTGAGACAATTAGCAATCTGATGAGCAATTTACATATGAAAAGTGCTACATAAATCCCAACATCATTATCGTTAAGAACAGAGTAATAATTACAACTAAGATTGCCTGCATAGTTCCATTCCCAGTTTAGGGGAATTAATTTTTTTTCCCCAAACACTCCGAAGTCTACCTAGTCTGATCCTACCCTCCTTCCTCTGGTGAAGTCCACTTTTGTGAGATTGATTTAATGTATTTTTCCCCTGCTGTCTGCTTGGTTCTGGTCTTGTGAAAGACTCAATTAAAAGAATTCAGCTGCTGTTGGAAGAATTTGCTGTGGTGAGTGCAGCCGAGAGCTGCACATATTGAGGTTTAAGAAGAGCTTTCACTGACAAAAAATGAAACAGAAAAAACATAGAACAGAACAGAAAAAAAATATAACCTGCAGCCTGCCCTTCCAAAATAATATCTTCTAGCCTTTTTTCAGAGGGCAGAGTATTCTTCCCTATACAAAGGTAATTTGCATTGCAAGCATAACAGGAAATGAAATAACCTCAAAATACAAATCAGGACTATATCCAGTATGCAAATCAACATCTTTATGAGCTGCAATAATGAGGAACAAGCAAATTAGTGTCATTTCAAACTACCTTTTAATTTTTTCTGCATTCTCTTAGCATCAACAGATAAACAGGGTTAAAGATCTTCCTAATTGCCACATACAGCACCACAGTCAGTGTATACATATAACTCTTATGACTTAAAAATAACAAATAGTCACTATATACACCATTTAACACACAGAGGCTACTTGATTCTGATCTCACTCCTGTGTAAACTGGAATTTAACCTAGCCATGTACAGGTAATTTTCCTCACAGAGATGTAAAGCTGGTGGAAACAACATGCTCACCAAACCAACACCACTAGTAAATGGCATACACAATTTAAAAATGAAGTTATCAAAACTCAGTAATTTTGTTAAATCAAACAGAGTGGTCATGAACTATCTTTTAAGTCTTTAACCAGGCACTTGAGCCTTTTGCATTGTGACACACAAAATTCAGGCTACAGGTTCATTTGATTTCTGCCATGTGCAAGAGGTACCATGCATCAACAGCTGGTTATCATCTGATCACATGGAGCTTTTAGTTGTAGCAAAGTCAAGTCTACCCCAGCTTCTGCCCAGGTAGGGCCAGACTGCTCCCGCTTTCTTTCAGTTCATTGTTGAGAATCAGATTTTTTCTGTGGAGTAGATGACAAGGTCTTACCCTGTGCCCACCAAGTCGTGTGTCCCAGTGCTTAACTAATGTCAATGCCAGCTGTTGGTATGAAGGGTGTCCTTGTTGGGAAAACATAGGAAAATCTGCTATTTTGCTGCTCACCTATATTATTTTAAGCTTTACACAGAAACAGTGGATCTTGGAGATGAAGGTTTGCAAGCTGCTAGAGAATTAAATTGCTCTCTAAATGCAGAATTTAGAGTCACTTCTTGAACCAGACTCACTCCCTATGAACAATTTGGAGCTCATGTTACTGCGAAAGTGTTTGCATTTTCTTGGTGATCACTCCTTTTCCAGGAACAGTCCCTGAGTACACATTCAAAAAATACATCACTATCACTCAGACTCTCCCTTGCTGGTTTTGTCCATCATTAGGAAGCCAGCTCAGAGTTCTGGCATTGCTTAGCACACAGACAAAGTGCTACAAGAAAGGACAACGGTGTCACATTTAGGACACTTCAGTGTAATGGGTCTTGTAAGAGGGGCACTGGGCATTCCTCAGGCAGACAGCCTGTCAGATCTATTCTTGGTTCTTGAGAAGTTCCTGGATGGTAGCTGAGATTCAGCTGCAAAATCATGCTGAGGCATTAAGGCTGGCCAACAGAGCAGCTTTCCATCAGCACAGAAATAAAATCATACTTTGTAAAGCCCCATCTACAAAGTTCAGTGCAAGTGTAGAGGTTAACAAAATAAATATAGTGTTTTTAGAGTTGCAAATTGACTAAAAAGCACACAATGTGTTTAGGAAGGGTGGTGTTTGATACTCAGTTTTAAAGCCAGTTTTAGACATCTTAAGGAAACCATGTACTCAATCTTAGAATTTAAGAGGAGGTAGATTGAGAAGGACTGACAACTGTATTTCTCTTTTTATGGAAAGGCAAAGCATGCATAGAGCTGCTATTCCATCCTTCCAGCTACTCTATGGTAATATGCAGGAAAAGAAAAAAAAGAAAAGGCAAGGGAAAAGGAAAAGGAAAAGGAAAAGGAAAAGGAAAAGGAAAAGGAAAAGGAAAAGGAAAAGGAAAAGGAAAAGGAAAAGGAAAAGGAAAAGGAAAAGGAAAAGGAAAAGGAAAAGGAAAGAAAAGAAAGGAAAAGAAAAGAAAAAAGAAAAGAAAAGAAAAGAAAAGAAAAGAAAAGAAAAGAAAAGAAAAGAAAAGAAAAGAAAAGAAAAGAAAAGAAAAGAAAAGAAAAGAAAAGAAAAGAAAAGAAAAGAAAAGAAAAGAAAAGAAAAGAAAAGGAAAAGAAAAAAAGAAAAGAAAAGAAAAGAAAAGAAAAGAAAAGAAAAGAAAAGAAAAGAAAAGAAAAGAAAAGAAAAGAAAAGAAAAGAAAAGAAAAGAAAAGAAAAGAAAAGAAAAGAAAAGAAGCCTACTCAGCCCTGATCCTGCAAGCATCTGGCCAGATGCAGAATGTGTCACCACGCTTCCCCAAAGCAAAACATGCCTCTTCTGTTAAGTACTGTCACAAAGGGTTCTTGTGTGCTTTGCAAACCTGTAACACACCAATAGAAAACATTGCTCAAGTCACCTACTCTCAAGAAAAAGGTGTAAAAATTCAGTAGCATCATGCAGTGTGAGATGTCTGCATGTGGGTATTTCAGGTTTACAGGACTTTATTTGGCCATAGGCCCAATAGAATGAGCCAGTTATCCCCTTGCCTAAAAAGCCATACTTTCCCTACCATGGGAAAATTAACGGAAGAGAGAATTTTGAGACAATGGTAAACTTTAATTATGAGTCTCCGAGGTTATAATTATTACTATTCTACTGCTCATTTTAAATTATTTTGAGTAAACCTGTTAATTTTAATCTTTTTTACATCAGAACTTTTCAATCCAGGTTATAATGTGAAGTAATATGTGTCAACATAACAATCTTAACATCTAACACCAAGGATAGATAAAGCAACACTGGCACTGCTAATTTTAAGTGTCTTAAGTGGTTTATAAGGTTTAATATAGAGAAGATTGTGAAAATACTAGGTTTAAGCACCCAAGGGACCTTGGGGAAGAACCAAGAACTGTGACCTTTTAGATGTCTGACTTTGCAGACACAATTATTTGAGCGGTTTTCTTTCTCTTTCACGCCTTTGGGTTTTGTGTGTTTGGGGTTTTGGGGGTTTTTGTCTGCTTCTGTCTCAAATTTGAATTAAGACAAGCTTCCCAAACACTACTGCTTGGAGTTTGTAGCAGACACTCCTGAGAACTCCTCTGATATCTCAGCAATAGTTTTACATGTAGTTTGAAAATTTGTTTCTACAATGTCCTACAGTCAGCTGCAGCTATTAAAGACTCCTTCATAGATATGATGACCATCAGTAACCTTATATTCTACTGCTTGGTGTCAGTGCTTTTCTCAGGCCTGACAGGAAGTATTGTTCAACAGTTCTGGGCGAGTCAGTTTTGCTTCTCTATTTTAATGTTTTATTATGCATTTTGCCGATGCATCTAAGCTCAGGCCCAAGTCTAGCTGCCTGACACCCCCACAGATTTTTATTGCCTCCTTCCACAGTTCACATGTTTTTAAGAAGTTCTTATTTTATCTCCTTAATTAGAAAACACATCTGAAAACATCATAGTTAACCCAGAAAAGCTAAAGAAAAGAGAGCAGTGAAGTTATGGATTAAGTATTGAAATCAACTGCTTTCTTGACCTGTTTTCCCAGGTGCCTCCAACCTCCTTTTAATTAACAGAATGTTCTTTCTGAGCAGTGCCTGCACTGAAAACCCCTCAGCCACCTGAGAAGTGCAGCCAGCTACTACAACTGCCAAGTAACTTGCAAGAGCTGCAAGCAAAGCTCCTGAGGCTGGCCTCTCCACTCCACAGACAACATGCCAACCAGGGACCTTGTCACACATGTCCTCTTATTCAGGCCAAACACTTGAAAGTCAGGGTTGCACATATGCTCTGTCTGCTTCCAGAGATGACACCCCTAATGGACTAAGCTTGAAATAGGCTTGTCAAGGCAAGAATGAAACTCCTAGCAAGTTTGGGGGATATAAATACACAAACAAAGGCCATTAGGAACAAATCTCATAGGTATCAACTCAGAAACTTTAGCTTTTTCTACCTGACAGAGGAAATTAAAATGCCAATAAGGATATGAGACAACATGGAATAGAGCAACTCTCAATACATTTATTTCTCACTGATAAATTGGATAGTCTTCATGTAATTGCCATTTTGGTGCATTCTATTGAAAAGTGGGTTCCACAGAGTGCTAAGCAACTATGCCTATTGCTTTTTTGTACCTGAGCTTCTCTGAAACCCACTGAGCTTGAGCACAATTTTAAGTGCCTTACTACCCAGGACAGGAATGTTTAGCACTCCTTTCTTTTATAGATGCACATTTAAACTTGTCTGCTATTTATGGATCATCTCTCTCAGCTTGGCAATGACTGACAAGAAAATGATAAAATGAGGAAATGTAACTTGACATTTATTCAGTGTTAATACTTTTCAAAGCTACAGCCTCACTGTTTTCTTTCTTTGTGTAAATAATTTGAACTACTGTAAGCAATGATAGTGGATGACTGGAGACAGAATCCCTCAAAGTCCAGTAGACTGAAAGATACCACAAGTAATGATGTATTTTCTTTTCAATTGCCTCCACCTATTTTCAAATGGTTCTGTTCACGCTGGCCTAATGGCAGCTTACTAAAAAGCAATGAGATATATACAACATTTGTGCGAGCAATACAGCTTCCACACAGACTAAAATACTGGTACTGCTGTGTACCTACACATTAAACCAAGCCAAATTTTTGTGCAGATTGGCCTCTGATCTATGGAGGTTTGTGAGGTTTAAATTTTAATGATAATAATAATGATGCTCACACTTAATACCTGAAGAACAAGAGATTTTAAGTTTCTAGCACAGTGGGTTACAGTGCAACAAGAGCTGCCTTTCATAAAATATGGCTCTCCATAGAAATGTTTGGATTCATGAGGTAAGACTTGTATCTTAATAGTTCCAGATAGAGCTGAGGGTTTTCCCCAAAATGCTGGATATTGAGGAAGATCAGACCATACTCAAAGAACCTTGATTTCTGTTCCATTTTGAATTTTTGTAAAATGCAAAAATTATTATGAAAAATTATTGAGGCCTCTTGGGACACTGCCCAACCCTCCAGAAGACTTCATTCCAAGCCATGCTGGCTTTCTGCCAGGTTATACTTCCTCTAAGGATGGTACTCCTTGTTCTTAAGACATATAAACAAATAATTAAATTACTTTAATATCCATATTTTCTCAAGAAATAGTGACACCTGTAGTGTCAGATCGGGTACAGAGGAGAATACAGACTCTAAAACTAGGAGAGTCCCCATTAAACTGTTATTCTTGAAGTTTAGCTTACATTTCTTAAAATAATGAACAAATAATGTTGCTTTTTTTTCTACCTTAATCCTCTACCTTTGGCTGAACAAGCAAAAACCCACAAAAGGCGGTTTCACCTAGATTTGCCACAGCTTTTTTATATAAATTTTTAAAAATCCCAAAACTTTTCACTTAAAAAAAATTTTTTGAAGCACAGAAAAACAAAAGTAAAGGCTTTACTCAAAAGCAGATGCAATGCATCTTGATGGAAAAGATAATTTACAAATTGATAGTTTTGATCTTTGCTCATACAACTCCAGATACTAGATGTTGAATCAAACACACAGAAAAAGCTTTCCTCTAGAAATGCAAAGATTCTCTTTTTTATTCTGCCATAAAACTCCTTGGTAATAATTGTACATATGTCAAATAGAACTAAGCTTCCAGTCTGGGTGATGGAAACAATAAAAGAGGTTCTTCCAAAGGGTAGGTAACAACTGGTGATTCAAACAACTGCTGTCCAGATGGAAAAGGGCTTTAAAATTCCTTATCCACTTACCAAGAGAGGGCTAACAAGAAAACATCTCTGATAATAAACCAACCTCAAAAAGCCCTCTTGAAACTTTAACAGGGTTGGTCTGAGACACTTGCATGTGAACAAATGAAACTGTGGCTGAGGAAGCGCTTGGAAGGCAGCAGTCCAGCAGACTGTGCATCAGCACCTCCGGCTGACAGGCAGCTTTGCTGTGAGGATTTCAGCTCAGCCCAGGTCTCTTGCTCTTGTCATGCCCACTTACTCTCCAGGGCAGCAGCACTAAAATAAATGCCACTTCAGGCCTGCTCTGGATTTGGCTATCTTCAGTGAGCCCCGCAAGGGCTGCAGACCACTCTTTCTTTACGTGAATGATAGTGGCTGCTTGCTCTTCTTACCAGTGAAAGTAACAGTGGCTCCAGCATCTTGACAATGACTTGTTTCTGCTAAATTTTGTTTGAATTTAGCAGGAAAGTAGATTTCAGTTGCCCCCCTCCCCCACCCGCTTTCATCTTCCCCCCTTCCCCATCATTTTGGGCAAATTCAACTGAACTGTTAAATGTCAAACACAGTAAAGATAAGGCAGTTCCACTGAGTGGCAGAATTAATCAAATGTCTTAGTTTCACAAGATTAGGCTGGCAAGTCTCTGTTAAAAAGCCCACACAGTAAATTTAGAGCTTCTCTTTCCTTCTACCAATGAAATAATTTGTTTGACAATGTGGTATCTCTGCCAGAATAATCCAAGAATGAAGAACTGCCCTCAGATGGATCTCCTTCAGATCCGAAGATACACAGTACAAAAATGAAGACAAAGATGAATAACTACAAGAAGCTAAAAATCATTATTATATAAATCATTATTTTGGGAAGTATTAAGCAACTGCTAGACTTCCAAAATTCTAGAAAAAGACTGCAGAGTCCATCTCTTGTAGCTCATCTATGGTTTTGAAAAATCTAGTCCTTGAATGTTACTTGATAGAGTGAAGCACAAAGACTACAAATCTGGAAGCAAAGTGAGCTTAAAGGTTAGAATTAGGCACCTATCTCTGCTTGCCTGCCTCTCCAAATAAAGTTCAGTATTGAAGATTTCTGCAACTTTTGCGTACATTTTCAGAAGCAAGGCTAGCACTCCCCCTGCTTTGAAGTGACACATTCCTCCTTTTAATACGAGGTTATGGCATACGAAACCTTGCCCTTTTTAACCAATAGTTCAGATCTGATTGGTGGTGATTCAAAATTATCTTTTCTGACAGAGGGTTTCACAGAGAGTGTAAAATAACTTGGTCTAGTGCTCAGAGACCTGACACAGACATCACAAATGGCTCTCGTTAGCTGAGCCATCTGAGCCATGGGGTCCTAACTACCCTTCTGCATTACTGGCAGAGCTTCCCCACCAGAAGCAGAAAAGAGCATTCAGAGAAATGTTATTCTGTGCTTACCCTGAAGGTTATTGATATAGAAAGCCCTCACTTCAAATCTACAAGACAGAGTCTCCTGAGGTGAATTGGTATTCAGTAAATACTACCAAGCCTCTGCTGGAAAAGTGAAACTTGGATGGCCATTCCTTGAGATACTTGTAATGAATTCCTTTCACCCTAGATTGACATACTGCCTAGGAAAGGTTATAAAACACATGGTTGTCGCTATTAGTACTGAACTCCTGTGCTTCCAAGTCTTTCTGGGAAGCTTTAGACTACCCATTACAAAAAAACCCCAAAAATAACATTCATCAATACCTCTTTCATAACCTTAGTTTTCTAAAGAAACAAATTAAATTATAGTTCAAATATAAGCCAAACAAATTGCTTGAAATCTGAATTAAAGAATATTATACTTCTATCACCAAAGCTGTTAGACATTTGCCATTATCCTTCTGTCTCATTGAGTTTTCCCTGTCTTAAAAAGCGTAAGACTGTGTGAAATACAAGGAATGGCAGAATAGCAGGAAAATAATATCCACAGATATAGTCATGCATTCCCAGTTGTAATTTGTTCTGGCCTCCTTCATTCCCCTCTTGTTATTTTTCCAGGAACTTGAAGATGAGTGTTTACTACACATGGAAACACTGAGCTTCTGTTATTTGCAGGAATGGTCACAGACTGTGTGCAGAAAGAAGTTATGCCCAAGGAAGGCAATATGCTAAAAATCTCAAAAAGCATATATCCAGGTAAGGAAGAGGCTCAGCCTAATGTTAGGCAAACTACTAGTAGTGTTTGTTAGGTTAAACTAAAGAGTGGATGACTACAAGATTTATTGAACAAACAATCCATCTTTATTGATTTGCAGGTACAATAAACAAATTGCTTTTACAAATTGAGTGCATACCTATTAGTAGGATCACTTACTCAGAATTAAACTGGAGAAGGAATGCAAGTTAAAAACAACAAAACACAGCATAAACAGAGTCACATAGGTAGAAAATGTTTCCAGCAGGCAATTTTCATAACCAATTCTCAGTTGCTAAACAAGTGGTGCATACTTCATGCATATTCATGCAGCCACCAATGTGTTGCATGACAAATATAATCAAGTCCAGGAAAGAGAGAATGCAAGAGTTGAAAGTATTAAGGGAACTAGTAAAGGAAAGCAAATCACTTTTTTCTCTGGTCTGCTGGTTTGAAACCAATCTGTATTAGTAGGCATGAAGTTGTACATGTCCAGCATCTGATTGTGAACCGGTCCATGGAAAATCAGCTGGCAGACTTCTTCCTGTCCTACTAAATGCCAAAGCCTGTGAATGCCTGCACAGAACTGACTCCTGAGCTCCTAGAAACCATGGATGCAACAATTAGAATCAGCACAGCAAAATATGAGCATCCACAACTATTGTTTATTTTACTCAAGGATGTTATCAGCTCCTTTCTGCAGAGTTTACTTGTCTGGTCTAATCATAATTTTCTTGTTATTACAGAATTGCTGTCATGTTTTGAATGCTAATGTCTGGCCAGTTTCTTATTAGGGATCCAAAATAATATTAATCTCTCTATTTCAGAAACATTAAGGCTAAAAACCTGAACTAGAGAAAGATGTTATCCTCTTCCACATGCAGGAATGAAAAAATGTTATAATGTCTAACATTAGAAACTCTTAGAACTTTTCCAAAAAAAGAATGTTTAAATTTTGCTCTAAAATATTGAATTTTTCCTTTCATGCAAGTAAAGTGTTAGCTGGATACATTCTTCATAAACTTTTTGAACATATTTGAGGGGCTTGGATCCAGTTTCGAAATAGCTATAAATTACTATAACTTGGCACCAATCTTTCATAAAGACAGATGATACGTACAAATTTTTTTCTGTAATAATCATAAAAGAAATATTTTATTTAAATGGCAGCCACAATCTAAAGGTTGCAGTTTCTATGTTAAAGACACTTCCCAAGTTGGGTCTGAATTTGACTTCGTGTGCAGTGAGTCAGGGAAGCTCTACATGAGCATCAGTTATGGCCCAGTTTTGATGTCCTTTGAGCACTAAAGAGCAGAGCATGCTAAGTGCTACCAGTTCTCATCATTTCAGGCTTGACTAATAATTTTTCAGAGGAAGTAAACCACAGCTTCACTATAACTCTGTATTTCATGACACTTTGGAACAAATTTCCAAGACCTGCTCTCAATGAGAAAAGATGGGGATCTAGAATTAGCAACACTTACAAAACCAAGTTTCCCAGCTTCTTGATACAATAAAACAGCAGGAATGATAAATTGCACTTACATTTTAGCTAGTCTTTACTGCAAAGACCTTATTGGCATGTTGAGAGGAAAAACAGAAAACCTCACTCTTCCAGTACCAGCTGAACTGAATTCATTGAGCTCAAGACAAAGTTATTTTTCCTTGCTCTGTCTTCTGGCAGTATCCTCCTTTCTGTGAAGGAAAAGACCCAAACAAATCAGTGGTGTATCTACAGACTATACACTTGTAAACTTGCCAAAAAGCTGAAATACAAAGTCTTGTTAATTTGGAAAGCAATTCAGCCCCAAAGCATTTGGATTAAATTCCACAAAATATTATTTTTGAGTTGCAAGACTCACCTGGCTGAAGAGCAGTGGTTCATGTAGCACAGGCTCAGGTATTCCATGGTGGTCTTGAGTTTGGTGATTTTGTTTTATTTTGAGTTTTTTCATGGAAATTATTAGTCTATTTTGAGATTCACCCTGCTTCTTCAGATGCCTAAGCCCCGATGAGGCTTAGGGCTGCCAGAAAGGTCAAAGTCATTTTGACCTCCGAATCCTGCTGCTGCTAAGCACAGGTTGCAGCACCAACAGCTTCCTGTCCTCCCACCTTTTTTTCCTGGAGAGGGAATGCAGACACATGCTGCAAACTAAAGAGTTGATGGCAAAATGATTTCATCTACAACAGCAATATTTGACCAGCTCATGGAGACCAAGTCAGTACAGGCCCCTTCTGTGGAGGTCTCAGAATCAATTTTTAAAGTATTTCACTGTTGATGATAGCTGAAGCTGAGATGTCAGCATCCTTATGATTAAAAGTAGTATTGCAAGTGCTCTCATGCACCAGTAATCTCTAAACTAATTTAGCCATGTCAGTAGCATTTTCATATTGGAAGTGGCTGGCCTTATTTACAGACTTATCATTTCCAAGGTAACAGCTGAATTCAACCGCTATTAGACCTTCCCACAAACATCTCATGGCATAGGTGTGGAGGACTCAGAGGTCAGAATTGGGAAGGAGCTGCCATCTGTCTTTAATTCTCCCACAATGTGACGAGAATTTTTGAAGACAATTTGGAGAATTTCTTTGGAGAATTAAAAATTAAATTTCTTTGTAGACTTTGGAGAATTAAATCTTTACACACAAATAGAGACAACAGCCCCTCGGTGCTCCTTTACTTGTATTGCTGTCTCTGCTCAGAGAGGGCTGTAAGAGAAGCATATGTAGTATCAAGATGTAAATGCATTAAAATGATTGCTCCATAACCCAACATCACAGGAAATAGTCTATCTTATTGTACAGATTCAAGTGCTTTGAAATGAGCCACCAGGGGCTGTGAGCCTAAAGATAACCTGTGTGCCAAGCCATTTGAGTTTGTGTTTTGTTTGATTTTTCCATCCTTTTATCTTTAATATACTTACCTTTAGCTCCTTGAGTCTGCATCGTGCAGGAAGTGTCTGAAGCAGGGTGAGGCCTCACCAGCTGAGTGAGACTGAAAGCCTCTGTGTAGAAGGGGAAGATGAGCTGTAAAGGCATCAAATTTGTACCTGGATTGGAACATTCTTATCTGAAGATGGCAGGCTTGGTGGGGAGCACTGAAAAGCCTGACTGTCACACTGTCATCATAGTGAGTGAGGAGACATTTTTCTATTAACTGAGGTGCCGGAGATCTTGAAAATAGTCTCAGCATTTGAAATATATGGGACAATGCTGACATATGCTGAGTTTAGTACTGTACTAAAATTTATTTTAGCACATCTTCCAAAGAATGCAGTAAGGGCAGTTGGAGGATTGGCAACCTCTGCCAGTACAGCTCTGTTGGAAGAGCTGAGGAACTTCCTGAGTACTTTTGTCTAAAACAAACAAGAGGCTTTCCAGGAAGTTCTGAGTAATCATCTGACCTTGTGTGTAACTTAACAGCTACAGAGAGGAAAAAACTACCCTGAGATGGAGAGACAAGCATTTAAGTAAACAAGAAAATGCACAGGCCTGCTTGAGGAAATTAAGAAAGAACAGATTGGAACATGCTGAAGGAATTTTAGCAGAGAGCAACCAATCCAGTGAGACTCCTGAGAGAGCTGCATAGAGTGAAATGTCATAAAGACAGCCTACTGACTCCACACAGGGGATTTCCTCTGGAACCTTCCTTCATCTCCAGAGTTTAAAGATCTCTCTGTCTTTCTGCAGGCCTCTTACTGCTTTCCCCAGCTAAACAGCTTCTGTCTTTAGAGATGATGGGGCATCAATATTCTCTACATGAGACCACAAGTGGCCTCATAATACAGAGAAATGAAAAGCCCCTGCAACCTTCATGCTTTATTCAGGGATCCCATGCACAGAAATCAAGTCAACTACTGATAGCAGTACTACTCTGTAGGCAGCTTTTCTACTTGAGCCAAATTAATCATAACAATGGTATGGCTTTTCCAGTTAGGCAATCCTGCTTTTTAGGTTTTGATTCTCCTGCACTAGGAAGCTTCAAAGAGACTGAAAATAAAGAGTAAGTCAAAAGAAAAAAGGAGATGAGAAGTTGCACAGAAAACAAGCTTTTTCATGCCTGTGAGCAGATGCAGTGGGAATCTTAACACTGAATACCTCTCCAATTCAATTACAAGTATAATGTCAATTTTTGTTTGTTTTATGTATGTGCATGCACATAAATACACTCCAACAAGTGTCTATTCATATGCTACAGCTCTTAATACTTAAAATGTTTTTGCAGTCGTGCAAATATGTCTATACACCAGAGGAAATAGAATTAACTCCCTGGAAATTTAAGGAGGGCGGCACACAAACACACACACACACACACACACAGACACACAGACACACACACACACACAGAGTTGTTGCTCTATCATTACATGAATCACAATAGCAACATTGTAGGTTAGGAATCGTTTTAGGGCCATAGATATCACAGCATCCAGTCTTTTCTGAAGCCATCTCTACCACTGTCCCGAAACCAACAATATTGCATTATAGACACCATGGTTGAAGCCTTAACTTATGCAATGTAGATACCACAGCTCACTGGGTTGCCCTGCAAAAGATTTGTCATGCTTTAAGCTAAATTTGTCTTGTGTGCAAAAAATCGGAGCACACACCCTGTCTCTGAGATAACCTTTCTTAACCTTTCATATCAGCACAGCACTGTTTTAGTGGTTCCTCATATCCAACACAATCCACTGAAAGATAAGAACAAGAGATGAAAGAAAGGGTGGATTACAAAGAGAAATTTAAATAGTCATGTTCTGGCTTTGTTAGAAGTAAGTATTTGTGTTGGTGCAGATGTCTAAAAATACATTTTTTTACTTTTAAGTGGTAAACACCATCACTGATTTCTTTTCCAGTCTGTACAATTTTTGAGATAAACTGATTCTGAAGTATACATTGTCCCTGGTTCTATGCTGCCCATGAACACAGTTTTCGGGTGGACTATGGGGCCTGTTTACTTTTAGACTTTTAAAACTAAGATTGAAAACAGATGGATGGATGACTTTCCCAGCCCCCTCTTTTTCTGCAGAAGAAAAAATAAACAACGAAGGTTGATGATTTCTTTAGAGCAAACACCAAAACATTTGAGACAAAAGAAGTTTTATTTCAGAGTCCTCACCAGGATCAAGCTTATAATCTGCAAAACATTCAGTCTTGATGTACTGAGGAGGAGGAAGGGACAGCTGTGTGTCAGCATCAATCTTCTCTGTGAAAACACAAACCTAATTCTGTGCCCTTTGATTTGGATGGTGATAAACAGTAGAATGACTCAAGACACCTCTTTTTTCCACAACAGCTTAAAAAAAAATAGCAGCAGAAAATAGTTTCAACTTGTAAGAAAACTAACACCTCAGCAGACACAAGCATTTGCTAAATATAACACTGGTCTTTCTGTTCCTTCAGTTTCCACTGAAGTGTTTCCAGTTGTATTTGGGTTTCTGCTCACACAAATATCCTCCTTTTGCACAAGTCAGATTCTAGTCACATGCATTATACTGGGGGGGATAAACTTCATGGTAAGCTTGATTTTAATCTTATGATACTGGTGTAAGAGAATAATCAAGTGCAGTGATGTAGCTCCACTGCAAAAGAAGAGAAAGATGTCCAGTCAGACTCTGGTTCCTAAGTCCTCTGGGTATAATTAGAATTTTTCTAATTTGAAAAATGAACAGCTAGCCAGGTACTCAAGACTATGCCTAAAGTTACAAGCAAAGGAAAAATATTTTTAAAAAATTTTTTTTTTTACAGAATCTAAACAAATATAGTAAGTTTTTATTATTAATACATTTCTGTGCAATACATTCACCATTGATAGATCAAGTTGGAGAAAATCCATTGAAACAGACTGAAAAACAATGATAAGATAATTATTCTTCTCCTTTTTAACTCTGGAGTTGGAATACCAACATGTGTGACATCTCAGTAGGAGCAGATAATGATCCTTCACCCACCAGAAGCAAACACCTCCCTCGATGCACACAGGAAACAGGAGCTCATGGCATTGACCCAGCATTAGGGGGACTTAAAGCTACACTTGGTGTCAGGGCAGAGCAAGAACTACTGTTCACAATGTGACCCTGTGATCCCCCAGCTTCCACTACATGGCAATCAGTATGAGCCAGGGGTACTGTCCTGGTCTAAGCACCACTAATACATACACCTTTCCTCAGAAAAGTCTGCTGCATCATTATTCTAGAGAGTGGAGACTGGAGCAATCTCTGAAGAACAAATGCATCAAAGCTATTGAGAGTGCAAAAACCTTGAATTTCATCTGGGAATTTCATCATTCAAGGATTGTGAAGCATTCCAGTACTAATCACACACTGCAATAGCTGTGCGAAGTATAAGGCATAACTATGTTCATTGTACAGGATGAACCAGACCCACAGAAGATAAAGGCAACATTCTCAAAAATGGCTACTAATTTTGCAAATCATGGGGATTTGGAGTATTCTAACTGAAAATCTCTTCATAAGTAAAGTACAATCTGCTTTGATACCTTTTGTTCCAATAGGATTTTTAAAAGTTCACAGCACTTCCAAGAAAAAAGAAAAAGATTTTTCAGATGTTGAGACCTTCAAAAGAAATGGACATACTTTGAAGTGTTAACCTTGTGACTGCACTAAGAACATGTGCTGAGCCACTGACAGAGTGGGAAAGAAATTTCTGGATACTCACTGCTTAGGGAGCTAAATAGTTGTGCTTTCCCCTCTTGCCCCCTTCAGTAGGCATATGGATTTTATCTGTCATCTAAGCTACCAACCCAATAACCCAGCAGCTGACCTCCAGCCACCAGGCAAACTTTGAGGCTGCATTAGAAATTGGGTGCATAGTTTTGTCACTCTGATTTAGTGTGGTAGTACAGAATGTAGATAACAGACACTACATTGTTTTTCTTCTCAAAAGGTAATGTCTCTCAAATATACTTTCAAAAAGTCTATGCATAAGCAAGTGCATGTCTGCAACATAGGCCATGCCCAAAGTCTGCCTTGGCCTTTTCACTCCTATTGCTTTAGACATCTATTTCTATATGAACAGGCTATGAATAGGGGAGAAATACACAGGCTGGTAGACAATCCCCTGTAGCCCAAGGAAACATCTGCCGTTAAGTAAAATGCTGCTACAGACTGCACAAGACAAAGCTATTAATTCCTAAAAAATGAGCTTGCAGGTCTTACATTTAATGGACACTTTTACCAGAGCATGAACCACAAACACAACCCATAGCAATAACTGTTCACAGTCCATTAGGAAAGAATGGCCGAAGTTCAATTTTTTTTCAGCATATGTTCAAATTCTTTTTAACTATGCTCACTGTTAGGGCCAAATTTATTAGGACAGTGTGAGAATTTTGTATAATGAATAAGTGCCCCACAGCTTAAACCTTCACATAAATGAGTTTAACACTGATGAAAATGAACCTTGACAACTTTTCTGTATCCTCTGAAAAAATGGCCTGAGACAAAGCTGTATGAAGAAAAATAGGACACCTGATAACCCAAGTACAAGCAATGACTTTGCCTTGGCACAATCTGAGCACACACTGGAAAAGCAAGAGCATGCAAACTAATGCTACCTAAGGGATCACTCCATCACATGCTGGCCACTTACACAGGGTCAGCTCCTGAAAAATGTCTCCCATTTTATATTTACCCTGAAAATCAGAATAGAACACAGCTGCACACAAAGACTTTCAATGAAAAACAGTTAGTAAAGAGCCTACCTCTCTAATTATTTGAAAAGCAAAAAAAAAAATAAAAAAACAACAAAAGCCACAGCGTCTGTCTTTTGCCTCTTCTTCATTTCCATTGAGCCTCAGGCCTCAGTGGTTTCTCCAGGGGCAGTAAATGCCACTCTATTAGGGCAAAGCTTTTGGCTAGTGATGAGGGAGGTTTACCTAGTGGGAAATCCAATGTGCAGAACTACTTTCATCACCCGTGGTTGTGCTGGAGGTGAATGTTTACTGGAGAAGCATCTGGCCAACTGGCATAAGCAGTAGATGGAAAATTCCTTTATAGGGGTGGGAGGAAAGACAACAGTGAATTAGGTGAAAGTCGTAGCAGACAGCCCTGTCTCTACTATAATGGTCCTGGGTTTAACATATGGTATGAGAAGGGATTTGCCTTCCTCCAGAACACCCTGCAGGCTATTGGGAATACAAGCAGCAGAGCTGAGAGTCCTGGCTGCTCTCTTCATCTACACAGATGCCCACCTCTGCGGTCAGAGTTCACACACAGCTCACCTGCTGTGCCAGGTCCATGATTCGTGTTAAGCAGCCTTTGTCACTAATGTCACCAAGCTGTCAGTTCTGAAAGAGATGAAGGTTTCCCACCAGTGGCTCATAACTGTCTTCACTGTGAGTTTCCCTGGGTGACCCCTCATCCAAAACAGATGAATTTAAATTCAGTTTAACAGCTGACGAAAATCACAGCGTGCAGTAGTAAGGCTGCAATGACACTAAGGAACTGAATAGCAGGCTAACATGATATGATCACATCCTCACATTTCTTGTTTTTCCTGTGCTGCAAAACTAAAATCTCACCCTACACTTCAAATATGAAACATTGCTCCCACTGTCCTGCATGTCCTTCTTATTTCCACAAAACTGGGGACAAAATCTCACTAAAATATCAGAATTTCTAATTAATTGAAATCTGTTAGCATTTTCTATCTTCTCTGTGTAAACATCAACAACTATACACAGCTGCAGAAAATGAAGATACTCCTACCTCCTACTGATCATTTAGATCACAAGCTCTCTCAGAGATAGCACAGCTTTTGTACAAAGTGCAGCACTCAGCTCAACAGGATTCAGATGCAGACATAGACCTCTCGCAAGTGTAAATGAGACTTCATGCAGAATTAAACAAAAGCTGGGAAGAGGAAAAGGAGCAGGCAACATTTCATCTTCCTAATAAGCAATATCCCAACATAAAAGTGCTGCAGTATAACCAAATATATCCTGTTCCATTAAGATAGGCACTTAAAAAACCACCAATTGTCAGACACCAATTTCCAGACAACTGAGCTTCCATAATTCTGAGGTTCATTTTATATATTTTTTTCCATGATCCTGACTGTTTTGTTGTTGGCTTACAATCCACCATCTGCTTCTCAAGTGGTAAATTGAATTTCAAAAGCAAAACAAACCAAGAGATGGTAGATTTTGGAGTCTGCACCTGTACTGGATCACTGAACAAACTATTTTCTCTTTCTATAGCACTACACCTTTAGGACATGCTTCATGTCATTAAAAGCATAAAGTCAACTCTTTAACCAAAACATGCTTGAGGAAGGCAGTTGAAGTCTGAGAAATATTTAAACATTCTAGGTCCTGTCATTTTGAATCTCATACAATGCAGAAGAAGAAGCTGAGATACATCATATATATATTTTCCACTCTCAGTACTGTGAATAAACTCATTGTAGGTCATTACACACAAAACTGCACAACTCAATTTTGCTGTTTAAAGTATGGAATTGCAAAGAAGTGTTAAATCAGTTCTAGGGCATTTAAAAGTTCTATCAATTTTGAATGAAATTTCTTACTTAGCATCAGATGAGGTCATTTTATTAAGCATGCTTTGACTCCCTTTCCCGAAACTAGATGTGCAGTGTAAGTCTGACAGATCATCTCAAAACATCAGAAGCATTTAGAGTTATCATCAACATTGAAATAATGGATCATATCCAGAAACTTAAACAGCAGTTTTAGTGATCTGTGTAGCAATCTTCATTTCCCATTACTGGAAATAGAGATGCAATGACGTTAAGCCCCTCAGTGAAGGTCACCCAGCACATTTTCTGCATCCCCTCCTACTCATCTTTTTGATCACTCTGAAGCACAGATAAACAATAGTCTAGGTCATGGTGCTTGGCCCACTTGAAAACGTGCCTACTACAATGCACACTTCAGCTGAGGCATCTGGGATCTGAGACCTTGGTAAGAAGCAAACTCTCCAAACAGGAAGCCCGAGGGAGGGGGAGTGAAGCAACCTAGGCTCCAGTCCAAACTTCTCAGCGTGGTGCTCACTGATTCATTTAACATCCTGTCACTGCCAGCACCCTTCAAAACTCACAGAAGGGCCTTCTGTGCGCTCTTCATCTGTCACACGCAGGCATTGGTACTTTTGGTCACCACATAACACCTTCAAGCTGGAGCACGGAGTGCCAACTACTAATAACTTGGCACAAACAAATGGAATTGTTTCAGGTAGGTAGAAAAGACAATAATCTTTATCAACATGGGTGGCATAAGCCCATTTCCCTGACACAGCTCCCACCTAGAACCCTTAGCAATAGCTTAGTCTTTTTTCACAGCTGTGTGCTTTTTACTTTGAATTTCTGTGACAACAATTTTATAAATTCCCAGCCAGGTAGACTATAATAGAGTGATAACTTGCTAAAATAATTTATTTTTGCACTGTTAGCTAGCTACAGTATTATCAACTTTCATTGCTTCCTTGGTGATGCTTAGATTGTTAGATAAGGCAGCACCAATCCTTTTTATATCTGGTTTTCTACCCAGAATGAGCCATACTTGATTGTTGTCTAGCCAAGCATGCTTGGAAATTGTAATATCAGTTGTCCAAAGGGGCAAAGTGAAAGAGTACACAAACTTGTAATTTAGATCAAGGAATACACAGGTGACAGTGCAACTAGTTTCGAGGTTTTTTCTGACTTGAAAAGTTTATAACAAGGGTTAGATGCTCTGCAAAGGATACAATTATTTTCAGTATCTGAAGACCTGACTCAGCAGAATAAACTTAATAAAGCAGGTTTAAAGTAAATACATCACAGGTGCCATTAGTTCACAAAAACAGAGTCATGCAATGACCCTGCTATTATCTGTACACTGAGAACTATTACCATGAAAGTCTGACAGAAGAACATAATAGGAATAATATACCCATCTGCTGGATTTTGTCAATACTAAAATTATTTTCTGGCTATTTTCTTGTCCTCCTTACAAGCAAAAACCTTTGAAATATAAACATTTTGGCTTTTGAATTCTGTGTGTGTGTTTTTTGAAACTGAAAAACTAAATTCTCAGGGAATTATGCCTCTAGATCCTTGTAAAGCCAGTATTTTTTTTTTACAGGCTAAGTATCAGAGTGATACTGACAAAATACAGATGTGAACATTAAGCACTTCTTCCCGTCACAACTGCCCGACTGAATGAGTTTTGCTACAGATGAGGGAGATGAAACCTTAAAAAATACAACTCAAAAGAGGCTACTTCAAGACATTTTCCAAAGGCCTTTAGTGCAATTAGAACCATACACAAGCCACTTTCTTCATCATGTTCTCCTTTCCAAGGAAGTCCTTGCATTCATTAGGAACCCCCTAGCACTTTACAGTATTTGTTTGTTAACCACTCAGGATGTTCCAGGAAGAGATTATCATTATTTATGGTCGGTTTATTTCTTTCTAAATCTGGCAAATGAATAAAAAATGATACAGGGTAGCTGGCTGACTGCTACCATTGAGGACCTTTTTGCTTTGGTCAAAAGGTACAAAATAGATTAACCAGTGAAAGAGGGAAGAGGAAGAATGTTTCTGATAAATTCAGCCACTGAATCTGCAATTAAGGAAGCTCAGCTTCACATTTATCTTCATTTCTATGCACAAATGCCTTTCTGATGCAAACAAGTTCTGTTTCTCCCAGCTCACCCAAACTCATCTCACTATAGTATGGTCTTTGATGGACACAGGCTTATTTGGTCCCTGGCTTTTCTGATCCAATAGGATCTTCTTCATACCTGCTGGGCTGCCCTACACCTGTACTCATCTTCTGCAAATTTGTAATTCCCAAGATACTTCTTTCTACTTAAACACACACAAGCCATTTTTAAGAATGTTTCCTTTTATTTTGGTAAGGATGAGGGCTTTTTGTTTGTTTGTTTCTTTAGATTTTGATTCTCTTTAAAGCCTAAAGCTGAAATAAAGAAGGGGCTGTCACTCCAGGCCAGCCCAACCAGCAACATTTGGTGCTCTGGAATCACAGGGTACCACATAGGTGAGACATGAGTCATTGACTCATGAGCCTTGCTCTGAGCTGTGCTGCTTTCTGGCTTCCATCAGCAGAGCTCCACTGTGGGGGTTCAGCCTCCTTGGTTTTGTCATCCATACCCCTTGTTTAAAGTGAACACCTTCACCCCCACAGGCTGAGACCCCTAGGCTTGAGGAAAATTGCCAGCACTCCTGGAAGGTAAATTTTACTGCCTGACACTTCAGGAGACAGCTTTGAAGGGCAAACCTCTACAAATTGCTGTAAGAGAATCCTCAGTTCTTCTGTGTCCCTGTGATTCATCAGTCAGCAGAGGAAGCCCGAGAGACACGCTGTCTTCTGAGGGGTCTCCCCTTTCCTTACTGATGATCCTGACTTTGCAGTGTGTCTGCAGCAAGCTTGTGTGTGGAAATTGTACAGACATGACATAAATCACTTCAGATTTTCTAGCAATTATGTGACCCCAAGGCAACATATTCAGTAAATTAAAAATAAATTACGTGATGGCCTGATGTGACTTCAGCAGACCTCATATCAGACCCAGCCTGAGGGAGGAATGTGCCTTCTAGACTTTTCATAACAACTGTCCTGCAACAACAAGTCAATTATCTGCAGATACTGTGTGTTTAGAAGACATAAACCAAGACCAGCTGATTTAGAAAACTTTAAAACAGACTTGAAAATGCACCTCTAGGGCCTCACTTACATCAGAGTGCAGTACATAAGTCCAGGTGACACCACTGCTTTACAGCAGCTCTGAGGGGACACAAAGGATGGTACTGTAAAATCACTCAGGAGTTTGAGGATGGCCATATTACCTATGTGAGAACTCACAAATGAAGAGTCACACTCCAGAACACTTCCAGTCACGCTCTCAAATGTGAATGTTCAGTTAATCTCCATATCTGGTTTCTCAAACCAAGTGAGAGCTTCTTAAAAAGTAGACAGCTGTAGAACAGATGTGATGACTGAGCTCTGGAACTGAGATTTGCATGCAAAGTCTGCCCATAGCACTATTCCTCTTCTCATGCTTGCATCTGGGCAGAAGAAAAAAATCCACGAATCTGCATCATACACCTACTCATCTTTAGTATGCATATATAAACATACAGCTGTATTTTGATTTCACAGAAAAGACAGAAAACAAAGGATTATAAATTCATATGCTTTCTTTTTTTTTTTCTCAAGATAGCTGACAGAGCCCCAGAAGAATATGTCTGCATCTTCTAATAACTTTTGGCTGGTGGGGTAGTTTATACAAAGCTGAAAATAAATACAGTTCAGCTTCCTCTGAATATAGATAGATGTCAGCTCCAATTCTTGTTTATTTATGAAACCTTTCTTAAAAATTATTATGGAGACTTTTTCAAATATGCTGCTTCTCTCTGTTTCTAAGCTTTTAGAGAGGTAGCTAAGTTTAAAGGGATTAGAGTCAAAATACATGCTTTATTTTCTAAAAGTGTCTAGCCGATGCACAGAAGAAAGTATATTTTCATTTTCTTGATGACAGGTATGACATATCTTCATATATATGGCAAACTAAACACTATTACTTTGAAATACATCTCATTTTAACTCTGGAAAAGCTCTATTAATTCTTTCCATTATCTCTATACACAAGTTGCCACCATAGGTGTCAATTAGTAACTTATAGTGTTTCCCTCTTTTTTTTTTTGAAATGTCAATCATTTTTTATCTCATTAAACCTTAGAAACAGCGGGGATAAAGCCTTTTCTGGGTCATACTCTTGGAACATACTTTTCTAGCTGAACTAGAACTCTCCTTTTAGGCCAAGCTCCATGTCATTTGAAATTTCTTTTCAGAAAATGGAGACCAAAAATGAACATACAAAACTTGATATGGTCCATTCAGTACAGTGAAAAGTGGAAAAATTAACCTCTTTTCCCTGGAAGAACTTGCTTTTTATCTCTACTCTACAATACAGTCTGTATTAAATATAATTGAACTGAAAATTCATTCAGTTTAAACAGTAGTTGTCCCCTTTCATTTCTTTCAGGCTAGTCCACAGAGAAGTCTCTGATTCACTTGCATTTTATATTTGCACCTTCATCACAGCACCTAATTTAATTTTGTCCTGTGTTCTCTATATCCTGGCTCTTCAACCTCTCTAGTCCTATCACAGGGCTTTCTTTGAAGGCCAACATCTCACACTAAACCCACTGACACAAACCAATCAAATATTCCCATCTTCTCCTGTGCCCTGTGGCTACATTGTCAAGGCACTGGTGAAGCTCAGCCCTGTTCTGGGAAGCAGAAGGTATTGAATGCCTCAAAGAAACACTATAACACAGTGGAGAAGATGATGAGAAGCAGTACCTTGGAATGAGGTGGCCTTAGGAGATGGCTTTTTAGAAGATGGCTTGCAGTCAGCGAGACTCATGCACACACCAGGTTAAGTCACTAGGTTTGGCTGCTACTTCATGATGAGGAAATTATTGCAATTGGTAACAGTTTAAGATTAAAATTCCCTGCAAAAAATATGGAGAAAATTGCCAAAATGTTTCACCTCACATTTGGATAATCCCTCTCGCTTCTGCCCAGTGCAGCAATATTAGGACTAAAAATAGGCCTTGCACAAGTTGTGCCCAGGAAGATCACAAAAGATTTCTGTAATAGGGCGTGGAAAATTCCTACCCACAGGACACATGCAAAAAAATTACATTAGCAATCAAGTCTATGAATCAATTCAATTCAAATGCTTCTGAGTGGAGGCATCCTTCAAGCCCACATGTATAAAGCTTTGAAGTAAAACCTACAAATAAAAGTTACAGCAACCAAATAGCTAACAGCTCTATGGTGTCTCCAATAAGCATGAACTCATACTATTTTTTTTTCCAGATGGTGTAGTTCTTAGTCTTTGCTAGGAGCAAAAAGCAATTTTCCACCAGCTGGCCAAGGAGGGAGAAAAATCGAGATGGATAAATTTGACTTTCGACACAAGTGGGCTCAAATCAATTCTTACCTTTCCTATCAACAGTTTTCACAAGTGTTTGAAGGAGATGAGGGAATGGAGGCCATGAAACCAATAAGAGGGAGGAAATGGTTTCACAACTTGCAAAAAAAAAAAGGCTGTCCTTGTTGAAGGGACAAAAGAGGTATTTTGTTGCCTTAGATGTTTAAAGTTTCTTAGAACAAGCAGGCATTAAACTCATCAGAACAATACCCAGCCCTGGTCTTCCTCTCAAGAATGGGCTAGTGAAACACCAACACTCCACGGTGACTTCAGCTTTCTCCTGGATGCAAAAATGCCTGACACTACATTGTACCAGAAGGCAGTTCTGCTGTGAACATTTTTAAGTGAAACTGGTTTTGATCAACACTCTTTTTTTGTTTCAAAATCCCTTCCTCACAAGCCATTTACTTTTCTGCCTGGCTACATGCCTCAGCATCTACCCGGCTCTCATTCCTTCTCTCCACCCTCCCTTTAAAAAGAAAATAATTTTTCCCTCTGCATTACTATGTCAATGCCTTGGTATTGGAATTAGAATCTGTTATTTTAAGTGCTGGGCAAAGAAACATTTGCCCAGAGTTGCTCAGGAGAGCCAGTCCACAGAAAGTTGGTGCAGCTTGAGAGTTCAACCAGAAACTGGACTTCAGGCTGTCAAACTTGCTGCTCAGGCCCCTCTCCAACTCAGCAAAAAGATACAAGCAACCCATCTGAAAACCCTCTCCCTGAAAACTCAGAAACATGGATTGCAGTGAGGCACAATAAAGCATAGCAGAGCAATGGAAGAAAACAGTGAAATGTCTGGAGAAGTGGAAAATTCTCAGCCACACCAAAGTCCCTCTGAAATCTGGGCAAGCTGAGAAGGCATAAGGAGCTGGTTAGTTTGCCTGCTCTTTCTACAATTTAGTGAACTTAAAGGGCAAGGCTAATTTAGATCATTAGAGTAAGTGTCCTGATGGGGTCTGATGCTTTCAGGAAGCTGCCTGTGCATGGTGTTGTTCCACCTGAAGAGACAGGTAAGAAAGATTAAAAGTGAACCAGCTGGTCGTGACCCCTCCCTCAGCCACATACCAACAGGAATTTTCCATCTCTAAGATCTTCAAGCCTTTCTGTCCAAAAAAGCCTTTCTATACAAAGTGGAAGAAGACTCCATCTGCAAGACAAAGAAGAGAGAAAGAGAGGAAGAGGGCAGGAAGGGAGGAGAAAAGAGAGTCTGGGACAGCAAAACTACTATTCTTCTGTGGTTCTGGCAGAATGTAACGCTGATGAATGTGCACCCTACCACAACTGAACCAGAGTCACACACCTCTACAGCTGCCTGATGGATTATTGTCAGTTGGCACTGGTTAGATTGGTGTCTCCCTTGTGCCAATTAAGATCACTGTGATATTAATTTATGCAAAGATGAACCCAGCTTTCCCGTACTTATAGCTCTGTACTAACACCTGTTGTGTCTTTATGAACAGGGGCTGTGCAGGGCAGAGATTAACTTAACAGACCCCAGCACAGTAAAGCCCTTATCCCTGGCCATTATCACCACTAAATATCAGAAAAATAGATTATACTTACTTTCCTGCACAGACTTACTGCTTGAGGCAAAAGAGAGGCTGGTCTCTCTGTTCAGTTGTAACACGAGACCTCAGCAATTTTCATTTTAAGAGAGCGGACTGAGCTTAAATAACAACAGTATCTTTTGGAAGACAAGGGAAAAACCAAAGCAAGCCAATCCAAACAACAAACCCAAAACAAAAGCCCCTACCAAAATCAAACCCAACGCATGTAGACAAAGAAAAAGGCTCTTGATTTCAATTACAGCCTTGGTCCCAACATTCCTGATGATAGAGGCGTTCACCTAATTTACAAGCAAGATCAGACCTTGAACTGATGAAATAGACTGTGGTCCAGGTTTATGAACCTCAGTTGTGGACTGAGACATGGTCATGCTTCCATGGCCTTTGCTTATATAAAACACCAAACTTGTGGGTGCTGTACCAAGAAAAGTGTGTGCATGAGGCAATGTAAACTGCTGGGGTAATGAGTTTTTTCTCCCTTCACCGCCATTTTAACAGCTTCACCATGCCACCCTCAAGGGGAGAGAAGCAACTCTTGCTCTCTCCTTCAACTCTTCTATTTATTTCTTGTGATATCCTCTATTGCAAGAGGTTCTTTATCCTTGTGGCAGTAAAATGAGGCATTGCCGGTATGGCTGAAAGCTTTAATCTGCCAATACCTTTATGAATTACAGAAAATGATGGTATTCTGCTTTTAATGTTGTTGAAAGCAGAACATGCCATAAAGGTGGAACAAGGTAATCACAAACTGCACAAGCCAGGGAAAATTTTCAACTCTTTGGAGACCAAAATGGGTAACCTTACAAAACTAATCAAGCAAATGGAGAATCTGATGATAGGTTCTCTTTTTCACATGAAAAAGAGTAAAAGCCTACAAACATTTTGTTGCTATAGGAAAATATAGAACATATTGTCATTTTGCTTGTAGAGTGAAAAAGCTAAAGATGTGGATTTCTGAAACTAGCCAAAGAATTCAATCAATCCAACTAGGGTTCATGAACAATAGTAAGAAAATATTTCTCTTAAAGTAGGGAGCTGAGACTTGCTGGTTTCTGAGACAAATGACAGAGTGGCAACCCTGATTCAATCACAGATGCATCCATTCAAATTCTAAAGTCTATAAAAACTGCAATATTTTTCAGCAGCTATAAGGTGAGCTGTCAGTTGACAGTCATCAAGCAACTAACAATATTCAGATACATCACAGGTCTGTATTATTCTTCACTCTATGCTAAGGCATCATTAACATAATCTGGTACTTATACAAACAGAAAAACAACATGTAAAAGGAGGAGTTGAAAAGGGTGTGCTCTTATTTTCTACTATATTTGATCTTAGAATTCTTTCTTTGTCCTTTTGGCCATCTAGACACAAGTAAGAAAACTGAGCAGAAATACAAACATTAATGACAGAAGAAATGTTGGTGATGCCAGTTAGCCTAAGCTGCTTTCTTAAACTAAGAAACTAAGTTTAAAAGTTTCTCTAGCTCTTTACAAGCTGTTAAAATGCTATATTTTTGCCACCAGGAGTGAGTCAAAGCAGTAAAGTGCTCCACCAGTACTCAGGACATACATCATTCATTAGAAACATAGCAGAAAAAGCTGCCACTCTTTCAAAGAAAAGAATACTACATTAGGAAACCTACTTAAAAAGCATGAATCCTTTCCACTAGTATCTGTCAATCTAAGATGTATAGATCTGAAGCAATTCAGTACATTTATCCAGGACCAAATCTCAGGAACAAAAGCTTTTCCAAAAAGCACATATGGTTATCTATGATGGAAGTAGGCCACTGCACCAGACAGCCTTCTCCTGCCACCTTTCAAAATGAACTGTTGTGACTCTGTTGACAAGGAATCTCTGTTCTCGTACAGAATAGTACGCTTATTTCTATTTTGCTTTGGAAAAGAGAATTCTCTCTAATTTTGGTTTCATTCCAAATTCAAAGTCTCTCTTGAAACAGAACCTCAACCCTTCAGACATTTCTGACAGCAAGCACTATGGAACAGCATTTGCACACTGCAGTTTCATTTTTCCTGAGCCTGCCGTCTTTATGCTACTGAGTGCCTGCAGTCCTTTTCTTCTCTGACTACTGAAGGCTTAAAACCACGTGTTTAAATGACTTGCTGAAATAAGGCCAGAGAGAATGAGTAATTATGATTCTCTTCTTCCCTCCCATTTTGCCACTGTACTATTAACATGTAATTAGGAGTCTAATTTTTAGTTAGGTGTTTAAAAAACCCTGAAGCAAAGGGTTTTAAATTATTAATGAGCCATTTTTTAAAAGGCAAACTGAAATAAGTGTACCCTCCTCTTCATATATTTAATGACCATAATGGTTTAACACATTATTCTTCAATTACTAAGGACAGGCTTGCAGAGAAAGGCAGTATTTTCTCTAATTAGAGGTACTAAATTTCCCTTATAGCCATGGTGGTCCACAGCTATGAAAACTGCCTTCACTAAGTGCCAGTCTTAAACTGCACACAGGAGGACATTTTTTAAATGAAGGAATGTATCATCCTGCCTCTACTTGTGCTTTTCCACTGTTGGTGCCAGAGTTGCTTCTTGTTAGAAAGATCTTCATATCAAATACTTATTTATTAAGGCACTTATTAAATATAAATGTGATAGAAAAACAGGTCAATTAAAAAAAATGCATGCAATCATAAGAGGCTGTTGCTTGTTTGATATCCTGTAATGATTTTGGCAGCTAAATCATCTTTAGAGTCTAGTGGCAACAGGGAATTTCATCATCAAGAGGAGGTCTGCAAAGTCAACTGAGTCTGGCTTAGCAGGCCTTAGGGCCCACTAAGGACAATGATCCATCAAGTGCAAAATACTTGAGCTTGTGAGCACAGCTGTTGTGGGCTGCATGACTTCACATGCTCAGAAGGTTTGCTCTTTGTTTCAAGCACATCACAATTCTTTCTCTCAATCCATCCAAACCTGTGCAGGGCTTCTTGAAAAGTCCTACCAGCTTGGATGAGGTTAATAGAACCTCACTTCTTCTTAAGGACACCACTTCTAGACAGACAGCAGATACCAACTCTCATTAACAGGGGATGCAGAACTTCTAATAAAATGCAGAATTAGCACCCTTTTGTATGTTTTGAAGCTGAATCCACACACAGAGCTCGTCCTGCACCCCGATGCCATACTCAAAAATAAAGACAAAACAAAATCTTTGCTTTTCCAGCATCTCTTCAGATTTGTGCTTAAGACAACACCCAGGGTACCAAACTTGTAAGTGTGCCAAAATATCAGCTTTCAGTTAAGAAGTGAGGTGTTAGCAGCAAGTAAAGGTAAACTTTGAAGCCTGCCTTTGCCTGAACTGATGGAACAGTGTCAGCAGGTATGAGAAAGGGTATGCTACTGATTATAGACAAACCAGAGCAGAATGTACTACTCTGGAAATGCAGAAAATGGAAAAATGAATAAAGTACCGTGTACACACCCAGAGTGGTTGGAAACAACCAGCCTAAGTCCAGGTATTATTGACAGTCACATGGCACCAAGCCCAGCTTAACAGATAAAATTTTCAGTGCTCCTTTCAGGCCGCAACCAGTGACCCCATATGGCACAGTACTGGGTGAACTTACTCAGATATCCTCTATCTTTAAGAATATGGTCTGCCTCCTTTTACAGCATCTGCACAACTTCCGGTGATCAATAACGTGGCCCTTGCATGGGTTCTGCAAGGCCACTATTTTCATATCTCTGAGGCCCTGACAACACATTCCCTTGAGTTTCTCTACACATAGCAATTAAATAAATAGAAAATAGCATCTATTTTTAGCCATAACAACTACTGGAACTTACTGAAGAAGACACATTAGCATTAAACCCCTGCTAAGGTAAGAGGAAGATCCCTCTGTTTATCAGCTATTCCAAGTTCAGACCACATATAAGCTATCCAAGAAGGGTCAGGAAGATTTTTATCATGATCAGCCTATGGAACCAGATGCATAAATCAGCTTAATCTTCTTACTCTCTGGATTGCAGAATGTATAACTGCATATATTAGGGGACTTTCTGATTTCATTGTCACTCTTGCATCTAGCAGCATGTTTCTTCAAGTCTTCCATTCACTTACAGTGCCCTATGACCAAAAAGGGCCTTTCAATCACTCTTACAGCTGGTTGTGTTCTTAGAAGAAATAAAAACCCAAGTAAACTTCTTCAGTCAAGCAAACTCAAGAACTAATTTTTAAGGTAATACACTATGCCACAAAATATATGAGGAAACCACACATTAGAGCTCCCAAAGCAATATAAAAAGTAATTTTAAAAGGTTTATTAGCCAATATGTATAGTTCATTATGGGAACTGATTCTGAAACCATCTTTGGCATACCCACCACAAGATTCCACAGAGGCCTATCCTAAGTACAGGACTACTTGATGTTTTCCTTAATAAACTGGCTGATGAAAAGACAGTAAGATTATTAATTTTGCAGGTACATCAAGCTGGGAGTGATTGCCAGTGTGTTGGAGGATACAAATAGAATTCAAAATGATCCTGGAAAAAAAAGCGAAAGAGAAGTCTGAAAAAAAAGGAGAATGAAATTCAACTGAAAAAATGCAGGTTAGCATGCTGAGGCAAAGAAAAACAACTAGACAAATGCCCAGTGAGAATAAATGGGGTAAAAGAGCACTGGTCTAAGTTTCTGAGCAAAAGGATCTCCCGCTCCAGATGGCTCAGAACACCTAACACCCTCCCTCATTGCCCTAAAAAGGCAGAAGCAAACTAAACCTCAAGTAATGCAAGGTAGATCAGCAGTCATTCTTACCTGCTCAATTATACTTGAAAACACTAGGTTGTCAACAAGATCAGGCAAGGGAAACGCCTCAAGTTACAGTCTTTGGTTGTGAAAGATTCAGAGGTTAAAATACAGTTGTTCTCATTTTCCTTAGAAGTATATTGGAAAGCCTGCCATTTTCAAAAACATTCACCCAGAGACCAAGACTTCAAAGAGCACTTAATAGCTAATCCCCACAGATCTCCCACAGAGAAAATTCTAAGTTATGTAGCAGGAATAAAGAAACAATGGCCAGCATAGCCAAATTCTCTTCTGGATCTTAGTATACAAAGAGAGCTAAGCATGTGATAAAAAGATGAGGTGTCACTCAAGGACAGGGGTTTCAATTTTTATTTTCTTCCAATTATGTTTAAATTATATTAAAACCACTATGATTTTAGCTTTTTCCCTTTTTGTATTAAAAAAGAGTACCATAAGTAAAGCAACCTGGCTTGCATACTGATTTATTCTGCATGGTGACACAATTCCAGAAAAGAACTGGGATTCCTAGTAAACAGGAATTAAGGATGGAGTGATGATCTATTCCTCTCATTGCGTGGGTGTTTGAGATCAGCACCAGATGTCATTTCTCTTCCCTACTCCCATACCTCAGCACCACATAACACACAAAGGAGTAACTTAACCCTCTCCCCCCTTGCTCCCAGAAAAGAAGCTCATTCCACATGCACGTCCTAAATCTTGTTCTTGTAAAAATGAGCTGGGAAAATATCAAGCATTAACCATTAGACATTATAATTCTCTCTCTCCTTTTATTTACAGCTGCCAGGGATTTATAAGGAGACTCTATGGCACACCCCTCCAGCAGAGCACTATCTGGCTCATGTAATGAAGTATGGATAAGATGCCCCCACCTCAGGCCCAGACCCACTCTCCTCCCCCATTAGTGCTGTAGTGCTATCCTGCTCTCTTTACTTTCAGTTCATTCTAATGTAAAATATCCTCAGTAACACTATTTTTCCCCTTAATCAAATGACAGGAAATAAAGTCACTAATTTTTCAGAAGTCTGGAAAATCACACTTGTCATCTTCTCACAAAGAATTCTTTTTCCTGAAATCAATGCCAAATAATTCCTGGGCACATAAGGACAGAAGCTTGTTGGGATTCATATGTGAAAGTAATATGATGTTTAAAAATTTAGTTAGAGAACACTGTCATTTCTGTAAATTTTTCCTGAAGTCCTTGATTATCAACATTTATGTTGATGCAATTAAGGATAAACACTCTTGAGGGTTTTGCTGACAGAAATATGAGCTGTTTAAGCAAATTACTCCCCAAAAGCACAGATTTCAGTGGTGGGTTTTTATCCTACAGTTGTTTTATCTTGGCACCAGTCAACCACTCACCATTTTCTGCCAGCTTCACTGATCCAGAGTGTCTGCTCTCAGGTTTTGGCAAAGCAAAAATATGTGTAACACTAAAATTCGCTGGAAATCACAAAACTGTATTGTCAGCTTTGAAAGGTTACTATTGTATTAACAGTTGAAGGAGTTACACTATTTTAGGACGTTGCTTTGGCCTCAGTTGAACAAAATTTTCATTCCAAGCAACAGCTGCTTCTTCATTTCCTTAAATGAAGAGCACATCTTTCTAAATATATTCAGCAAAATAATAAAAGTAAAAGTGAGCAAAGACATAAATCTTTTCAGGGCCACATCATCCATGCAATATTGATCCAAGCTCAGGTTCCTGGCTAAGGGGCAGGAAGTCTAACCTATATATGTACACCTGGGGGCACAAAAAGTGGGAGGCTTATTACAGTGGTTACGAAAGTTCATCATTCTTCTACAAACCATGAGTCATGCTTGAAGCTGAATTTTATTACAGACAGGAGTCTAGTCAAATAGTAAAAGGTATGATGCAAGCCAGCTATTTGACTTCTACCAATTCTAATCTTACAGAGTAAAGGGGGAAAACCTGATTTCTCCAAAGCACTGGTTCTTAATGACATAACAGGCATCACTAGAAATTCTTTAAGTAATGGTCCTAGGCCTGTCCTCCCTTTCAATTCCCCAGCACAATTTTAACAAAGGATGCAGCAGGCACAACATTTGGACCCAAGTAGATCTTTGGGGAAATGGACACTCTCCTTATTCTGCTGACTGGCACATGCAAATAAAACTTTCAGCTCTCCAAAAATGTTAACATTTGCCTTTAATCCGATATATTCTGGTAGTTTACTCCAGTCAAGAAATGTGCATCTACAGTAAATTCATAGCAATGTGGCACTTAGTCACGCAAACGTAGAACTGAGGTCACTAAAAGACCTAAACGCTTTCCCAATGTTAGGCTGACAAGTCAACCATCCTTTTTATATTTTATAAAAAGCAACCAAAACAAAAACTCAGCCTTTTTTATAGAAACAAGAGTGCATCTACAAATATAACCTAGAATACTTAAAGAAACCGTCTTATTCAAGCACTTCCCCAGTTTGTCATCTCACAGACTCAGCATCTCAGTTCTTCAGACTGTGTTATAAAGAAAGCCAGGGAGTTGTAACTAAAATGAAACTAAGGATGGATTTAGGAGCTGAGCTGTAGGAAATAATGCTGTTGCAATTTATAACATTATTTTACTGAGCAGTCATCCTTGGAGAACAGCAGGAAAAAATACATGACTATATCTCAATGGTGTCATCTCATGCTATGGCATCCAAGGTTGAGCACCTCATTTTTAAGTTGTCTGAGTTATGCATGAGAACATTGTGCTGACCACACTGTGGGGTTGGCAGTCTCCCACAGAGGGCTAGTGTAAGCACCTGAAGCTAAAACCTCCCAGTAACCTCTTCCAGAACCCTACACCAAAACCTGCATTAAAGCTCTAAAGCAACTTCCCCTGCTTTAGAGTAACAGTTCACAATTTTGTACATCACAACCCTTCAAAGGGCAAGCATTGCTTTAACATGTTACATATTTTGTGTTTCACAGCAGGGTTTAACTACTGTAGTCAATGAACTTTCCAAGAAAGCTCTTAATATTTCTCTGAATATTTAAATTTGTGACTTCCGTTGCAGCTCAACACAGTGGAGTATAAGAATTCAGTATTTCAACACTGTTTGGGGTTCAGTTTTGTCAGAAATTAATTTGGAATTGCATATGCTGTAGTCCAATAGCCGTGTTATTTAAACTCCATTGGTCATTATGCTCTTTTAGCAATATGCAATTCCTAGGTGGCCACTGCAGAGCCTGGGGCTTGGATCCCAGTAACTGTGATGCAGTTTAACAATGCAAAGTATCCTGCTGCTAATGCGCTCAGCTTGATGTTCAAAATACAAGCAAACGTGTAGAGGAAAAATGGGCAAAAACCACTTAGGTAAAATAGAAAAACAAGGCAGGGTTCTGTGTTTGGCCTTAGATAGGAGCCAAACCTTAGAGCTTCAACTGCAATTTTGTTGCTCATTTCTGTCCCAGTATTCATGGTTTACTTTCATGGATCTCTATCCCTGCTGATTCAATTGCAGAAAGGAAATGAGGCCTTCAAATGAGAGGACACAGAAGGAATTATATCCTGGTTACCACTCTGCCAGCTTTGTTTCTTTCCAGTGGTTCCATGCTCTTTACCAAAGCCAGGATGTTTGTTACCACAGAGCTGCAATATCTATCTTAATATTCCAAGAGATCACAACTAAGACTTTTACTGCCAAACTTTACTTTAAAGAGAGGGCCTAAACACAAAGATCTAGTCATCAGAAAAAGAGTTAATAGTGTAGGGACTATGTTTCTACGACAGAGGAAACAAGCTCCCATAAAATGAATGTGACACACTGTACAAACAACATTATGCTCACTTGTTAGTCACATTTGTAAGATTCCTTGTGTTAGTAGGAAATTTTGTGGCTTGCCAACAGTAGATATTTCCAAAAGGTCTCTCCTCCCAAGTCCTAGATGCACACAGACACACACACTCAGAACTGAGTAATTCATCCAGTGATGTTTTTCATTAATTTCATCTTTAAAAAGGCTCATGACAAATGGTACTGGAGCAGAATGTAAGAGTTACAGCTGTGAGGAACATTCTGGTAATTCTGATAAATTCATACACTATATTCACAACAAGACAATGGGCAGTAAACAAAAGTTTTTAAGGAAAGGGAAGGAAGACAAAACAGTCACATACTGTGTGCATATTTATTTCTTGAAATGTTAAAAATAAAAAGTGAGAAATTGACAGAAGTGCTCAGGCAATTACATAATACCATTAAAGTGGTTGTGTGTGTAAAGGGTGAAATGAGAAGGCAACATCAGTGAAATTAACAAAGAACTGGTGTAAATGCTGGGAGGCTCTAGTCATCAATGGTTTATGCTAGCTGAGAATCCAAAATGTCCTTTAAGATTCAGAATCCAAAAAAATCTACTACAGGTACTTAAGGGTAACTGTATAGACACCAGAGCTGTAACTCAATGTGTGAATTCAAAGCCTTTTGCCTACTCAAACACTTGTGAAACAGCTGGAGGTAAAACTTGTAGTCAGTCATTGCTCTTGTCCTATAAGAAATTCTGAGGGGTTTTCTGATGCATTAGAGCAGAAACTTGAAAGAGAAAAGGTGAAAATACAGAATATGTCTGTAAACACACAAATAAAAATATTCTAGCATTTCAAAATTGACTAAACCAGTTTTTTTAAATCAAACAGAAAATATATGATCTCAGATAACTGAACACAAATCCCCTTCACCAAATCTACTGCACTAGGTCTGAAATTATAGTTTGATTATATTTACCCATTTCTTCTGCCTGAGTCATTGGATAGGGCTTCTGCATATACATGAAAGGACAGATGAGGGCAAGGCTGAGGTAGAAACAAAGTGGCATGCCTACTGCAGTTCAGAGAGAAAGCCCAAACCAAGCTTACCAGGACTTTCAAGATAACAGAACTCTTTCTATGTGCTAATGCTGGAGACCAGTTTGGTACCAAACTCCAGTTTTCTGTGATTTGTGAAACCACATGTTCAGATTTCAGTCAGACCAAAATATTTCCCTCCAGCTTTCACAGCACAGAGTGAGTTTCTTAAATGCAGGATTTGAGAAAATTATTGCTAAATATTTTCTCCAGCTTCAAATTTTCAGTATGCAAAAACCCTCAGAAATTTTCCAGCCAGCTATAAATTGAAGTTACAGTATCTAATCCCACAATAACTTAAAAATATGGTAGTGTAAATGAAGCACAATCCATAAAAACCTAATGTTTTGTCATTTTAAATTGTCCTTTTATTCTCAAAGTAACAGTTGTAAGCATATTAAAGTTTAAATTATAATTAATGTTCCAAGAAATATAGTCAATTGTGTAGCTCATCTAAACTTTATCAGATCTTTTACAATGAGTTAATGTGCTGTTAGTGAATCTCTTCAACATGAATTTGATCATAAAAATGATGGTCTTTACAAGATCTGAAGCTACTCTAGCTTATTCTAATTAACATAAGATCTGCTTAAAGCTTCTGCCACACAAAACCCTTTACAGTTTATTGTGGTTCATGTTGTTTGAAATGCAGTGACTGAAGACTAGAAAAGGAGAACATGAACAAAGTTTTAATCACAAATCTTTGAACATCCTTTTATCACAGAACTGAGATATTTGTGTGCCTTGGCCTAGACACTGCATTGCTGTGGACTTCCAGAATTCTTCTCTATCTACATGCATTTATCTTATCCATTGAAATTCTACAGGTCAAGGATATGACCAATAGTCATGATATGATTGTATGACAGCCCCTGCAAGGTTGTGCATTCCTGAGTCTTTCCATTGGCTTTACTCCATGACAATCTTGCTCGCTCTTTCCCCACCTTCATTGTGCATTAAATTCCAAATAAGCTGTGTACTAACTGGGGTATCTCTTCAAACAGTCAAGAATTTAACCAGTGACTGAAGGGGCATAGCTCCAATTTTCTCTCTCATGGCCTGCTGCATCCCATGTAGAGTACATTGAGATCTGTCCCTAACTTTAAAGTGAAAGTGATCTGGGTTATTCATATCCTTGAACTGTTCCTTTTTCTCATTGACAGTTGCCTTGCAAAGTAATGGACAGGCTAAGTCAGGGCCTCAATGCACTGCTGCAATGCTCCATATCCAGCGATCCAATGCTGATCCAAACTCTCCCCCCCTCTTTCTGGCAGTATTCCCCCACAAATTAGTAAGCTTGAGTTTTGATTCCTGCATATGTTTGTCAAGACTGTAATCACAACTCATTAAAGTAAGCTGTTTGTTGAGACTCTGTGAAGATTAAACCATTAAATAGCAAACAAAGCCAGATGACCAATAGTAAGCATTTCAATAAGGATCTGAATTCCCACTATGAATAGCTCAATCAGGCACTGTTTGTGTAAAGTACTGCTTGTAGGCTTCCAAATTACTAATATTTTTGAAGCTATCCCAAAAATGGACTCAAATCTGCTGTATCATTTTCAGTTAAAAGCTTCTCCTTTTTTTTAATATAAAAAAACCATTTTTGCTCTTTATTCAAGAATTCCATTGATGAAAATTGACTTTGTGAAAGTCCTCAATGGAGGAATAGTATGAAGAGGGAAAAAAAGATTAAATACTACAAATACATTTTAGATATAATCCAACACTGATTAAAAACTGCAGAAAGATCTACCTTATGGGCACCTTTTCCTTTTGATCTCAGATGGAACAAATTTATTCCATTTAATTATGCAACTGAAAGCATACTATCTCAAAGTACTTGGTTTATAGCCCAAATTCCCAAGCCACTAACAGATTTGTGAAGTATTATCAAGCCTTGGCTACAGTTTCTATCCATTCATTAGTTTGCTGTGGTAATTTGTATGCAGCTACTAAGAAAAAGCACTAGATGCTCTTGAAATGGCATTCAGACATAAACAGAGGTCAGAAATAATTGACAAATATGAAGGCTGTGCAGAAAGCATCACTAGGAGAGAAGGTGTGAAGTGATAGAAAACCACCCATTTACAACATTCATCAAAGCAGTACCCTAAAAAGTACAAAGAAAGTAATTCATCTTGGTAAGAACATGAAGCGAGAAGAATGCAAAGTAAATATCAATAAGCTAAACTGTGGTTACAAAATTTGGACCTTGGAAAATAGCCTGTTTGAGAAATAATGTATATCAGAGCATGACTTCTGCTAAAATCTGGAATAAAGATTTACAAATCAGTCACATAAATCAGTCTGCTTTTATTAATAAAATAGATATTTACATCCAACATATAAAGTATTGAGTTTCAAACCATCTGTATGACAGTAATGCTACTTATAAATCAGGCACATGAGCAATCCATTATTTTCTACACTTATAAATCAGTCTTACTCTCAAAGCACTTGCCTGACTGGAAAATCACTCTCTTGATTCATAGATCAGGTGCCACCAGACAAATATATTACTGAAACAAATCATATATCTTTTGACCACTGGGCCCATTTCATAAATCAAAAACTCCATATATACCAAGTGTTCATAAATGCTCAATTATGAACAATTTAGCAACCCAATACCAATACAGAATTCCTTAACACACACATAGGCACACGCACGCACTCTCAAAACTTTAAAGCCATAGAGACAAAATTTACTTGGTTGGGTCTTTTTTAAAGCTAAAACTTCACTGCATTCCCTGTTCTAATTGCCACTGTGTAATCCATCAGGATTTCGTTTATTTACAACTAGAAATCAATTTAAGGTTTTGAGGTTTGTAAAGTAGGGCGAGGCAGAGAAAGGAGGGAAATACTGAGAAAAGTTCTTGTTTCTGCTTTTTTATACAATCAGACAAAACTGGAAGTAAAAATCTCTGCTACCTCATTCTAAACACACTTGTGGATTTTCTTTACCATTGTCCCACACCTTTCTCTGAACTTTTGTATGAAATATATTTACATTTTTTAAATTTATCATTATGAATGTGTTACATCATTAAAAGAATTTATTTAGCAACTACTGCATTACAAAATATTTCATTTCATACAAATTAAATATAAGGGGCATAAATTTCTCTCAGGTTAAAAGAGGATGCGGTATGACAAACTTTACTTCTGTGAGATTCTCAGCAGAAAGGTGAAAAGCAGTTCTTAAATTGAAGGGGTCTCATTTAAATTGCATCCATTTAGTAGAATGCAGCTGCTATTGAGTCCAAGTAATTTCTAACTAGTTCATAAATACTGGCTGGGATGATGATTGTAGAAATATTTACAATAAGACAGGATAATAAAACCAAGCAAATGCTTTTATTGTATATTATGGAAATAAGTAAACGTGTCATTTGAAGATGTCTACTTGAAGTTTATCATAGTAATTCCCACAGAGAATTCCATCAGAAAAAATATTTATATAAATCAAAACATTGTGTTTTAAAAACACAAATAAAATTTATAATTAAAAAGAAATTGATCTTATGAATCTAGAAGAAACAATAAAACATTTTAGCTTGAGGTAAATGGTATGCTTTGGCATCCTTTGAAATTATTTTTTTCCAACCCAACTTGACCATTAAACTGGATAACTTATTACTCATACCAGCTTTTTATCACACTGATATCCTTCAGATGAAAGGCACAGATGCTGTTATGGTTATTGAAATAGGTAAATCAGGTCTCTTATGTGATAGAGGTAAAGCTAAGAATCAGGTTTTGCCTTTTCAGCATTTAGTGCTGCAATGAGTGTGTTGGAGACCGTAAAATGGAGATGTTCCTATAAGGGCCACCTCTGCAAGAGCATGAAGCGGCTCCTGTTGCCTGTGTTATGCAGTCTGTAGGTACTGGAAGGCAGACACAGAATGGAGCACTAAGTTCACAGACAGTGGGAGAATGGGTAGGTAACAGGAAAGATGAGAGATATAGCTGAGAAATAAGGATTCACAAAAGAACCTCCCTTTAAAAACAGCCAATGTGTTTGCCTCTATACAGAGCTTCTCAGATTTAAGGAAAACATCTGCATACCATGGAACAGAATTATTCCACAGCAGACTGTAGTAAAATAAACTTAACCATGTACCAGCTGGCAGTAATAATAGTTAGTAATTAACTAATGCATTTCTCTGAAGTGCTCAAGAGTAAGAGCTGAGGTTCTGCATGCAGTTTCTGCTGTTATTACAATGGCTTGGGAAGAAGCCTTTTCCAGGCTAATAGTTAAGGTAAGGACTAGTGCAAGCTTTTTGACCACATTATAGACAAAACTGTATTTTACTTCTCAGAGATAAGCAAAACCATGGCCCCACTCTGCATTTGGCTCTGCCAGCTGGAAGTGATGGGGGTCATAACCAGTAGATAAAAAGCAGCCATACTTTCCCTCAGATTTCTTTCTTGACCAACATCATTAACTCATTTCAGTGGAGTCATTAAGAGGGTACAGTGTGGAGACACAGGAAGGACAGAGCCACAGGAAAAATCTAGTATCTGTCTATGCTGGTGTGAAAAAAAATAGGCCTGGTTAACCCTACAAACAATGGGTTGGAAGATTTTTATTTTAAAAAACTCTGGCTGACAAATTTGAGGGAAATCCTCATTAGTATGTGAATAGTTAATTGACTAAACTTTGCTTTTTCCTACAAAACCTATTTACTTATAATCCAATGTAAGCAATATTCTCTTGATAATTTTGGATAAGTTTGTAAAGCTTACATAAGAGTACAGATTAAATTATTAATAGTTTTGGAAAATACATAAGAAATGTAAAATGGTGGGCTGCTGTGGGTTCAGATTTAGCTAGAATATTTTATTACAATATATTTGGCATTATATAATAAACTTTTATCTAATAAAGGTGTATATTCAGGAAACATTAGGAGAATGTGATGCTTGCCACTGGTTCTTGATAGATATTTAAGTCTACATGACAGTTTTGGAGGGCAATACATTCTAGACCAAAATCAAACATCTCTGTGTTTCATAACAGTTTCAACTTGCTGTAGACAAGTTGTACTTGCTGTAGGATGCAAGTTTTTGCCAAATGTATAACTGGAGCTACATTTGCTTACATAGGTGCTGCAGTTCTAATTCATTAATTCACAGCAGTCTGCACTACCTTGAATACAAAAGACAATTCAAAGAAAAAAACTTTCACCCAGTTAAGTACATCACAGGAATTCTAAGTCTGAACAAATGACCTTTTTCCTCCTGGCAGGTATATTTCCATTGCATCTTGTAAGCTAGTCTAGTCCTATCCAGGCACAAATCCAATTTCCTTCTATCTTCAACACTTTGAAGTTTTTGTTCACACTCTGCTGATAAGAGGGGTCAGGATTCTGAGACCTTAGGAAGATTGATCTATAATGATTTTCTGTACAGACATTTGAATAGGACAAAGTACTGAAGATGGTCTATGACCCTCCCAAAGTCCTCTTGGGAAGCAAGTTGAATTTACTGAATCTCCAGCATCGCAGACCTCCACACAAAGTAGCTCTCACTGCTGCTGTCCAACAGGCAGGAAACAGCAGCCTAGCACAGGTTGCCTGAGAAGCTGCCCACAAATTCAACATTTGCAGTGTAGTCTGTCAGCAGGAGACCTTGACCTAAAGGCCACAGGTCAACAGATCTCAGAAGTGAAAAGCATGACTTCTATGTCCATTGCCATGGTGTTTCCTGCAAGTGCCATTCAAAACTGGTCCATGGTATATCTGTAAGCCAAAATTTACTCAGCACCTACCACTAATCAGAGTGTTTTTTAGAGTTTCAAGTGTAGAAAGCTCAAGAGGAACATTCACTTAAAAAAAAAAAAAATTCTTTTCCCCTTAGAGCCATCATACAGCTACTGCCTTTCGTAAACTCCCCCTGCCCCTCCCAAATTAGTGAAACACAATGGTTCACCAGAGGACTGCATAGCTTGCCTGCACAGGAATGATTTTCACATTTATGAAAAAGTCTACAAATATTGACAGATGAAAAGTCTGAAACAAAGTGATATTTTACTATTATTAGTCTGAAATTTGATTATACATGCCAGTTATTGTAGCAAGAACCACCCTAAATGATAGTCTCTCTCAAAGTAAGGAGAACAAATGTCAAAAGTGTGAAGGTCTTGAAAGGTTGGAAATTTGCTTGGGGAAGTATGAAGTAAGAAAATAAAACAGAGGGAATATATAATGTGAAAATTCAGACGGGGATATTTCAGTCTGGATTGTCTATAAGAAGACATTTTAATCTGGGCTACCCAGGGATGGGGTGGAGTCACCATCCCTGGAGTTAAGAAAAATTTGGATGTGGCACTCAGTGCCATGATGTAGTTAACAAGGTGGTGTTTGGTCATGGGCTGGACTTGATGCTCTCAAAGGTCTTTTCCAGCCTAGTTGATTCTATGATTCCATGATGTCCAGTTGCAGACTAAGTAAGAAGAGGGGTTTCAGATGGTTCAAGTGCTGGCCTGAACACATTTTGTATTAAAAATCCCAAAACATAATTAAGTGTATTTATCAAATTGTTCACTAAAATGACACCATAAAGCAGAAAAAAGAATTAGAAATTGCATCTGATTTCCCAGAGAATAAGGGTGAGACATTAGCAATATTAGTATGATCCCAGAATTTTCCTTAAAAGTGAAAGATGACAATGGCAGCAACCACTGTCAACTTTCTGTATCAGCACTGTGAAAGAGCCAATTAGGCCACCTGCTCTTAGAATGCAGCTTCTAAAGACCCACCATTATGTCGATGATGATTTAGGACCAGAGGAGCATGAAATGCATCAGGTTTCACAAACATCGAATTCCCTTGGTCAGAGCAAGATGCTAACAAAGTAAGAAATAGATTCTATGCAAATGTTTGTGCAGCAATTCAGCATTGTATGCACAGAAAATAAGACAGCAATGAGAGTTAATTCCTCCAGAGCTCTTTGTACAGCATTTCATTGTATGTAACAGAGTTTCCAGCCAGGAAGAGATCACTCTGTTTTCAACCAACAAAAGATAATAGTGATTTTATATGAACAACAAAATTCAATGAGAGGCCTTGTTTCAGGATTCAATCATACTGTACCATTAGTGTGGCTATGCTATTCTCCAGCAGTAGAGTGACAAACCAGGTTCCTGTAAATATACCCTATGTTAATGCTTCCACAAAGGTAAAATTAGATAGTGGAAAGCACAGGTTAGTCCTGGAACATGTAAATTCCAGAGGGATTTAAAGAGAAAATTATACAAATTTGCTAAGCAGATATACTTTAAAAAGATTGTGAAATATCTGAAAGAAGCTGCAAGTTTTAACTTGTACTGGTCTGAAACTTAGTCTGAAACAAGTCTTGTGTTTTGGGCCAGAAAAAAAGACCACTTATTCTCCAAAACCAGCAGTTCCCTAAGAGAAAACACTACAGATATCTACCCCTAAAAAGACACAAGCAATCAACTCTAAGAACATTAAAAATATAAATCTGTAATGCATCAGCCCACCACTGTGAAGGATGGTTTTTCTGACCAAGATACCATAGGACCTGGAATGATTAAAGCTTGATTTTTTTCCAACAAATTAATCAAGAGATTTGCTGTTGAATTCAAGAGAAGAACCAAAGCTTTAGACAAATGACAGAAAGATAATCATACCACCTGTGGCTTTTGGGAGCCTCATATATACTTGTTTGGCTATTGGGAGCATCATATATACTTGTTTCTTTTGATCTGTTTCTCTTCTAACTGAACTGTGTCGAAATCCACTTTATCTTCCTTTATCCACATCCTTTGTTTCCTAAAGCGATTGTACAATTTCACTTTTCCTTGAGACTGTAAATTTTCCTTCCTAAACATGTATCAGTTAAAGCAAATTAAGGCCTTTAAGCTAAAGAAGGTTCAAACCAATGAGGAGCAGTTAAAGCTCAGGCTGATATTTTGAATTATAAAATCAATGCCAGATGACCAAGCATATTGAATTCTTCACACAAGTCTTAAGAGACTGTATAAAAATTTTAAAAGCCTAAATTAATGATCTGATAAACCTCATTCGTTAATGCAAGAAAGACTGGAGTTTCAGGGTGATTTACTGAACATGTGGGTTTTTAAAGAACATAGAACATTGTGCAGAATGATTCAGCAATTTCAGTAAGAATCATTCACAGCCAGTGTTGGAAACCTTGTCAAACAATCTGTGCTTCTTTTTTATGATTTAGAAGTGGTAGATGTTTCTTGGAACTAATAATAGGAGATGTATTTTCACTTCTTATTCATTAGTTCAACTTCTCTTAGATCGTTAATAAAAGGGGGAAAAAATAATCTGAAGTATCTTTTGATGAGCTAGAGGGCTTTAAAATTATTAGCCCATTAATTTTCACAATAAACGTAAGAGATTCAGTAACCATTATCATCCTTTACAGACTGTAAGTGGAGAAAAGTGGAAGGACTTATTGAAGGTCACACACTAACTGAGCAAGACAATGAGAGACTTCTCCAACCACAGCTTCAACAGACCAAAGATCCAACAGCCAATTTTAGGTATTAATCCATTTGCTCTGTAATTAATCAGAAATATTGACATTAAACCCCATCCAAAGTGTTCATTCTCAGCTGCAGGGCGAGAAAAAGGCTTGGGTCTACCTATTCCAACTACCCAAATGATACAATTGGTGTCACCAAATAAAGAAACACTTGAGGCCCTATAGCATTAAATGATGTGAACTGTCACAGCTGTGAAGTCATGAAGAGGTAGTCTGAATCTGAGCTTTCTTAATCTGTGTTTTACTTTAAAAAAATAAAATCAAAATCTCAAAGTTTTTAGACAATATAAGAGGAATTCTATTATATTCTATTAAAAATTGAACTGAGAATATGGGGGAACTAGGAGAGTAAGTTCATTAGGCAAAGCATACTAATGTTAATAGAATTTTGGACTGAATTTTCTGGCAAACATTGTTATTGCAAAAAGAGTGTGGGAATTTTGCTAACCACAACTGGTCAGAGGGATTCTGGTTCACACTTCATACAAAGACAATTTGTCATCACCAGGAATTTCTTTAACAGTCAGGAAGAAAAAATCCAAAAAGCCAATAAAACTTTTAGAAAGGCAGTATCTTCTAATTAACTGACACAATGGTGACATTCCATGGAAAAATGGCACTTCTCGTAAGTTCTCAGTCATTTACTTGTTAGTGGAAATTTAATCTAGGCTACAAAAGAGTTTCCACAAGGGTTTTAGTCTGAAAGTATTCAAATTTCAAATACTCCCAGAATTTTGTATCTCTGCTTCAGATAAGAGAAAAATAATTTCTAAATCAAACAAAAATCCCCACAAACTTTAAAAATTATATATTCTTTGGAAAGGTATTCTGGAAAACCTATTTCAAAATTTTCCTTGGAAAGGAATTTTTGCAAATTTACTTCAAAATTGCTATCATCACTGAGAACTCTAGTGAATCTTGTTGAATCTCTCCTTCAAGTTCAACTTATCAAAATAGACCACAAGTGTTTTGAAACATGGAGACTGGGCTTTAATAGAACAATACACTCAAAACATGAAATAGATATATGTAAAAAAATCTCAATATAGACATAATCTAACCAGATATGCCTGTCTTCTAGTAGGAAGGATCCCTTGTTTTCAGGAGTATTCCCTTTCAAGCCATCAGTTCATTGGGAGTTTTGTGCTGTAAAGTTCTCTTGGGGACTCTGAAATAGATTTTTTCTCATCTCTGAGGCCTGGCTTTTGCTCCCCTTGCTTTTCTTCCACCAGCCTCCCTGCTCCTGACACCTGCTCTGATCTGGGTACGACGTCTTTGCATGACACAGGAACATCTTTCCTTCCTTGGTTTTCTTCTCATGCCTGAAAGGGGCATTTCTGTGCCAAGGAGGCTTACTGAACTCTAGGGAAGGAGATATCCCCCTTCCTTGAAGCCCTTTGTAACGGAGTAATTTGCAAATGTGTTTTTGTGTGGTCTTAAAAATACTTTCTTTTCTCCTACCACTATAATTTGAAGAAAACAGTCCTAGCATTTATGCACTCATTCGTTGTCCATGGGTTTTTGAGAACGTTATGGAAAAGTGGATATGTGTCATTACCAGACTATTGCCACGTTATGAATCAAGCTTAAATATAACAGAAGCCTGGCTGCCAAACCACATTTGGTTTATCCAGGGTATTTGGATAAAACTGAGGTCAAATGATCAGCAGTCAAGGGAAGATGGAATTACAGACATTGTTTATAAATGGAGTTTTGGATAACTGGGAATTTCCTATATGTAACCGTGCATTAGTCACTCAGTGTTACTAAATATCTATGTTCACTCTTGTGTAGCAGTTCTCTAAAACTGGATGTCGAAAGAATAGGTGCTCCCTCCAGACTTGAAGATGTGTTTTATTGTTCCAGCCGATCAGACTTGCCAGAACAAAAAAATAGCAAGAATCAAATAGCCAGATGAGCTGGTAACAAGCAAAACTAACTTTGCATTAATATTTAAGTTTGACGAAATTTCTTAGAGCCAAAGCACTGGGGACAGTGGCGGAGACAAGAACTTTTCCCATGACATAAGGTGTCCACTATTTATTTCCCCTTTTTACCTTACACCTATAGAAGGTTTCAAATTAGGACAATGTACAGGAAGGGAATGTAAGAAGAGATAGTATTTGTGAGAGGTGGAAAAGGCAAAGCTGAAAGTCTGCAGCAGAAGAAGAATCCAAATATGAGTGCCCTAAATTTATTAGTGCATACTCTCACCTATCTAAAGCCTATTCCAAAACACAGATATTACCATTACTATTTCCAGATGTTTAAAAATAAAAGAAAAGCCCAGTGAGCCCTGCCTGGACACACAGAAGTGTCTTACATTAAAAGGAACCAGACAATAAAAGAGTCACATTTTGATTCTTCTCTTTGCAGTCAATGTTTTCATGGAGTCATACAGAAGATGTTTGGCTACAACACCACTTCTTTTCCCCATCTCAGCCCCCATAGATGCAGAAATATCTCTTTCTACATGTGGCTGTGCATCTAAAACCCAGCAGTATGGGCTAGCTGCCCAAGTAACCATTTCCTATCTCCTATATGGGAAACTCTACACACAATAAAGAGTCCCAAAGACTAGACCCCAAACAGGCATCACCAGTTTGACCATGTAGACTGAAAGGTTAGCATGTCAGTTGATATCAGAATGTCATGTCCATTTCAAACTGTTCTACATTTATGACATGCACATTAAAAAAAAAAATCAACATTTTAAAAGTTAGCCTGCTGTGCTATACATTGTTTTAAGCTTTTTTTAAAACCTCTCTTACTATCTTGAATGAACCCATAATAAGAATTTCTATCTTGTAGCTACAAGCTAGATCAGAAGAAAAATCCCTGATGTAGGTAGGATGACTCTGATGGGGTGGGATTTCTTATCTCTTGGCCTCAAAGAATTTGCAGTGTAAACTCTGTAAACTATTCAGTCCACTCACAGGCACCCACTGGGACTCAGCAAGTGAAAGAAAAATGAGGACACCTGTTCATTATTAAAAGTAAGGAAAACACATTGCTTTGTTGTATTTATAATTTTATCCTCAAATGCTATAATTTAGCATAATTTCCATGAGACTTTCAATGGGATTCTGGTTCCTACAGTGGTCATATTTCAATTTCATAGACTTCTACAAAAAAAAAAAAAAAAAGAAAAAAAAAAGAAAAAAAAAATTTTTTTTAAATTTTTAAAAATTGTAGAAGTTCATCAAGAAATTTTTTAGTCCAACCTCCTTGACCAAAGCAGAGTAAACTCAGTTAAGTTTGATAAGATGAAGTCTAACTGGACATGGGACATCTCCAAGGATGCAGATTCAACACACTGCTGGGAACTAAACCAGTGGAAAGCCACTCTGTCAGAAAACAAGCTGGGTTATTTCTACTGGGCTCAAATGGAATTGCCTGTATTACAGTTCACACTCTCTTGGCCTTTCACAGGACACCACTGTGAAGAATCTGCCTCCATCTTCTTTCTCCCTCCAAGAGCTATTATTAATGCACAATGATAAGATACAAACAAGGTTAAATAATCCCAAATTTTGCATCTTCTCCTTAAATGACTGATGCCCTTGTCCCTTAATCAGCACTGGGGACCTTCAGGAGACTCACTGCTGTATGTCCTTGTCTCTCTTTTATTGGGGAGCACAGAAACAGACACAGCACTCCAGTGGTGGTCTCACAAGGGCTGGGTAGAGGGAAAGCATCACCTCCTTTCACCTGCTTGTGACACTCCTCCTAATGCAACCCACAATGCTGTTTGCCTTGCTCAGCCTGTCAATATTTCTCTGAAAAGAAACACAATTATTTTGTCTATCAACAATTTCTCCCAGTTTTGTATGATCTGTGACTTCCTGAGTGTACACTCTGCCCCATCAAGATATTAAACAGTATTGACCTTTAGGGTACACCACTAGTGACTGATCTCCAGCTGCAACCTTATGGCTTTGACCACAAGTCTTTGAGCTTTACAATTCAAGCAGATTTCAATTTATCTCCCGATTCACTTACTTATCTGGTTCATACTTCATCAGTTTGTGTATGAGGATGTTTTGTAAGGCAGTGTTGAAAGCATTACTAAAGTGAAGATAAGCATCCACTGATCATCTCCTTGCATCACACCCTCACCAACCACAACCACTCATTTCATGCAGAAGGCTGTAATACAATTCAGGAAAAATCTTCCCTTCATAAATCCATGTTGACTAATCCAATCCTCTACTTATTCTTGCTGTGTTTGGAAATGGTTTCCAGAATTATTTGCTCCATACCTTCCCAGGGATCAAGGTAAACTTGACCAGCCTTTAGCTTCTCAGCTTTTCCTTCATTCTCTTCTTAAAGACAGATGCATCTTGTACTCGTTTCCAGTCCTCAGGAACCTTCCCCTACCAGCACAGCCTTCCAAGATGAAAAGTACAATGATATCAGCCAATTTCCTCAGCATACAGGGGTGTATCCCAGGATTTGTGCCTGACAAGGGTACTTTAAAATTCCCTAACCTGATTCTCATCCCCTAAGCTAAGTCTTCCTTCTTCCAGACTTTCCAACCCATCTCAAGAGCCTTTGTGAAGACAGGTCTTACTAGTAGAGATCAAAGCAAATAAGGCATTGAGCATGTCAGTCTTTTCCATGCCATTTGTCATCAAGTCTCCTTCCCCATTCAGTGCTGAGACCATGTTTTTCTTGGTCTTTCCTGTGCTGCTGATAGACCTGTAGGAAGCTCTTTTTACTTTTAAGTCCCTTACTAGATAGAATGCTATATTGGTTCTGGCATTCCTAACCCTGTCCCTGTCCCTGTATATTTGGTTATACTCCTCCTGGGTCACTTGACCTTTTGAATCCTGTTTATATCCAGTTTCATCAGAATATCATTGTTCATCCACACAAGTCTCCTACCACCTTTGCTTCAATTTCCTGCATGTTGGGTTGAACTATTCTTGAACTTGGAGGACACAACCCTTAAGAGGAAAACAAAAACAAACCACCCAAGCAGTGGTCTTGGACTTGTACCCCACAGTATTCTTCCAGGAGACTCCTAAAGGGGACAAAATCTGTTCTTCTAAAGTCCAGGGATTGTAATCCTACTATATGCCTTGTTCTATTTTCTCAGGAGCTTGAATTCCAGCATCCTGTGCTCAGTGTGCCCAAGGTTGTCCCTACCTTCACAGTTTTTGCAAGTTCTTTCTCACTTGTGTCAGGCCAAGCAAAGAGCAACCCTTTGTCTCAGCAGCTGCAGCAGGAAGTTACCATGAACGCACTCCAGAAACCTTCTCTGTTTGTGCCTTTCTTCATTCACCTCTCAGCAGATGCCAGGCTGGTTAAAGTTCCCATGAAGATCAAGGCCTGGAACATGAGGCTTATTTCAGTGGTTACTTCCTACTTTTAGACTGCTTGTCCAGATAAAAAATGCAAACATTTTCATTGACAGGCAAACAGGGTATTATTCAGTATTGAAAAGGTTTTTTGCTTTACATCTTCAGCACCTTTTATCTGTGGTTCACACAACACTCTCCATGCCTTAAGGCATGCCTATGGAAACAGACATTTCCAAGTATTTGTACTCACACTTCAGACGGAGCACAGAGTGTAACTTGTTACCTCCAAGTATTGCACAAAACATGGAGGTGAGCATGGTGGGTACTTAGTGGGAAGCAATTATTAAAATAGCCTAGCTGAGGAATTACCTTTCAAAGAGCACACTACTCAAAAAATGTATGTGAATTTCAGATGTGAAAAATGAACTAGGTGTCAGGCATATCAAATGTCTCTTCCATTTCACTTGCCACTCTCACTTTCATTTTCTAAGCAGTAGAGGCTGTAGCAGTGTGGGTGGGGAAAATAACTGAATAAAGAATATACCAGATCTCTCATAATGAATCTTTAACTTGAGTTATGGGCACAGACATACTCATAGGTTGTTTGGAAAGTTTATTCTAGTCAGCCTTCATGAGCACCCAAAGACACCCATTGCTTTGGAGCAGATGGAAGAAGCTGTCACACTCTCCTGCCAGATGAATAGATGTGAGTGTATCACTAGTGCTAAGGCTTCCCCTGCCTTAGCAGTATTTCACTCCCAAAGCAGTTGGGTAACTGTCATTTAATAATTTTGTCTAAAAAGATATGACAGGACGAGGAAGTGTGAAGGTCATGAGGTATAAGACTGACCCGTTGTCCAAAAAACCCAGCAAGTCCTCCTTCCTCCACCCACCCTTTCTTAGTTCCCCCTAGCCTTCCAAGGCTTTAGTATTAGAAACAAGTACCTGTAACAGAGGTTGCATCAACACCTCCCCAAACTTCTGTATTAATTTCTTTCTGTCACTTGTCTTTCTACTTCACCCTGCTCTAAGCTACAAAGCATTCACTTTCTGTCTCTACTTTGCTCCTTTTTTGCCAGGGCAGACTGCAGGACAATCATCACCTTTGAGTACGTTGAAGCCTTCTTGTTCAGACAGTTTTCTGTGGGCAGGACCCTTCATTTAAGGCCTCTTCAGAACCAAACATAGTAAGATGGGATATCAAGCCTTGCACAGCACAGAAGCCTGAATATAATCTGAAAATCATTACTTCAATCAAGAGATTAAAATTAAGTTTCATTCACTTTGTTGTCTCAGAGAAAAAGCTTTTCACACTTCTGCTGCCTGCCTTCTATCTTTGATCTGAATAATGTAGTAGGGTTGCACCCTTTGTTGCACTTCTTAAGCTCACAAGTTCTCCTCTGTGTCCCAGTAATGGACAGTGAAGATTTCAGAAGTATTATCTTATTGCACACATGCAGTACCATGAAGAACTTCACTGGTGCGTGAAGCAGGCAAGTGAAGATTACTCTTGCCAAACAGTACCAATATCAAAAGTGTTACAGCAAAGAGAAAAAATTTTTTCATTTTCCAAGGTTATAACTCTAAAAAAGGAAAGAAACAAAGGGAGCAGAATGTTCCCCCCAACCATTCCCCACCACTTAAAATCTGCTGTACCAAAACTGATTATTAAGCCCCTGGCCCATTATATGGTTTATATATTCTCTCTTACTGCTGAGAGCAAAGATCTATTCTAAAATAAAAATGTACTTCCTTTTCCAAAGTTATGTTTGCTCTAAGATACCAGGGAGGCACCCATAGTTTTATTCTAGCACTTGTCAGAATTCATTATCTTGTGCTAGCTCTTCTGTCATACCCTGTGTCACATATGTACAGAGAGACAGCAATAAATAATAGCAAGAATTTTAATGCCCTGATGCCTAAAGTTTGGCTATTGCATGCATTTAGGGTACCTGACTTGGGGACTAACTTTGGGGATTCTTTTTCCTATAGTCTCAGCAGCTTGTAATCGTCAGAATCTTGACAGAAGAGTTTATGGATAGTACCAAGAGAACTGGTGAGAGGCCACATATCAGGAATCAAACACAAATTTGTGTCATCTTGATTTCTAGCACATTAACAAGTTCAAACTCCTATATTACAGAGGGGAAAAACAAACAAACAAACAAACAAATTAAAGATTTACCAAGACATAAAGAAATCCAGAGCTATTTACTGCCCCAGTATGGTTGGCTTGGATTTAAATCCATAGCTTGATCTACCAAATGGACAACTGCCTTTAAGCCAAGAAAAGTGTTGCCGTGTCTTAGTGTGGTGCATTAGGTCAAAACAGAATGACCTATTGAGCAATGAGCTGATTTCAAAACTTACAGTTATTTGGCAGTAGTGACTCATTGCATTATTTTTATGTTTTGATTAGATGATGTAGTGGCAGTGATCTCCTAAGTAGATGCAAGTGCAGCAGGGCAGGCATGGTGTATGCACAGGCACATGACTTAGGCTTGCAGTTCCAAAAGAGCGCTCACTTTTGTGTAGCTGAGCAAAGCATGTGTTGAGTACCACCTCCCTTGGAGGGCAATTTTTCTCCAAAATCTTCGATTGGCATATTTGTCCTCCTTCTTCCCCCCAAATTTTCTCCCTCTGCTTCTTCTGCTGTTGCAAGAATTTCATCTTCTTTCCTCTCCCGTCCTGTCATAAGCCTTGTTAAGAGCTCTTCCAGGGCTCTTAAAGCACTATGCAAATAAGACAGCAGGGTCAGAAACAGGAGCAAGTCCTCAGAAAGCTTTGGACATATCCATTATTTCTCTCCTCAACATACAGAATAAGAAAATAAGAATGGTCTGGTATTGCAACCCTTTGTCATCTGTGTCAGTGACCCCATTCCACCAACACAGTGCTGTACAAGGGCCTTCCCCATTCCAGTTTGCATTGTCAAAACTACTGGTGTCCAAATTTAAGCTGCACATGAGCAATACCCATAGAGCCAGTAGTGTCACTGTTCTGCCCAGAGCCAGCTTGGTGCACCTCCTCATTTTCCTGATCTCTTGAAGAATACAGTGCTGATGGAAGAATAAAATAAAATTTCTCTCTTGATTATTCAAGATCCCAAAGTCTAGTGGGCACATTTCTCTTCCATCCAATTTTCCTGTACATAAATTCCAACGAGAGTCCAGAAAACAACAAAAAATTTACTTTCATTACCTCCACTTATGAGGGCAACCCTCTCTTAATATGGAGAACAGCAATGGCAGGCACAAACAGTTACTATGTGAGAGAGCCAGCACTATTTTTGCTTATGATTAAATTCATGGCTACTATACCTCCATGTGGCCTAAGACTTCCAAGTGTTTCTTTTGGGGGGATTATAGTCTTTGGTTTTTTTGCTTGCTTTTTTTAAATATGTGGCTGTTTCTTAGTTTGGGCTTTTTCTTTTTGGAGGGGTGTATGACTGTTAGTTTGTCATACAAGAAGCATTTCAGAAAGTAGGGATCCTGAAGCTAATGATGCAAGTGTTTGTTGGTTTTGTTTTTTTTTTCATTCTGTCTCCTCTGCACAAACCAGGACTATCCACGTACTTCCACCCACTTTTAAAGAAAGGGAGATAGTCTGGCAGCTCTGAAACACTTCCCACACTAATGTACAACCAGAAAAAGAGCAGCTCCAATAGGACACATGGTGTCAAAAGCCAGAAAATGTATCTGAAATAATTATACGTGTCTTTGGAAAAAAAATTTAAAAACCAAAACACTTTGCCAGTATATTGATGTAGGCAAGGCTTATCACACTTCATTTTTTTTTGCTTCATGTATACCTTCCTGCTCAACCTGCTTCAGTTTGTTCCCCTGTTCCTCCTTGAGGTTTTCATGTCACTACCTCTCTAGACTTGTGTTGCCTAAAGCTGAATTACCACAGAGATTCAACAGGAACCAAACTCAAAGCCCTATAATGAGCTACTTGCAGCTGTTACTAAATCCACCATATTTGCTGCTCCTTGCTGCCCACTCCCCCACCCCCCTGCTTTGCCTTAGTAAAAACAATTTCAGATTCTGTAAGGTATTAAATGCTTGACTGCAGTATGTTGAGTTAGAAGAATCAAAGACAGCAATAGCCAGTGGCTCTACAAAGAAATAAAACTGTCAAGTCAAGCGAGGAAATACAGACTTATCAAAATGATTTCTGAATCTTTTTGAAAAGATTCTTTTTCCATCTTCTACTCATGCTGCCTCAGGCACCTCACTGGAGTCTAAAGATGGAACAGAAAGCTCGACCCACTTTGGCTGTCAAAAACATACACAATAATCCTCCTTACCACCTAAAGTCCTTTCCTTTAAAAATTGCAGACAGCTGAGAAAAAGATACAAATTAAAACAACAAAAAAAATTGGGGTATGTTGGTTTTTGGTTTTTGTTTATTTTTAAAATTAAATGTCTACTTTATGGCAAATCAGGAGTAATTTACTCTTTTATCCATAGCTATAGCTCAGCATTAATACCACTAGTAAAGAGATGGTCATTAAATTTTATCCAGTTAAGAGAAGTTAAGGGGGTTTTGAAATCAATAGGGCCAAATTTTGCTCTCTGATACACACCAGTGAAAATGTGTTATACATTACTCCATCCATAGATACACCTAATTTCCAGTTGTACAAAGGATGAAATTTGACCATAAATCTTTAAGAATCTCTGAGATATTAGAAAGCCAAAATAAAAAAAATTAAAATACAGTTTGCTTCATGAAAAATTGCACAGTTGGTAGTGTTGCTAAAATGACCTTAACAAATGATACATTTAATGCTATGCTTTTCATTTTCAGCAGTTAGAATATTATTATAGAATAGTATGGTGCCTTTGTTCCACTCCTACCTGTATAAGCTATTTATTACATGGCCTCAGGCAAGATGCTCACAATATGCAATTTGCTCTAAAAGCAGTACAGAACCTTCCCATTTGCTTTAGTAGAGCTAGTTTGGGCTTTTTCCCTCTTTTAGCTTCAGTTTATGGATCAATAAAATAGGTATTTACTGATTTCATGCATGTTCGAACTGCAAAATAAAGACCTAGGTAAAATTACCACTGATCATTACAGCTACATGGAGTTTTTTACAGTGCTCTGAAAATGATAAAGGAGAGTGGTGTTTGTACAGCACAGTGTTACTAACTCTCTCTAATTTCAGTTTGTGATTGCACATGTGTTCATAAAAGCAGTACAGATGCCTACGGACCCTGTAGATTTATTACAGCTAATAGAAGCCCGTGGTCTCCTCTTACATATCTCAGGCAGAAAGAAGGGGTCATGAAAAAGATGTGTATTGTTCTATCCCATCAGTTTTATTATCTTAAAAGGGTGTCTGTTTTGAAAATTTATTCTTTGAAAAGATGAAAGTTGTTTCCAAATGTAAAGACATGGACAGTGCTAAGTAGCTTCAACACCTAGTGTCTCTTGGTGCACAGAGACTCCAGGAGAGACCTTGAAACTAGATCCTCTAGCTCTCTTGGTTTCACCAAGGCTGTCAAAAAAGGCTGGGAAAAGGCTGGGAAAAATGGAAAAGGGCTGCAGGAAATTAAAGAATTAAAGATGACCCAAAAATACCTGAAAAGCACATGGGCATTCATTCAAACAAAAAGAATTATTTGTGCCACCTCCAGTTGTTCAGGGGCATTTCTCAGGAGTTTATCAGCTCAGTAATGGCTGTTTCAAACTTTACATCAGCATCAGACATACCCAAGAAATGGATGGCTAAGGTGTCATTGCTCTCACCAATGATTTGTTGTGGGATTCATGCCACAGCACAAAATGCCAGTACCTCCTTACAGGTACATCTGTGTCTGATTCACTGACCCTGTACACTGCCCATATTATCCCTCATGATAATTTTTTTTTTTTTGGGGGGGGGGGGAGTAGTTTGTTTTGGGGGGTGTCTTTTAACACCAGAGATAAGCAAACAATAACTAAATCCTTTTCTTTTGGTGGCAGCTGGGAGAGAGAGGAGAAGAAAGTAATGACTAACCTTCCCTGCAGCAGGTAAATCTACACTGCAATTGGCAGGCAGCTTTAGAGCGGGTGTTCTCCTAGAGTGCAAAGTCCTAATACTGCACTTGATTTCCTACAGGTGCTACCACAACATGACTCATAAGAGCAAGCAGGATAAAAGTTCAAAAGATACTAAATGAATTTTTAATTGAAGGAATAAGTATCAGGACACACTGGATTTTCTAACCTTTATTGGAAGTAACACAGTATTCAGCAAAAATTCCCCTAACTAAATATTTTTGTATACCTATAAAGTAGAAGAAATTAGAGGGTCTCTGGAGAAAAGCTTGAAAGTATGAATGCAATAAAGAAAAAACACAGTAAAAACAGATAGTTTTTCCAATCTGGACATAGATTGGACTCTTTATTTCTTAATCTAGATTTTGTGAACTTGTGAAGTTTTAATTACAGCAGAGTTTAAAGCTGTGATCTATCCTTTATAGTTATTTCAGTGGAGCTTTTGTTGTTGTTTATTAAAATAAGTTAAATTTTGTGTAAGTGTACCATTTGTGATGTGCCATTTTTAAGTAACTGTTCCTTTCATAGGATATAAATCAAAATCCTCTAAATTACTAGAAGTTACAGTTTCAAGAAGATGACTTTAAAGAAATAGTTTCAGTTTTTAATGCATCAGCCAGTCAGCTGCATTTAGAAACAGTTTCATTTCAACAGCATACACTGACCAAGAAAAGTGGCTAATATGGATGGAGATGTATTTGCTTGTACAAATCATTTCAAACCTGAATGACTAAGGTTAAAATTGGCATAGCCAGGTTTTCCTTAAAGTCTAGGAAGCCTAGGAGTTTTACCACTGACTTTCCTAGTGGCAAGTTAAGAGGAATTCCAAGTGATCTTTGCAACCTCTGCATTCAGAACACTACACTATTCCTACTCAGACATTAATCTGTCTAAAGTTCGAGGTGTTTTGATTCCTATCATTGTTCATCCCTACATTTCATGAGGCTGACTACACAGGGAAACAGTGGGAAGACCTCTGTAAAGGAAATAAAACAGTTACTATACCTTGGGAACTACATTGTCATTTAATGAATAATTGTGCCATGAAATGTTCCCATCAGAATATATTACCCTGCAGCACAAATGAGACTGGAGAGAAAAAATGGGCACCTTAAACATTCATTAGTAGAACCAGCTGCTCTTTTGTCAAAGCCAGCAGAAACAATGGTAGTGTGAATAACAGCCCTCCCAGTCCTTCTGCAACACGAATACACACACATATTTATGTGAACATCCAAAAATAATGTCCCCTTGAGTTTTATGCCAAACCCACAGACATGTATCTAGTGCTAGGTAACAGTTCAGTTTTAAAGAGGATGAGGGAATTTCCTATGGGAGAATAATCTCCAGATAGTCATTCACAAAATCAGTCATTAGCTCTAAAGAAAGTTCACCTTCCAGGTTTAAAATTAATATGGGAATGAGAAACCAAAAGACAATGATTGGAAATGACATCTAATTAGTCTAGAAATTATGGTTCCACCTGGTATTTCACCATCAGATCTGCACACTCTAAGCCTTCTTGTCAATATATAGTTCATGACTGAGCCTGAAAGTACGTGCTCAGCACCAAAGACAAAATGCAGTGAACAGGCCTGGGAGTGGAAAGTACCATGTCAGGAGCAAGTATGCAACTGTATTTTTGACATCCATTATTATAATTTAATGGGAAAGCTGTGCTGCTAAGTTCTGTATTCAGGTGTGGGGTTTTTGGGGTTTTTTGGGGATTTATTTCCTTCTCTTAATTAAAAAAAAAAAAAGGCTTACTAGAGAGATATCTCATTGACTGGTATTTAAAACACTGAAAACATGTTTTTTGATCAAAAATTTAACTCTACAGACTACAATCACTATCAGTGGCAAAAGCAAAGACTGCTAAACCTGAATTTTAACAGGTTGGAACAAGATAATATGGAACTACTACTCAACCAGAGTAGCATTTCTTGACAGAACAGCAATGGTAGGAAGCAGAAGCTACTGAAGGTGTTTATAAGGGATAGTTGATGTACCTATCGCAGTCTTAAGAAGCTGGTTCTATTCAGCTGCCTCAGACACAGCCCTTGTAAGTGTCCAGGCACAGATTCCAAATTCTCTTCCTGCCACTAGCTGTAATTATACCAATGCATCACCTCATTATGTCTATTTAATGGTTTGAAACATGGTATCCTGGGACTAATGCACCTATTTGCTCTAAGTACAGAATAGCATATCCCAGTATGTGCTACTGGTCTGCAACCCTGCTTGAATTTACAATTGTCAGTTCTCCCAGGCTTAACAAAAAGTGTTTTAAAGGATGCACATCCTAAATTATTCCCTCTCCTTAGGACCTAACATCTGCTTCTGCTGTGATCAATCACAGCAAAATCAACAAATCAAAATAGGTTGCAGCTGATGTTCAGCATATCAAGCAGCTACTTATCATAAGATATGCATTACCAGTGGGGAGGATGATTATTCCCATATTATAGATATGGAAACGAGACTCCATGCTCACCACTTTATGTAGATGGCAACATCCACACAGTTCCAGAATCTTCCCTTGTTATCCCAGTGCATGAACTTGTATTGCTATAGCAGCATTAGCCTTGGGCAACCAAGACAAGCTCCTGAGTAGAGTTTCCTTTGTGCACACGTTGCTAGCAAGTAATTTATAAAGCATTTATTTGTACTGATACAACCAGGTCATTTTATTTTTCTGCAAAATGGCACCTTTCTTCCAAGACTCCCGCCTCTCCTTCTGTCTGACATGACTCTTAGGGCAAGGCAAGAACTGAAAATCTTTGTTAAGGGCACACACACACAGCTGCACAGAAACTTGTTACTGAAGTTTATCCCAGAGAAAGGAAAATTAAACAAACTACAAGAACAAATTCATTTTTACTTGCAAGGATTTGCATGTACACATTGATTCCTAAGGACTACTTTAGAAATTAACCACAAATTCTTTATGCATCAGCACTCCCTGAGATCGAGTACTCTACAAAATGAAGGGATTTAAAAAAGAAGCACTTCAATGTCTTGAATACACACTGACACAATAGATCAAGCTAAACATAAAAGACATATATTATTACCCTTTAAATTATGTTAATCAAACAATACTCCCTCTAACCAATGCTCATTGTTACAGTCTGATAAAACCACAATCCTTTTTCTCAAGTCTCTACTCATTCATACAAATGGAAGAAAGGATTTGTCACTGGGACCCTTGGAAATCAGTCATTTTTAGGCTACTGAAGTTGCTATCCTTCCCTTATTTTTTTAATGGCAGCCTTTTTTTTTAAATGGCAACTTTTTTTTTTAAATGTTATACAAACTGAAAGCAAAGTAAATAAAGGCTGGATCCTCTATAAGAACTAAGCAGCTACGTGAAAGTCACCTATTGCTCCAGAAGCATTGCCACTCACAGCTCACAACACAGTTGGTGAGGTTTTTGCTTGCATTTAAGTTATTTAAGCATGTTGTATCCTCATAACCCCAAATCTTTGAAACCAGCTTATATAAAGACAATGAAACCAGTTTGTCTACTAATGAAATAACTGTTGTTCACGTTTATGTATAAACATACAATTATCTGATACTTTGAAAAGGATAAATTCTAGCATGCTCGCTTTTCCATATTCTATTAAACATTTTTTTAAATGTTAAAAGCATCAACAACAGTGATCATGACTTTTTTCTTTCCAAAACAAAATAATTCTTGTTCAAATTTTAAAAAAGCTTTTGAAAATATCAAGATTTATCACTTCCAATCAGCATACTCCAAAATTAGCAAGATACAAGGAATCTGATAGAACAATACTTTAATCCTAGATACTTCAGGAATGAAGGTGTTTCAAAATAAAATTCTTATAAATTACACATCTCATGTATTTTTCAAGGTCTCACATATTTTTCAAGGTGTAACTTCAACTAGTCACTTTTGGTTTTGACTATATGTTCTAAACTTCCTTTACTATGTCAAAGAAGAATCATTTATAATTGATAAAACCAAAAAGAAAATGTGATAATCCTCCTTGGCATTGTTAAAAAAAATCAGTGCTTCATAGGTCTGAAATATTAGATATATAATAAGAGAAAGACAGGCAAACCAAAATTATACGGAAGAATTTTCACACTACAGGGAGAGTAGTTCAATGACATAATAAAGTACCTTAACCACTTAGTTCAGAAAAGAAATTGCAAAGAACATTACAAAAATTCAGCATTTTGTAAACTTGAATTTGCTGTACATTTTCCCCCACTCACTTTAGTATGGGGAAAGAATAAACCACCCTGAGTCCATTTCACCATTGAAGGAAACCCACAATACAACCACCTTAAGCCTCAAATTCCAGTGGAGTTAATAATCCCCACACTTTCATATTTCCTAAGACCCTTCCTAGGTGTCAAAGCTCAGACAGCTCAGCCCCAGTGGACTCCACTGAACAAGGGTGGGGCCAGGACGCCTTGTGGAATAGGCTCTTCTACTTGGCTTCAGTGCAATCAAGCTTGACCAATCAACTCTTGCCACCAAAATAAGTAACCCTGGAAAGGGTCTTAGTGGTTAAAGTTGACATAAATGACTAGCACAAAAAGGAAGCCAGAAGTCATATCTCTGCTAGTCAACTTCATAATGAAAATTTGCCTTGAGCCTAAACTCAGTCTCTGGTAAATAAGAGCCCTTAAAAGCAAAAATTATAGTCATAGATTTTTCTTTGTCTAGTAATAACAGAAAAAGAAAACACCAATAAGAATTATTTTTTCTGACATTTCTCTCATTTAGATTTGCTTTTCTAAGATCAATGCTCTGGGACTGGGAATACTCTTGGCATTCATATACTGCAGAACTAGAGATCTACTTAGAGAAAAATAAAAGAAACAGCAAGGAACAACATGAAGTTAGTAGGAAAAATATTTCACTAAAGTTAGAAACAAGAAAAAAAATTTGTAAGATCAAATAGCCAGTCTGTAGAAATAGGATACCAATCTATTTATATAAATTTCTAAAGCTGATCTTGGGGTAGATTCAGCTGAGGAAAACAGGAGCAGGTGGCAGATTACTGCAAACATGGTACATTCTAGGCCAATTGTGAAAAAAAAAAATAAAAAACTGACTCTCACCTAAATATAGTGCCCCGTTTAAGTGTTTTACAGTTCTTCTGATGTGGGGAGTATATCACAAAGCATACTAAAATTCACTTAGCTGCTGAAGTGCATAAAAGACAGTTGTTTGAATATGCCATCATTAGAATAACATCAGCAAGAGGTGGAAATGCAGAGTGATCTAAAGCACCCCTAAAACAAAACGTGCTTGCCTGTTCTCCAATCAAACTTTTGTTTGGATTTTCTCCCAAGAGAATGATTAATATTTGCATGAGTTTGACAAGCACTCATACTACTTCTGGACTATTTCAATATAAGAAACAATAAGAATGTATTGGGAGGGAGGGAGGGAGGGAGGGAGGGAGGGAGGGAGGGAGGAGGGAAGGGAGGAGGGAGGAGGGAAGGAGGAGGGACTTGAAGAAATTCTTTTGGTCTGCTCTCTCTGAAAGTCTTCCTCTCTACCTTCCTGCTAGAACCCACACAATAACTTCTTTGTTGCTCTATTACATTATCTAAAACAGCTCAGAGAGTGATTAGTTTGCCTGTGAATCTCACCTAGAATGTACCTTCCACAGCAGAGCAAAAAAGGAATCAGACTGCAGTCAGACTCCCTGCTTTCTGCAGTGGCCCCAGATGGAAGTCATCATTTAAGCTACAGTGGTGGCCTCTGTTGTTTTGTGGCCTCTGTTGTTTTATGGCCTCTGGGCAACTCTCAGTGCTAGAAAAGCTCTGGTGCCTGTAACAAACTGGCAGAGTATGTACAAAAATGGGCTGTAATATGGGACAGTCTGGTTTGAAAAGGAGAGGTCAGGTCCTCAGCTTACACATTGATTGTACAGGCTGCATTCATTGGTGTTGGATTTTGGATGGTTTTACAAATTTTTAAACAAGATGTAGGACATATGAAAATGCAGTATCAGTATTATCCAATAAATCAAACCAAGAGGGATGATTTCTGTAATACAAAAACTCTATGTATGTAATCTTATTTTGTTTCAGAGAAGAATATCAAGGAAGTTAGAAATGGCACAAAAGTCTAAAGCTGAACCACATTCGGAAATCTTTTGCATAATAATGAACAAAGGCATCTGCAGTTTCATTCTTCTCAGTGACATAGCAACTACTTCGAGAAAAAATATAAGTTTTAACTTTCTTGGCTTTTGTCTTTAATGCAGCTAGCCTAAAAATTAACAGCTCTGCAAACAAAAAGCAGGTAGCTTTGATTTTGTCAAGGGAGAGAATTTTTTTTTGGTGAGCCTTACATAAATCACAGACATACTAGCTCTGGTTTGGTACATTTAACAGTTCTCATCATGAAGTATTCTATTTTACATTTCTAAATGCATGAATTCAAATATTTTCTAATTCTTTTCTGAAATCAGCTTACATATTTTGTTACTATTTTATCTACTGACCACCAATGCTACATTTCCCAATACACAACTGTTGGCCCTACATCAGCAATCCAAATCAAACTTCCCTACTTTATGCTACCCTAAATCTTTGTTCACTGGTGTTTAAAGGTGATGTTCAGAATCTCAGTGGTATCTGTGCATTACTTTCCAAATTAGATGATTAAACAGACTGACATGGTAACAGAGACCTTTTAAAAGCTGACTCCATGACCTCCAGCCACAGTATTTATTTAGGTTGAATATCAATTATACATTTATAAACTTTTAAACTCCCAGGTGCTGAACCACCCATTATTCAGGCCAAGAATCTGGATCAAAGTTATGGCTTTTATTTGCTTATGTGCTTGTATTTTTGATTTGTCAGGCCATGTGAAGTTTGGCTGGCTTGGGAGCACCTCACTCATAGACTGCAGCTGAAATCCTTGTGGTTCATCTGGATTTAGAAGCTGAGGTGGTCAGTATCCAAGTACAGATACAGTTTAAAATTTTCTGTCCCTACTCATTTACATTTTCCTGAAATTAGCTGCTCTTTTGCCATCTCTTCAGATACATCTCTATCATGTTTCTTCATTCATAAACCATGAGGATAAATTAAAGCCCCTTTCCTCAAATCCGTGAGTTTCCTACCTTTGATTTGAGTGAAAAGTACAGACCCTAATAACTTGAGGTAAGCAGTTTTCCTTTGTATAGTACAGTCTCATTTCCCTTTTAAAGCTCTACAAGGAAGTAATCAAAAAAGGTACCTGAGGTATCAGCTACTTTGAGCCTGGAGCATACCATAGTTACGAAGTTATGATTTAGTACAAACATAATAACATAATGGGAAATCAGAATCAGTAAGGTTGGAAAAGATCTTCAAGATCATCAAGTCCAATCTTTGACTGAACACCACCTTGTCAACAAAACCATGGCACTAAGTGTCATGTCTGGTTGTTTCTCAAACACTTCCAGGAATGGTGATTCCCCCCTGTCCTGGGCAACTCTTTCCAATGCCTTTCAGGGAAGAAATTCTCCCTGATGTCTAAACTGAACCTCCCTTGGTGCAGTTTAAGTACATTTCCAGTTGTCCTGTTACTAGTTGCCTGGGAGAAGAGGCCAACCCTCACCTGGCAACAACATTCCAGGAAGTTGTAGAGAGCGTTAAGGTCCCCTGTGAGCCTCCTTTTCTCCAGGCTAAACACCCCCAGCTCCCTCAGGATTTGTGCTCCTGACCCTTCACCAGCTCCATTGCCCAAAAACTTTAAACTACTTTAAAAAGCTTTAACTTACAAGAAAGTTAGTTTGTGTAAACTCAGGTTGCATCACTGAATCAGTGACAGTGACATGGACTGGCGCCATTTCAGGGCATCAGTCATGGTTTTTGTTGGCACTGTCTCCAGCTCCACAAGCGTGAAAGAGAGAAGCGCATCCTTCTGCTTTGTTTTTGGCTTAGGGCAATGAATGTTGCTGAAAGGAATTTTTTCCTTTTGGCTGTTACTCCTGGATGGCACTATTCCAGCACAAGGCAAAATAGCTTTGTGTGCCTTTGTGGGTGTGGAGGAGTTATGCTAACACAACTATGCTAACACTATACAGGGCAGCCCTAGGTATAGGCTTTTTTGCTGCTTTCACAGCAAGGAGTAGGAAGAGAGATTTTGTAACACAATAATTTATCTTATGAGTTTTCTTAAAAAATATTTTTATTTTTTGGTCTTTCAAATGATCAAATCTTTCTTGTCTGTTAGGCCTCCACAGATACACAAGCACAAACATCCACCTTGAATTCAGCAGCTACAAGTTCTGCCCATCTCAAAAAAGAGCTTTCTGAAAATCTGGCAGACACTGGAAGAGAAGGCACGTCATATTAATGAGAAATTACATCTAGCTTGCTTTTGTTATTACTACGCTTGTTTTGTTGAGAATAGTAGTGTCTTTTTTTATCCTAATTTCAAGGACAGCTTTTGCATATGCAGGCATTTCTCTATAAGTAACACAGTGCTCAGGAAGACATCGCTCATAACATTTTGCATCTTTCATCCCTGTTACAGTAAAATAGGAGTTTTCACAGTCCAGTCCTACTGAGGACAGCTTGAAGTCTTTCAGTAGTTCTTGTTTGAAGAGTCTGGTTGCAAACTAACAGTAATTTCAACTTTTGAGACCCTGAAAACTGTATGGATGCACCCTAACCTTAGTGCATTTGTTTACTAAGGGGATGGAGGGGGGGTCAATTGAAAAGAGAAGGGGGAAAAAAAAGAAAAGCAAGTTCCTGGTTCTTCCTGCACCAGAATTTGGAGATTATTAGTGCCTTACTGCCTTAATTCATTCACCTACTTCTTTCTCTAAGGACATCTATGTCCCTGTTTATTTTGCCTCCTCTGTAGGCACGGAAAAGTTCCCTTGTCTCTAACAAAAATAGCCCTAAATCACAGCAGGGAAAAGCCAGAGCTTAAGCTCTTTCCCGTAATTTCCCACTACGGCTCCTTTTATTCTTTATGAGTCATAATCACTTATTACTTCAGTTGCCCTCCAGCTCCTGTAAGTCATGCAAAAAACTTCCCAAAGTTACACTTAGGTCATTTGCTGATATCATAGAGACTTTAACAACCATTTCAGGCAGCCATTTGCTTGATCCAATGTGCATATCAATATAAAAAGGACTGCTGGTGGATTTACAAAAAATAAGTTTAAATTAAAAAGCAGTGTGTTCTATTTGGACATTTCATCAAAGAAGTAACATTTAGTAGCAACCAGACTGCAAAAGAAAGGCAAGACAAAATGGCTCATGACATTAGCATGGCTTTCATCTTATTTATATTATCAAGGGGATGATTGAGGACCCACATTCTGCAACAATTTAAATGCTTGGCACTACTCACCTCATTTTGTGGGATTCCCATACTATTTATGGGAAACACAGCCACACTCAAGACACAACAGCCTGTGGTACAGTACTGAATACTGAAATTCTTATGATCAGGTAGCACTGAATTCAGCTGAGGAGGGAGAAAATGAGCATCCTTGGATAATTGTGTATCACATCTGGCTAAACAAGGATCCCTCCCCTGGGCTCCTTCAAGAAAGGAAAGTCAGGTTTTGGCCTGAAGCAACTGTTTATAGAGACAGGCTGGGAATGAGTTCTTTTTAATCCAGAGTCCATTTAAACAACTTTAAAGCTAAAGAAATCTTTGGCTGTTCTGCTGAATCACATTCCATGAGGAAAAAACATTGTTCATATCAAAATTAAAAGGATGTAAAAAATGAGTAAATAAAACCTATGAACTTTATAATATCTCCTTTTAATGGAGAAAGGGAGTGAGAGAGTGCATGAGGCTGCAGATACAAGGGCAAGATAATTTCCAAAAATTCATTGAATTGCTACAGAACTGCTTTATATAGGGTATTCTTGTCACAGCAAACTGTTTAGAGCCACCACACTAGACATGCAGAGTTACGAAGCATGCAAGTTGACATTTAGCATGCTTCTGCAGGCTTCTAGTGTGGTGAGCCAGCCATGCTGAGAGCAGAGTTTGAGACTTAACATATGATGAGCATCACAAAATTTCTGCCCTGTAAGGTACCTTGTTTAGGAAATATGGGCTATGTACCCACCTGACTCTCAACCTCTCTGCTGGGTCAAATTTCTTTGTTTCAGAACAGACATTCCTAGGCAGCACTAGGCAACTCAGCTAACACAGAGTTTTGGTTGAAGCTGCCATTTTAAATAATCAGTTTCAAGAATGAACTGGCTTCTCAGAGCACAGATGACTACATCGGGCAGTAAAAAAACATTTAATAAAATCAGGAGAGAAAATGCTGCTCCTTGTACAAATAGGCAAGAATCTACTTTTTTTTTTCCCAAGTCACACAAGGTTCTGTACTCTGAGAAGATGTCGTATGACTCCTAAGTAAGACAGAATGGTTCATAGGTTGCTATTTCCTTCCTCTTACCCCACAAATTAGCCACTTACTACTGAAAGTGCTGTAGTGTCCTTTGTAGTGGACAGAATGATATGGTCCTTAGTAATTTTTAAACGGGGAATACCAAAACCATGGAGTCACTGTCTGACAAAAGATGATTCAGGGGGATTTTTTAAAATCTTTTAAATCTATTTTTAAAAATCCTTTGAGTTTAGGGCTAAGAAGAGATATTAAAAGGGTTGAGAGAGAAAAAGGATTTCAGAACCTACCCAGAATGAAATATAGTTGCAGGGATGTTGCTCAAAACCTGCTGTACTAAAGAATGGCATGGTATTTCAGTAAATTAAATCTTTAATATATTCTTTTAATTACATTGATGGAATGGATTCCGACAGAAAACTTTAATTTTCAAGGCTTTTTTTAATCAATACTGCTTGATATACATTTTAAAAACAAAGTCAAACTTGAAAACCAGTAAACACTGAATTAGAATTGAAGTGGCAGTCTAATATAAAATGTATCTATGCAGGTTTTGTAAATAACTACTGATGAAGTGGCAATATAAGTCACTAGGTTCTTTCACATTATAACCTAACATAGCTTAGAAATGAGCCTTTGAAACTCCATCTTGGCCTGAATGTTTTGTTTTGTAGAGGCAACGATAAAATATTCCTTCTGTTTGATTTGCTTTCTATTCTGTTACAGATGCAGCTTGATCCATAAATTTTCAGATTAGGAGCAGCCTAATACAGCATGCTACAGCAGCATCTCCAGATACACAGAAGTGCCATGAAAAACATATAAAGTTCTTAAACTTGAATGTTCCAGGAAATAGGAATAACAGTCCCTACTAGCAAAAACTTGTTGCTCAACAAGAAAGAACTAATTTCCTTATAGGGTTCTGCAAGTAACTACTTTTTCAAGTAAAGCTTTTCAAACTGGCAAATGACATACTTGCTCTCAAGGCTAGGAGCTCTGCCTGGAACAAAAAAAAAGTCCAGGCTCAGAGTACTAATAGCATTATTGCTTCCTGTTCATGTAAATGTCACAGAGGAACCAAAGCATACTCATTGACCAAAAAAAGGGAATAGAAATATACACCACATGGAAATTAACCACACTACTGGACAATTCCAAACCCTTAAGAGTTTCAGAAATTACTCAGTTTTCTACACAAATGGAAGTTTTATATTTTTATGCTCAGAATGAGTCATTAAGAGCTGGAATACATACAAGGATACTTCCGATAGACTAATATAGATAATAATGAAAGACCTCAAGAAGGAACAGGATTACTGTAAAACCTCAATTTCTCCTTTCTTTACCTATCATTCCCCAGGAGCTCTTAAACTCATAAATATTGGTAAAATGGGTTCAACTGCATTTTTTATTAAATAAATGAAATATTTGCATAGCACCATAAGCATAAATATGGTACTATCTGTTCACTATCTAAGTCCAAAATTGAAGAACCTGCACTTAAATAAAAGTGAAATAATTAGGTCTAATGTGTATAAAAATATGCTAATATCTATACCAATATTTAAATGTCTCCCAGTCCTCAGCAGCTTACAGTCAAAGTGACTGCACATTTACTTATTGCAAAGGAGTTGAAGTGCTGACAGGTACGTAGGTATAGACAGGTACTTGGTGACTTGTTTATGCTGTAGCGTCATTCACAAGCACTAGAGACTTGTACAGTGTCATGACATATTTAAGAGGATTAATCTATTTTTGACTTGTTTGTTACAATTCGAAAAACTAAATTAATGAGCCCAACTCCCACCATTACTTGGGAGAAATAGGCACCTAACTTCACTGTCAAAATTAAGTATGACATTACTTCCCAGGACTGCCACCAACAATTATATTCTAATAAAATTAGCTTTTAGATAAGCACATCAACACTTGCATACAAAGCATTCCTACACACAGGTCACTAGTTCCAATCTGAAAGAAAAAGCTGCTGTATATAAAATTGGTGGTCAGTGTTCAGTTTCAAGTGAGTGGTGGCTGCTATGACAATGCAGCCAGAATATTTTGCATAACCTTAGAAAATAGTCCAAGGATTGTGTCAATACTGACACCAAGTTCTCCACATTCCTCAGTAAGTGGTCCCCAAAGGGAGAAGTATAGCTTCTGGAACACTCTCAAGAAAATGCAACTGCAGCTGTTATATCTGCTCTGTGAATAACCAGAGGTTGAATTTCAGCAACTAGGTCTGTCAGCAGCATTAAAATTAAACTGCAGCAAAACAAAAAGAAGCCCTTTGTTAGCAGCTTCACAAAGAGTACTAAAGACTGCACAAAGATTCTAAATTGCCCTGATATTTTTCTTGTTAACATACAAAGGACATGCACCAATGCCTTAAATTCCCATTCTCTTTTTGTGAATACATAGAAATATGAGTTTGTTCCTGCTGTCATTTTAATGCCAGCTACAGAGTTAAAAAAACTAAGGGAGGGAAGAGGGGAAAGGAAGGTTTGCAGTTAATTCCATCCTTATATACAAACTTGTACTTCTCTTCCTGCTTAAATATGGAAGTCCTTTTATACACAGCATACTTCCTTACAACATTCCCAAAGAAGAGACAAAGAGACATTTTTATAATGGAAAAGGATCCATTATAGTTTCTAGGCCCTATTATGCTTAAGATGACACTGGGGCAGCATGTCCTTGAAAGAAGCAAAGACTTTAGCATTGGAAATTATTTTCCATATTGTAGTTTTGGGTTTGGTGGTATGGGATGCCAAGTTCTTTCACTCACTCCTGTCATACAGACACACACTTCTTTTACTGGATGACCAGGAGAGATTGGCAACACTCAATTCACTGTAAATCACATTGACATATTAATCTTCAACAAGAACAATCTAGCAAAATGCTAGAGCTATGTTCACCACATGTTCCTAATTTTCTTGTTTCCTCTAGATGTCAATCCTGCAAACACATCAGTGATTTCCTGTGTCAAAGTTGCCCAGTCTAAGCTTATGTACATGGTTGGAGTATATAACATAAAATTGTTATATAAGTTTTTAGCTTCTAACACCCATGACTTTCCACCCATAACACATCCATGACTTTCTATAAACAACCTAACAGAAAGGATGCAATAGGGCTTCTAACTCCTACTTGTCCAGGGATCCTGAGGCCCTCTTACAGCTTACCAAAGGCATATTTCAAAATAAGTCAAGACCCTCATGAAGCCACATTGCCAGACTGATGAATTTTTTTAGAACATGAGTATACAATGACTATAATCTTTACAAGCAATACTGACCAACATATGTGGTCAAAGAAACCATAAGATTTCCACAGCTGTCAGATATTTTAAGGTTTTCAGTTTCCAAATAACCACATGTATATTATTTGTAAATGTTTTATAATATGAGTTACACTTATTTTCAGTAGATTACTGTTACCAATTTCTATCATTCAAGATCATAACTCATATTTGCAGAGATTAGATTTCCAAAAGCAATTAAGAGTTTTTAAATATTTTAAATATTTGCTTGCAAAACTGTAAATACCTATCCTGAAAATTATGAATCCATGATGAAATAGCTTCCAGCAGGTAGCAGTTTGACCCAAGTACTTGGTGGCTCAATTCATGGAGAAAACCAGGCACATTTCAAAAGTACATAAATAAATTACAGAAATCAAAATACAAACAGGAGGACATGCTTGGGCATTGAAAGCATGCTTTGAATCTCTAGTAGAGTAAAAATATGTTCCTATGCAGCTGCTACCATTTCCTGCTTCTGAAAAGAAATCCTCTATTCATTAATGGTCTATATAATGTGGATTACAGATCCTGGGAGGCTTATTTGAAAGTAGACTGGCCAGAAGGCAGTCCAAAACTTTTATGTGAGATGCTTACCAAACTTAAAATTTATAGTGCTAATTGTCCAAAAAGGAGAAAAGAGAGAAGGGGTTATTAATCCCATTCCTGCTGCTGGTTGATGCAGACTCTCACTCAGTGCAACAGGGGCTAAGAACTCAGGTGTAGAGAAAGTCTATTAACAATACAAACAGCAATAGCATAGAAGACAAACTTTTACAAATAGGTCACTAAAGGAAAATAATGTCCTAAATTAATATATTTATGAATACCCAAGTAAAATGTATGCTTTAATACAATATACCTCCTTTTAACTGAACCATGTTCATGGGTTATGCTGCACTTAGCACATCTCTTGCAAACCATTACTCACTTGACAGAAAAAGTTTTTTGGGAGAGTGTATAGATGAGAATGATTTGATACTTGCTGGGGGTTGACCCAGGCTAGATGCCAGGTACCCATGAACGCTGCTCACTCATCTCCTCTGCAGCTGGGCAGAGGAGGGAAAATTTAACAAAAGGTCCACAGGTTGAGATAAGGACCAAGAGGCATCACTCATTAAATACCATCCTACATCATAAAATACAAAACAGGCTCAGCTTAGATATGTAAAGTGAATTTATTACTCACAAAATCAAAGCAGGATAATAAGAAGTAAAACAATCCCTTAAAAATGCCTTCCCTCCACCCCTCCCTCCTTCCCAGCTCTACCTCCTGCCCCAGCAGAAGACAGGGAATGGGGGTTATGGTCAGTTCATCACCTGAAGCTTCTCCTGCTTCTCAGGGAGAGGAGTTGCTCCTCTGCTGGTTCTCCCTCCCATGGGAGACGGTTCTCCATGAACTTCTCTGACCTGGCTCAATCTCACAAGCAACAGCCCTCCCAAAACTGCTGTGGTGTGGGTCACTCTTCCATGGGGTGCAGTCCCTCAAGGACAGGCTGCTCCAGCCTGGGAGCCAGGGCTTCTCTCTCCAGGGGTCTCCTCCTGTGATGGTCTGGCATGAGGCTCCTCCACAGGCTGTGGGTGGATCTCTGCATGCCCAGTGGATCCCCACAGCCTGCAGGGGCACAGCTGCTTCACCGTGGCCTGCAGGGGAATCTCAGCTCCAGCACCTGGAGCATCTCCTGCCCCTCCTCCTTCACTGACCTTGGTGTCTGCACAGTTCTTTGTCTTGCATATTCTCATCTGCTCTTCTCTGACTGGAATTAAAACTGCATCCCAAACTTTATTTTGATTTCTTCTTAAATCGGTTCTCACAGAGGCATTACCATAATCTCTAATTGGCCCAGCCTTGCTCAGCAGCATGTCCATCTTCAGAGCCATCAAGGATTGGCTCTACCAGACATGGTGGAAGCCTCCAGAAACTTCTCACAGAAGCCACCTCTGTGGCCATCCCTAGAACCAAAAACCAAGCCATGCAAACCCAAAAGAGTGCAAACGAACTTCATGTCAATTGCCCTCAGTATTTCCACCTACACTTGGAGATTCTGTATGTTAGCTTTCAAATTAAATGCAAGGTGAAAAAATACCTCCGAAACAAAACCCAAAAAACCCCAAGATAAAACTAATATAATGACCACTCTTTTTCTTCCTCCGAGTCTGGTTCTATTTTACATTTTTTCAGTCGTTGTCCTGGCAGATTTTTATGCCTTATGGAAAAAAAAACCCAAAAAAAACCCCCCAAAAAAACCAAGAAAAAAACAAAACCAACCAAAGCACTTTTAACTGTAGGTAAGACTAGGTGCTTAAGAAAAGTTTTTCTGCAAATGCCAGTAGTCTCTCAGAAATGCCCATTTTGATGTAACTGGAGACAGCCAGCATCATCCAAAGTAAATTCACAAAAAATGCACACACATGCACAAAACAAATACAAAAGTGAGTCTCACATCCTAAAAGAGGAAAGTAGACAAATATCTGGTAGAGGATTTAAACAGAGTAAAGATTAAAATTCTGCCCCAAGATGGAAATACAGCAAACTACACATAACAGAGGCTAGTGACCAATGCATTTTTCTTACTGCAGTGCATAAATACTACACTGAAAGCCTCTTAACATTAGGAAAAATGCTGATCTTTTGTTAGTAATCAGATTAAGAGGCTTTTTTGAAAGCTTTCATTAAATGTCATACAGCTGTGACTTGTATCCACTGATAGAGCACTTCACAAGTAGACCTTGTGTTGTATTACAGAAGATACTTTTGCTCCAGAATTCCTAAATCTTTTGGTCCTTCTGCCTGGAAAACTTGGTAGCTTTTCTCTGTTTCTCTTGAGCATCTCCAGAATGGGTCATTGGTGAATGCGCTGCAATTACTTGCTGCAAAATTTCTTGCATGCTGATGATAATGCCAAGCAAGCAAAGACTCCATCAACTGCTCAGGAAGGCAGGTTTTTGGAGGTGAGGAGTCTTGAATAGGGACCTAATCCAGGCAGACTGTCTCTCCACCTAAACAGAACACCCCAAAGGACTGTTTGCTGAGCAATGCAAAGATTTCAACACACTACTTGGAGTTAAAAACCCAAAATTGCAGGTTCTTTTGCTACATGCTTGCAGAGACGCTCCAACTGCTTAGAAAGATAAAGAGGGGTTCTATATAGGGAATTCAAAATTCTATGTAATGAATTCCCAAATTTAAACAGGACATTTTTGTGTGCAGAAGTTAATGTGCAATGAAACACCCACATGGTGTTAAAGCCCTGGCACATGGGGTAAAGAGGAAATAATGATTCTGCTTATCAAATTATGAATAAACCACCTAATAAGAAAAATATGCCACATATGCACTCTCTTAATCTGTATTTTCAACAGCAGCCAAACTCAGACCTGAAACAGGATCAGAGGTGTTTCAGATCTGCTGGGGCCAAGCTCTTAGACTGTCATTTTTAGATTTTGGGTCAAATGATAAAATTAATGATTTTTTTGTTTTTATAAGCTTTCTGCTCTCTTCATCTGACTCAAAATCAGATCAATAAGATATTCCTCTTTTAGTCTGGTTTCGCCTCAAATTTAACTGTCTGTGTATAGCTTGGACTCCAAACCATGTTGAATTCTAGGGAACAAAAACTTGCCTAAAATTCTCTGATTCTGTCCCACTATTCTCATAAAGCAAAAGGGGCTTAGCATTTTAACAGTTATTTCTTGTTCCAGTATTCCCCAGACTGATGCAGGTTGTGCTTAATACTAAGAAAGCAAAAGACAACTTCTGCACAAGGTTTGCTAGTTATGTTACATATGCTGTATTTTATTACAGAATATTTTAAATGAAAATTTAAATCTGTAAGAAGTTTCAGAGGCTGTACTTTTGAACTTTTAGTCTGACTGTCCTTGCTCAAGCAGAACAGTCCTTCATATTTTCTTTTTGTGAGCAGAGCAATTGCAGGACTGGAATAAAAACTGGCAAAGGAGAATGATTAGTGGTGGATGTTCCTGCTGCTGTTGCTTAGGGGTTGTCCCCGTCACATCTGAATAAGCCCTCTAAAACTTGATGTTTGCCTTTTTGCAGCAAAGGAAGTGATCAAATTAACCACAGACCATTTGTTTCTCTTGCTGTCAACTCATTGCATTTCTTACTGATGTCTAAATATATTGTAGGGTGGACTTTTTTTTTCGCTTATTAGAGATTATTGTCTGCATGTCTAATTAGGTATTCTACCACTAAGATAATCAATGCAAAGATGTAATTTTTCTTCTGCAATTATCTCTTATGTCAGTTATGCAACCTGAAATATCTCTGCAAAATAGGTAATTCAGCACTTGTTTTGGACCCTTCAGAGGATCTAAAAAAGACAACCAAAAAGAAAAGAATCAAAATCATTGGCTCATTTGAAAATAATAAGCTGAGAGTCAGTTCTTTTAAGAGGACATTAAAAATCAAGACCGAATTATGTTCTGAAAAATAAAACTGTAATGTAACAACAGAGGCTCCATGAAGAACACAACTGTCTGTGAAACCAGAGGAAAGAAACCTAATTTAAATAAACCACATTACTATCCTTTAACAAAGCAGCTTGTGTAAGAATCTCCACTGCATTTAATAAACATCATGACCTTTGATTTTCTTCAGTCCAGTTCCTGTTTATGTAGCTTATGACCTGGTTACTTATCAGTTCGGAGAAAAAGGAGGGTCCTTTTATAATTTGTCTAACCAAGTGTTGTCCTCAAGCACAGAGGAACAGAGTATTTTTCTGACTGGTTGCCCTTTTTTCAGAATAGATGGGTTGGAAGAAGACAGTAAGAGACAGCTTAGTTTCACTTCTGCTTTCTGCTGACATTAAGAGAGACAATGCAGAGGTTGAGAACAGCAGTAAAGGTTACAGGTGAAGTAAGAGGCAAATCACCAGGCTGCAGGAAGGAAGCTACAGGAATTCTGACTCATAGGTGTGTCTGACTCAGTGTTTCTTGTGACAGCAGCTGGGAGAGGTGGTTAAACTATGCATTTCCCTTTGTTTGGGCTATGATTTCAGAACACAACCAGTTGTGGACATCAGCATTATGATGTCTCTCTTCCAGCTGCAGCAGGACAATTTGCAAGCACCAGAACTGCATTTTAAACCCTTAAAAATTGTATTGGATAACAGGGAAAAAAAAACCCTCTCTCCTCCAAGCCTGAGCGTTATAATTTAAAATTCAGTGAAAGAAATACTTGATGTTAATAGCATTTGTGAACAACCCATGGTTATACTTTCCAGTTGTATAAAGACCCATCCTATTTTCACTGATTTTGCATTCCAAATGACTTCCCAACTATTACTTCACACCTAACATTGCTCTTAAATACTAAATTTCATTCACAAGACCATGTGCTTCTTTCATGGAGATCATTACCACATGCATTGCAGTGTCATTCCCTCTGAAGTGAACCATCAATACACTTGGGAACTTGTTGAACTGAGTCATTTCCACTTTTGCTGTGCACTACATATAGCATAGCCTTATTTTCTGGCTGTAGCTGAAAGCAGATTTTTAAATGTTACTGTGTGGGATTCTTGTAATCTTTCCTAAAGGACAGGATTTCGAGAACTACAACCTTCCTCTTAGAAGCTGCAAACTAACAAAAGGGTTCTCCTAGAACAATAAAAGCCAAATGATTACAACCATTATACTCCATTTCCTACACATAAGACAGAGTTAAATTGTTCACATTACAAAAGAAAGGCTCTGAATTTCAACCTTTAGGATCCTTCTGAAACATTAAGGGATACTTTTTCTTTTTTTCCATGGATCTCCATTTAGTTCAAAACTGAACCAGAACTATTACACATATGAATATTCGAAACCCTTTATGGCTTCATCTAAAACCTAACATGAGAGAAGAAAAATGTTGGGCCATTCATTACAAAGGACTTCTGTCATCAAAGGGGCACGAGTCCATCTTGAACAACAAATCCACCTTTAACTGACAGGTAGACAAGAACACTCGCAAATACTTAGTGACAATCAAGCATAATAAATTTGTCCTTCCCCTTTTCCTCTGTATGTTAATGTACCAGACAGCATAAGTATTGCCATGCTCTCTCAAGGCAGGGAACTGCCTCTTAAATGTTACTGGAGGAAAAAGCCTTTTTTTCAAATTAGGAATTGTTTTCTGCACATTTTTTTTTTTTTTAGGAGAGTCATACGAACACACAGGAAATACATCTGCACCAAATGAAAATATCCGCTCCTGGACCTGGGCGTGATGCCAAAACAAAGCATCAGAACTTGGACTGAGAATCTGAAACCGAAGCAGAAGCAGAGATGCCCACTAACACTGGTATTGCATGTCCTGTAAGGAACAGCACTTCACTCTTAAAAGTAATGCTACTTGCATACTGAAGAATGACAGTTAATCAAAATTTTGCCCTGCTATATGTCATGAAGTCCAACCAAAAAAAGATTTCAGAGTCTCGTGAACAATCTGATTACATACAGTAGGACATTAAACAGAGATACCATAAAAATAATACTGAAACTACTGTGGAAAAGAATTCTCTGGACAAAGAAGTAGCAAACACTGATGAGCTGAGCTTTACCCACAAGTACTAGTGACTGATTACAAAATAGCTGCATTGGGATATTTAAACTACTTCCCCAACCCCCTCCCCTCCCCACTTCTAGCTGTCTGTTACTAGTTGGAAAGAGACTCTCCCTTCTACTTCCCTGCTTGGCATTTAGCACCATTCTCCACCCACACAGCCTACTCAACATGGCACCCACACTGGAAATTTTGCGCTTTTCAACTCCTGTTTTCCATCTGTATCAAATTCCACAACATTACAGCTGCAATTCCAGAAGTCAGCTAAATTTATTGTCTTCATGCCTGCTCTGCTGCTCAAGCTCATTCTCCTCTTTCTTCTTTTGCCCTCCTATTAAGCAAGCTAGGCAATTTAAACACCAGCATACCCCATGGAGGTTAAAAGTTAAACAACATCCAAAATGCAACATTTGAAAAAATAAACAGAGCAAAAACAACTGAAAAAGTGAATGCTGGCTAGTTCCTGCATTCAACTTTTACTGAAGTTCAGATTTCATAAAGCAGGTGTCCCAAAGCTTTTAAGGAAGTTTACAGCTCTGAAACATATACTGCAGAATTTCCTCTAATATGGAAATGTGCTTTATCCTTTATCTGTAGGTGTCATTTAAAACAAAAAAGATAATTGAAATCAGAGATAGCAGTTTAGTTTGGTATGTAAACAGCAAGAAAAAGCAGCACTCTCAGGACCATCTTTTGTTCTATTCCTGCACCAACTAGCAGACACTATGCTGCTAAACTACAAAACCGAGCACCTCTCTGATTCCCCACCATCTGCCTGTATATATAATCTAGTTCAGGGAACAGAGAGCTCAGCACTTCTGTGCTATGACATGGGAGGCTAGACAGGAAGACAACAGACAAAGTAGAAGTAATATCCTCCCCAGAACACTTCTTCAGAAAACCACAGCTGGAACCAGGTAGGGACCATTTAAACTCTGTTTTTTGTGGCGTAATTATTTTTTGTCACCTTTGAAGAAGATGGATAAACAGAAGCCAAATACAGTGCATAACTAACTCCCTTTTCTATCTTATTTGTCCTTCCAAGCTTTCCAGTTACCAATATGCAAGGTTAAAGGAAGAGAGCTCATGAATCTGTGTGGGCAGTAGGAGCTAAGATTACAAGTGAACCACTGTATTTGCTTTTCTGTGATACACCCAATGTCACTATCGCACTGTAAGCGGAGGCCTCTGGGGAGCCGAGAAGAAAAGGGCATAGAAGAAAAAAACAACAGTGGTAGAAACAAAGGGCAGACCTTATTTCTATGCCTTTTTCAATATTTCAAAGTGGATTTAGATTTTCTTTTAAGTTTTCCTCCAAATAGTTTAATTCTTATTGCTTTGTCCATCATCGATTTCTTTGAAAAAGTTTTCTTTAATAGGCAATTATTTCCCACTTGTCCCTTGCATAGTCATGTAAAATAGGTTTTACTAAAATAATGAATAAGAGTAACTTAAGAAAGAGAAGTCATAAGAGAAACTTAAGACTCAAGATCTTAGTTAACTGTGGAGTTTACAAGAAAAAAAAAGTTTCTTCGCATATAAGAAAATGAGATGCACTTTAAACATTATATTTTCTGATCAGTGTAAAAATTAGGCATGATCACATGACTATCTGAAGTCATTGTGGAGAAGACTGGGCAAATACAGGAATACACCACCCTCAGGATAGAAGCCTCCTAACTTTAACAAAGTAAAACTCTGCGTAATGATGATTTCCATCCTTACATGATTTGTATATTTGTGAAAAATGTTTACTCACCTTTTGATGAGTAAAGGTCCTGATTTCAAACATTGATTTACATCAATGGTTTGAAGTCTGTAAGAGGGTTTTTCAGAATTTCATTTTAATGATGAATATAGTCGAGTTCTCATGCCAGTGTAATGTAGAGCAAGGACACACTATCAATTTCATTTAAGGGTTTATGACACTAATAGTCACTGTTGGTCTAGACTTGTTCCCAATTAGTTTTATTTTCCTCCCCCACTCACCCTTTTGTAATAGCTATGACTGCCATGACTATTTAAAAAGACAATTTTTTTTCTGTTACATCAGAGGTACATGGAAAAAATGAAACTGACTCATTTTTTGGATGGGTAAACTTCATGCCAAAAAGAGAAAAAACTCAGAGAAATTTGACCAGTTTTATTTTTAGGCAGTCCCCACTGTCCACTTTAAAAACAAAATCCATTGAGAACTATAACCAAGTTGCATTTAAGCAAGTTCATCTATGGAAAAAAACTGTGAAACCAAACATATCCCCTTTAACAGGACAAAGTTCTGCCTGTATGATTAAGATGCGAGAAGTTGCCCAAGTTTACTTTTCTGGTTTTCACACACAGACATATATACACACTCAGACAGAGAGCCCGCAAACAATTTCCCGCAAAGTCATGTACATTTTGCAAGTATCCATTCTTACATTTATGCTGCTAACCACTCTTGAAAAATGACCCTTATTTTAGCAATACACTTGGACAAAGATGAAGCTTAAGCCTACATAAGTACATTAAATATGAGAGAATGAATACGGCACTAAACAGAGAAAGTGATTAAGTACAACTGAAGACATAAATCCACAAAACCAAGGAAACTTGACAATTTAGAAGACAATCTGGAGAGCCAAATTTTACATTTTGGTTTAAACCAAGACAGTCCCAGTGATGTCACTTTACTCTAAACTTCTCCTGAAAAAGGCTCAATATACTTTAAAAATAAGACTACTATTTAAAAAAAAGGCATTGAGAACACGTAAAATTAAATATCTCAGACTCATGGTGTTTATATGCTTCATGCAAAACAGGGACACATTAGTCAAAATTAGTGCCAATGGTTTTCCTGTTGACTCTACAAGCTTGTTATTCTGAAAAATATCATCAGCTGAGTGAAAATCAAATCTACCTAATGTCGTTCTACAAGCGTGTACTAACATCTCCTAAAAGAACACTACTGCATTTTCCTACTGTTTTTTTTTGGGCTAATCAGACATTATTATTTCCAAGATTATATTAAAATCCCACTAAAATACAATAAAATTGCACAAGCGAGATCCAAACAAGGTTTCATATAACTGTTTGTGGATACATCACTTCACAGAAGAGCTGTAGCTGCAGCTAATTGATTAGATTCTACATCAATGCCAAAATTATGACTAATTCTTATCCTACTTTTTATTCATAAGCAGCTTATAGAGAGTATTTTAATATTTTAAATTTTGGCTGGCAGGCCCAATTAAAAAAAAACCAAAACCAAGTCTCATGACATTTTTGTGTTCCACTCAGCGAAAGAAGGAATTACAGTCAATTATTCACAAAGAATATCAAAGTTTTTGAGCTCAAAACTCTCTTCCCAGGCACTCCTTCCAGTATACAGTCAAGTTTCACTATTTCAGCAAAGGAGCATTCTTTCAAAGGAAGCTACAACTTCTGCAATGCCAAGCAGAGCAGCCACTCAAATTAAAAATGCAGAAAGCTTGAATAGGCATCAACGTATAGTATCTTGTAAGAGAAGCTGAACTGACTGACAGATAAGCTATGCAAGTAATTGAGAATAGATCAAGTGCTACTTGCACAGGCAGTGAAGAACACGTTTCTTTCTTACAAAAATAAATATCTTTGTAAAGTAACACTTAGTAAATACCACTTAGTTTTAGCTGTGGTACCTACCAGGAAAGTTTCAGAAACTCTGAAAAGCGTGATAAACAAATGCATTTCATTTAAACATCAAGTCTGAACTCTCAACTCTTCCAAAATCATGAACACACGAGAGGCCTTTATATAAAATCCCAGGGTGATGTTTGCATAATGTCAGTGAAACCAAGGCATTTAACTACAGCCAAAAGCCTGCATTTTTAAACAGATTTCAATCTCAACTTATTGCTTACAGCATATTTTCTCTGATTGCTTTCTGATTATTTTACCTCATCTTTGTTTCCTTTCCTCCTCCTTCAGAGGTCATTGATAGAACTGCACATGAAGATAACAGCCTTCTGCTAGTTCTGCCCTTACACAGTAACACAAGAGGACCTGCAACTGAACACATTTTCCATTTATATAATCATTACATTCTTTGAAGATATTTAAAAGGTTTTATTTACTGCCCAAATTATTTTATTTCTGAGTAGGTTATATGCTATATCTCTGCTTTTTGGCTCCGCCAACTATACTATTCACAGGCTTTGTGGCTCAGTAATCAGGTTAAAAAGAGTTAAAAAATGCAATTTTTTAACTCTTTTTAAGCCAAATGGAAAGAAAAAAAAATACAGAAGCCCAATGAGTAAAAGGAAGTAAGTCCATGAGAAAATATTTTCAGCTTTGACCAAAGGAAAAAAAAAAAGGAGAGAGATGCACATTATGATTTTTTCCTTTTACAAAGTGTTCCACATTTTTAAAATATTTGAACTGGCATGCACTCTGTCACACACACCACAGTACCTACCATGTTCTGCTTTTTAAAAGTGCAGATCTGCCTGTTTCTATAAAAGTCACAACCACCTATCATTTCATTGCCTGTAAGTTAAAGTAGATATTCCACATGGGCAGGAGATACTGCACTAGTACAGGAACAGACACTCCACAGAACTGTAGACTTTATTATGTCATGGGGCTGTGCAAGATTATGAAATTGGGTTGAAAAGCCTTGCAAGTGAGGTCTCTTTGAGCTTAAGAGTGGCAGAATGTACCTTTATTCAGGGTCTGCAAAGTGAATTACTCCTGCCATTACATTGCTCTAGCTGACACAGAGTTATGAAGAAGAAAGGCAGTAAGAATTCCCACGCATCCCTAGAAGTTGCTTTGAGATTGTACAAAAAAGGACACAAAATTACTTCTGTTTGTCACCAAAAGGAAAAAGCTCTCTGAATACATTAGGTTGTCTGCTTTACAGCACTCATCTCCTTCAGAAGACGACTTTTAAGATGAATGAAAAGATGAGTCTTTGGATGTGCTGAGCCAAGCTTCAACCAATCTTTCCAGCATATGGACTTTTTTCCCTGGAAGTTGTACACTCTCTTCAGTCGTGTTAGACAGTGAAGCCAGACAGCAAAGTGGCAATTATGTCATATCCTCACAAACTGTGGGCACAGTCTTGCTGAGGCTCTGACAGAAGAAGTCCAATTTATATAGCATCAAAGAACTGAGGAGTTAATGAATCCATATTATTCTCCTTCAATTTGACAATATTTAAATATGCTACACATGAAAAATAAACAGCCCAAGGCATATACCTATGGAAAAAGTGAAGTATTTGGTTAAAACCAACTTCAGAAAACCAGGCACAAGCAGAGGAAAGTATTCAAGGGTTTTAGAATTAGCAGGCAACTCTGCACCTCAATGCACCTTCAAAAAGAGAAACCTTCACATTCAGTAAATTTTCCATTATCAAATATCTACTTTTATGAGATCAGCCTGCCTTTTCAAGGATTCATGAATAGACACTTAATCAGATCACTACTTTCCTCTCAAAATTCTGGATGCATTGCCTATAGGGAAAAAGAAAACCCATGCAAAAAATTTCCAAGACACAGGGCTTTCCTACCTCCTCCAAACTTTCTTTTCAAGTTTTGGACAAAACCACCAAATATTAAAAATTCAGTTTCTGATATTCCTTCAAACCAGGACTGAGTAAAACATTACACATTGTCCACACTGCTGACATATAAGAATATTAACAATATTTATTGTGAAAAATAGCATTCATATTCTCTTTTCACAAAGAGAAAGGCACCAAAAAAGGCAAACTCGAAAAATAGGGACAATATAGGTAATATTATTGCCTTTTAGTCATATCTACATAGAAAAACTGAAGAGAAATTTTCACTTAATATTGCAGACTGAGTACCAACCATGTACTGTACCTGTGCCAAAATTATACAGCTGTTGAGAGATACAAGGCTTTAATCATAAATATTTCATTCCTTAAAAAGTGAGGACTGTGACATGGTCTGGCTAATTCACAGAAAAGCATGATAAAACCTATGAGCAGCATGGATTACTGGTGGGTATGTAGAAAAATTGTATTGGAGTGTTCATCACCAGTTCTGATGAAGTAAAAGTTTGAGAAGAACTGAACTACATAAGAAGACATTTTTTGTTATCCCCTGTAGTACTACACTATTTCAAGAAAAGCTGTAAAATATCAGACCCTTTTAAAAAGCCAAGAATAATAGAAAGGAAAGAGGAAAATACTGGCACAACAGGCTTGTAAGCCAGTATAGATGGTTTTGCATTTACCAGAAAGTGAATGGTAACTGAACAAAACAGAAACACAGGGAAATAAATCTGCAGAGCAAAAAAACCAAAACCCAGACTGAAATAAAATCACATTCCTAGTAATTAAAACTACGTTTGTGCAGCTTGGTACAAGGGTCACAATGTTCTGCTGGACAACTCCTGACTGTCTAAACAATGCGGGCATCCATGTAGAACTTGATACATTGGAAACTTGACAGGAAAATTAAAGAAATTCAACCAAATAGGTTAATTCAAGCTTCACTTCATTATTAGTTTTACTTTGACCTTTTTATTTTTCCTTGGACACAACATGCCTTAATCTGAAACTTAATGGAAACAAATGTTATACTCTCCCACATAACAGAATTAATAGAATAATGCAAAAGCACATTTCAATGTAGTTTTTACTGTTGTTCACAATATGACTTCTTGATGCAATAAAATTTTTTCAAAAGGAAAAAATCACTTATTGCTCTCCCCAGAAGTCTGATTCACTGGTTTTCCTTTTCCTCTTAGGGAAAAAAAAAAGTCTTGAAAAAGTCTTGTGACGAATTAGAAAAATAGTCACCAATTGCACTCTGAAGAGTGAGCAATCTTTTGATAGATTTTGAGAGATGCAAAAATCTTATCAGCTCACTCTGAGAATAACCAAATGCTCTGAAGTATGCAGCAAATTATCAGAAGTACCAAATGCAGTTTGTGTTACAAAACAGCCCATACAAAAGGTCAAAAATTACTCAGTTCTATTAAAACAGTGACTTGCCTTACAAAATACATGATTTACTTTTCAGTGTGGAAAAAATTATTTTAAATTAAGGTAAGTAAGAAGACGGAAAAAAACCCCAACTTGTTTATTCTACTAAAGACAAAAGTTTCCTGCCATTGCTCACAAACAAAATATCAGTAGAACTTGAGGCACACAGGAAACACAAGATACACCACAAATTCACAGGCAAGGAGTCAAACAGATTATAGTACAAAAAGTTGTCTTGTTTTAGAAGGATGAACAAAAATACTGGAAGTGAGAATGTATAAAAAGAAATTTAAGCAAATAAATCATCACACTTAAGCTATGATTTGCTAGCACTGAATAACTCCCACATTTAAGATGCTATCTTACTCAACTGAAAACATGGTTTTCTGAAGGAAAAGCCTCTATGACAGTGTCTCACCTGACTATTTCAATTAAAGCCACTAGTAATGTAGCTCAAATCTCCACTAACTGAGCTTATTCTGACTTGCAGAAGCACAGAATAGACACGGGCTTGTTTCCTGTCAAAACGCAACTCCTACTCCAGAGAAAGATGGCAATGAAAAGTCCATGGGAGTATTTTACAACCTCTTACCACAAGATGAAAATCTTAAAAAATTTGGCAAAAAAAGAGCTATTTGAATGGAAAACCTCCTAATTATCAAGTCAAGCAAGAAAACCCAGTTGTACTTTGGCAAGACATCAAAAAGGATGTTGGAGTTAAAGATTGTTTTATCACACCAAGATTGGGAAGAACTAAGATCATGGCACTCAGAAGGAACAGGGGGATAATAAAAAAAAAAAAAAGAAGAAAAAATAGATATAGGCATTGTTTTTTATGCTATTGCACAGATGGAGCAAATTCAAGAAGTAGTACTAAAATGACAGGACTTAGTTAAAGCCTTCGCACCTGCTCTGGCAGATGGATGCAATTAATAACAGAAAAGAAACAGAAGAACACTCCCTGAGGGGTAGGTTGTTTTAAAATTGAGCTGACACACTTTTTTAATACAATATATTAAGGCGGAGATGTGTTTTGAAGTGGGCTGTCTAGTTTACAGCAAACGAACTCATTAGTGAGGTGTGCAAACAAACACAGGCCTGGCCCCACAATTAGTTTTCATACTCATTCTGCAAACAAGAACACATTTTTAATTACTCGTAGTCAGGCAAATGGATGGGCTGTATTTTGCAAGGGAAACAATATAGTACATAAGTAGATTTGCTCCTAGGGTAAAGGAAAGATTTGAAAACATGAGCACAAGAGCCTCAGTCAGTTAAATTCTTGCCCTTTAAAGACTTCACTCCTCGAGAAGACAGTTGAAAACAAGTTCATTATTTGCAGCCCAACCAAAATGAACAAAGATGAAACATCTCCTGTTACATTGTGCATATGCATGTGTGTATATTTATATGCATACAAACTCCAACAATATCTGTCTAGTTACTGCAGCCACAATGATCTAGGCACAGCATGAAGTATGGCAGTACTTATTAAGGTACTGCTGAGTAGTTTTGGCCCACGTCAGCTGCTGTTTTCCCAAACAAATCGCAGGGAGGTTCAGGGTTAGCACAGGTGAGGGATCACTACTTGGATGTGGGGGTGTAAGGGGGTGGTGAGGCTGGTGTAATTTCAGGAAGGATGGTGGCGACCACCCCTGTGCCAGCCTACCTGGCCTCAGGGCCCAAGAACAGTGCCTGGCCCTTTTTATTTACAGGTACAGGCAGAGCTAAATTTAGCTGGTCTTGCCACATGAAGGATAAAAAAAAGATTTAATTACTCAGCAGGGGGAACTAATACAGCAACACTGTATTATCATCAGTTGTACTGCAACGGCCTGCCAGAGTAATGACAGAACTTTACAGCGTACAGAACTTGGAAAGGCAGCCTTTTTTTTTCTTTCTTGCAGTAGTTCAACAACAAAGTGGGTTAAACTATTACACTATTCACATTTCATGTGTGAAAAGAACATATTTTCACTTCTAGAAACTAGTAACAAATCTTTTTAAAAAGCAAGCTTGAGTACTTGATGACTATGAAAAACATAAGTAAATAGCCAAAAAATAATAGTAGCCAAATTAACTAATTATAATCTGACAACAAACTGCCACTCTCATCACTAACTTTCTCCAAGTATTTACCCGCTAAGGCAGGAAAAACATCTATTATTATTATACCAACTTATATTATCAGTAAGAGAATACTGAGGGTCACAGGTGATTCATTTTGCTTTCTGTCTCTCGGTTGGCTACAATAAATCCCAGGTAAGTATATTGCAATCTATTTTAAAAATTATCCATGATGCTGGTTTACAGCTTATAAACCCTTTTTTGGATTTTAGATCTAAATATCCTAGCATTCTTGAGGGCACTGCAAAATAATAACATGGAACGATTTTGCATTTACTCCACTTTAATATTCTTAATAACTGTTACAGGTGATTATGCAGAATACAGGAGAGAAGGGTAGCATAAGATATTGTATGTATCTAGAATGGGCTAGCCAAAATGTGTTTAAGCAAATAGTCCTGGAACTTATCTGTTGTTACAATAATTATATTTTCTCTTTTTTGGTTGTTTTGTTTGTTTGGGTTGTGGTGCAGGGGTTTCTTGTTTGCTGGTTTTGTTTGTTTGATGTTTTTAAGAACAGATAAAAGTAAGGCACCAAAATACCAGTATGTTCCAGTGGCCCTTGAAGCTTCAGTTTCCTTGCATAGGGAAAGCTGCATAGGGACCAGCTGCATTTTGCTGGGGCACTGCACATCCTGGGAAGAGGATGACCTTGTCAGAGCCTAGACATTAAACCACTGCCTGACCCTGCACCACAGGACACTACACCCCCATGAACAGCTGCCTTTTCATCACATCATACATATTCAGTGTAAACACCAAGAGATAAATTTGGAAGTTTAAGGATGCTGGGATAGCCAGGATATTGTGTTACAATTAGCAAGAAGTCACTTCACATTCAGTTTTTTTAATGGAGGGCTTAAGCTTTACAAGCATTGCTACCATATCCCTTAACTCAGCATATTATGTACTGTATGAACCTCATTGATGTTGCTATAAATAGAACCTCCATCTGTCTCCTCATTGCTTTTATGTTTCAGTATATTTGGGTACAAAACCACTTGTACCACAGCAACAAACACACAAATGACAAAAGCTCCCAAACCACATGCATTGACTGACTGCAGAAAATCAGTAATATTTTAATAGCTGGTGAACAAAGAAAACCAAACCAAAACATCTCTCTTGCTTCCAATGTCTGTCAATTGCTCTTTGATGGAATGGAATTCATTCAAGAGCACCAAGATAAAGTTTCATTCATAAGACAGTCTACTAACTCCAGAAGAATGAGAGACACCAAGAAAGTAAAAAAACAACCAAAAAAACTTCCACAAAAACAAAAACCCAACAAAACCCAAAACAGACAACAGATAGGAAAATACTACAATGAACAAATGCAAATGTTAGCTTAATCTTTTATATCCTTTTTCTCCCTACCAAGCAGCTGGGTTTTTCAAGAAGTCACATGATTTTGCTTTTCAGTAAAATGCTTGGACCTAAAATCCCAACTTTACAAAGAAGGACTTAAGAAAGTTCAATTCAAGGCTTCTTTTACCTTGTCTTGATTCCTCCATCATATCCTGACTCCCAATCACCTTTACTCCACAATTTTCACTACAAAATTTTACCAAATCCTGGATGACATTCTAATGTTGTCATCATTACATGACTCATTAGTACCTTGATTAGGCTGAGGATCAGTCTCATGTAATATATGAATCTCAAAATCTGACACCTCAGACTTACTGTGCTTTATTCTGTAGTGTTTTCACAGAGAGATTAAATCACAGATCCAAACTGTAACATTCTTCAGTATAATAACAAGTAGAATCAACATTCAGTTGGAGAACTTGTAAATAAAAGAGATCTGTGGAGTCATTTTAACTGTATATACCAAAGTTTTGGAACTTAGACACCAAAATTACACACGTACCTTACATGTAGCCCAAACAGAAAGATGCTCTTTCCTGGAGATTTAAAGTACCTGACCAAGGTTTCTGCATTGAAACACCGTGTGGTCTCTCAGTGGATCTATACATAGCAGGTTAGCTTCCTATTTTAGCCTATCAGAGAGCCTGAAGCTGGGGAGTAGGAATACCTGGACATTAACACAGTGCTGCTGGCCTGTATTAAAATATTCCAGGTGGCCAGTGCCTTCAGCCACCACCCTTAATCCTTATAGACCCCAAAGACCCCACGGGCAAGCTCAGTCTTTATGTGCTAACTGCTAACAAGACATGCCCTGAACTTCAAACACAGCAGCTGTTTGCTTCACTCCTCCCAGCCTCACCTCTCAGCTGTATTCTGTCAAACAGCCTTGTCACTCTGTATGCTTGAAGCCACATCAGCAGTGCTGTGTCTTCTTGTCCCTCCACAGCACAGCCCACAGAATCCTGATCCATCTTTAACAGCCTTGAAGCTGCAGCCATAGGTATCCCTTCCACCTGCTCTCCCAGCTGGCTTGCTTCCAATGTACTCACATGACCCTCCGAGGACTGCAATTCCCAGAACATCTGTACTTACTGTACAGCACAGGCAATGAGACAACACTGCTTGAAAGCCACTCACTTTCCCCATGGAGCTGGCTACTCCCTTACCAATGCAGCAGGGCTGCAGAGGGCTGCAGGAACCAAGCTGCTCGCTCCTGCTGGCCCTGCACTCGGATGAACTGCAAGATACCATGACTCAGCCCCAGACGGCTACCAAGAGCTCACAGATCACAGCTCTTGGCAGAGTGTGGGATATGAAGGGAATGACATAACAACAATGACAACAAAGCAATCGAGAACAGGAACCAGGGACTTTACACGTTCTGAAAAAGCGTCAGCTCCTCTGCTCTTTTCACAACCAAATGAGAGATAGCAACAGAGTAAGTAGTCACTGTCAACTTAATCTTACGAAAGCTGAGCTCCAAAGAAAAAAGGGATAGGGACATCAGCCAGAGAGGCTTTAAACCAACACAGGGAAGAGGGTAATTTACAGAGACTACAATAAAATGAGAAGCTTCCAACCCACTTAAGGCAAGTAACTGCCAATTCATATTTAAAAGCTATAGAGGAACAACCTTTGAGGAAGATATTATTGATAGGATTTTATTGTTTTATGTGTTCAAAAGAATAACATGACACATTTTAAATCAACAGGAAGATACCTGCGCTAAAAATACCTATAAATTAAAATATGAATAAAAGCGACACTGAAATACTCTACGAGTTTTTCTGTTTTTCCTGACTCCTACTTTAATAAAAAAGTCAAATCCAAGAAAAAGTAGGGAAAGAACCAAAAAAAGAGCAAACCATTAAAAAAGAAAATCTTTGGAAAGAAAACTACTACAATTTGAAGATACTTTGAAAACCAAAACTTAAAAATACCCCTCTAATACAATTTGCTAAGTGTTACATTTTTGTTTCCTTTTACTTCAGCTCATTAGAAGATTAACCCTTGCAAAATATAATTGCTCCCTGGACTATCTTCAAAAGGATCTGAAGTCAAGTGTCTTGCATCCTATGCAGGTAAGCCTCACTCTTTGCAGCATTCTATCAGTTGACTTTTATTTACCATATCCCCAGGGGAAGTGCTCTTATCAAAATAATGGCATCTAAAAGGGCTTTTTAAACCAGAAAGTGCTTACATTTTTCCCTCACCACCTTTTGGTTGGAACTCTCCAGCCCATTCCCAGGCATGAAAATATGGAAATCTCAGCACTTGCTTAACAGCAAAACTCCCTCACTCTCAAAAAAAAAAAAAAAAAAAAAAAAAAAAAAAAAAGCAACAAAACAAGAAAAGAAACCAGACAGAAGGAAGAAAATTTCTTGTTCTCTGTGGCCACAAAAAACCCCCAGCGAACTCCCAAAAGCGCGAAGGGGAAGCGCCAAGGCAGCGCGCTCCAAAAGGCGGCAGATCTAGCAGTTGTCAGCACGCTCAGCACGCCGGGGTCCCACGGCCTCACCAGGGAGGGAGGGACACGCTGCCCATGGAGACCGCACAGCCAGGGACAATGTCTGCGTCCCCACGAAGGCAATCCCCACCCGGCCGCCACGACCCCAGAGGCCTCAGGCTGCCCGTCAGCCGGCGGGACCAGGTGGCACCAGAGGCCCCCTCGCTCAGCCCGATCCCGGCCAGCTCCGCTACCGCTCCCTCCCCTGCCGGCCGCTGCTTCCCGCCCCCTCCCCATCCCGAGCCCGCTCCCGGCCGCTGCCCCGCCCCGTGCCTGCACCCACGCCCATTTGCTAGATGCAGAGTCAATCAAGGAGATCTGCCCTTGCGATTGGCTGTCGTGTAGCAGCGGTCCCGCCCCCGGGCAGAGGGCCGCGCTGGCGGCGTGGCGCGCAGGCGCGCACGCAGTGTTGTCCCGGGGGTGGGCATGTTCCGAGGAGAGGAGCGGCCGCCAGCGCGCCGCGGGGAGGGGGCGGGCGCGGCTGAAGGAGCGGGGCCGCCGCCGCCGCCGGGGAGCCAGCCTCACTTCCTAGGAGTGCGGGGAGACCACAGCGTGCCGGGGGCTGCGAGCGGTGCCGCAGACAGACCTGTGCGTGTGCATCTCTCTCTTTCTCTCTCTCTCTGTCTCTTTTGCATGTGCCTATAGGACTCTCTACACACGCGCGCACATTCCCACCCACCCGCCGGGCGGGCTGGGCTGGGGTACGGGAGGGCGATGCGGGCGGCAGGGCAGGAGTTCTCCACGCTTCCCCCTGAGGTAGCGCTCACTCGCCCGCCGCCAGCAGCAGCCGCACGGGGCAGAGTCCTGCGGGGCGGCCGGCGCGGAGCGGAGCGGGACGGGCGCGGGCGGCGGGGCGGGATGCGCTCCGCCTGCCTCCCGCGGCACTGAAGCCGTCGCGGCCGGAGGGAGGAGAGCCTCGTCCGGAGAGACGCTTCTCCTGCGCTCCGCTCCGCCGCGGGGGTCGAGGAACCACCTCCCTGCCGCCGCCCGCTCCCGGCTCTGCCGGCGGCCGCTCTCGCCCTTGGCACCCGGCCGTGCGGTGCCGGTCCCTGCGTGTGCCGGGAGCCGGGTCCGTGTGCGCGCCGCTGCCCCCGCCTGCCCTGCGGTGCCTGCCTGCTGCCCGCGCTGCCTTCCTCTGCTCCCTCTTCCCGCTCCTGCCCCCGCTCCGCCGCGGCCTCTTTTGTTGTGCCGTGCCGGGCATGTGCCCGCGGCCGGGGCGCAGGGACGGGCAGGGGCGCGGCGCGGAGCCGGGCGTGGGTGTCTTCCCCCCCTCCCGACTGTCGGTGTTGACAATAAATCCGGGATCGCTTCTGCCAACGTAAACCCGGGCCAGGTGGGTTTACGCTGTTTGTCATGAAGTTAAGCTTGTTCCTAAACATGCCCTGATCTTGCCCTTTCCTGCCCGTGAAGAAGGAAGCGTTGCCTCGCAGGCTGCGGCGGGCTCTATGACAAGATGTTTTCGGAGCACCTTGTGAGCCTGTGTTTCTCTGTCGTTGCGGCCAGCTTGGCTCCCAGATGGCCAATTCCCTCAACGGCCGGAACCCGCGCAAGGGACGGATCCTGGGCTTCATCGACGCCATTCAGGATGCTGTGGGCCCCCCCAAACAGGCAGCTGCTGACCGAAGGACTGTGGAGAAGACCTGGAAACTTATGGACAAAGTGGTGGGTGTCTCTGTGCGTCCGTGTATACACAGAATGAAGAGTGGGGCTATTTAAATAGGTACACAGGGGCAAACAGCTTCTTCCTGCAGCTTTGAGTGCTGTGCTGCGTGTGCCTCGGGGAGTAAGGGGACTTATGTTTTAGGTTATTTAAGTATCATTTGTCTTTTTTTTTTTTTCCAATGGCCTCTGGCTATGTTTTTTTTAAATCTTGGTTTGTGGAAGGAAAACAAATGTGTGTGTTTGCCTTAGGCTATTGTTATTTTCAGATCCTTTAAAATGACTCAAAGTTGAAGAGCTGCCCTAACCAAAAGCTGCTTAACTTAGACTTGTAATCACATTTTCTGTGCGTTTCATGTTGTGTCACACTGTTAGTCTGCAAACAAGACCTCTGAAATATTAAACTTCAGTTAAGCTAATTGTCCTGTGAGATATGTTGGTGATGGCAACATAGATGTGTTTGTGCTTTTAGGAATGTGCGTGGGGACTGGGGGATGTCACTCTTGTCAGTTTAGTAAACAGATTAGTATGGCATGCCTAACTTTTTAAGTATGTGTTGTGCATTTTAATGACTTATAAGTACATCTACTATTAATTTTGAAACTAGAAATATACTGTTCTGAAACTCATTTTTCAGGAAGTGGGGGGATAGACTTTAGCTCTTATGTTTCTCCTCACTAACCTGATACATTTTGTTTAGTATTCTTTGAAATGACAGCTTGTATCATAATAGATTATCTACGAGAGTGCTTTACCAGTGGTAGGAAGAGTTTGATTGTAACATGGCTGGCTGTTCAGGAGACGCAGGCACTCTGCTTTGTACGCTGGGTGATACTTGAAAGCTTCCTCTTGGAACTGCTGAGCAGTGAGGATTGCTACCTGTTGGCCTTGGGTCTGTATGGTGATACAGTTACCACTTTTTAACTCTGATTCTCTGTGATTTAGTGCAACTCTTTGCTTTCCCTGTGGCTCTTGTGAAATAAGATGTTCAACATTTCTTGACATTTATAATTAGTTATACTGGCAGGGTGGAGACTAATGTAGTATGCCTTTACAAGTGTTTAAGTATTTTTTAAAGTTCTTGTAGGCTCTTTATTGATGCTACAAGAATAATATCTGTATTTCCATGGTGTTTGTGGGCAGCGATTATAAACTGAAACTCCAGGTTTAATAAAAACTCCAGGTTTAATAAAAACCATAAAAATGGTTATTATCACAATGACTTTGTTGTAATTTTCCTGTCAATGGTCAGGATGCTGTTAACAGTGAGTTCTCTTGTGTTAAGGACGGCAAGTATAAATACTCGAAAGTAGGTACTCTTTTCAGTAGGAGGAAGTTTTCAGCTTGGGAACTAGGAATCTGGTTTGTTGTTCAAACCACGTGGGGAATGCAGAGCTCTGATTTCTCTGTGTCAGGCCATTTACAGATCTTTACAGATATAGTAAGGTTATACCCTAATTTATTTGTAAAATCACAATTACCAGAAAGTCTTTATTCCATTGCTTGGACTTCTGGATTGCTTTCACTCATCCAATACATGATAACTGTATTTGTCACAGCACATCAGAATAGCCAGGAAGGCCTGTTTGGTAGAAGACACTGGAAGGGCTGGGCACTGTGCTTCCTTTTTCATTTTACTGTATAAGTGTCCTCAATTTGGATCTTTAATGTATCCTCTTTAAGCTGCTCTCAGTTAATCAAATTTTATTTCCAAATTGTATTAAAGTATACCAGACGGGATGATGTCATAGTGTGAGAATGCTCAAGCTTGTTGGTTGTGATTTTAGCATTTGGTACTTGTACTGAAAGGATGTGTTTGAGCAAATTTAATATGCTGGCAAACAGATTTAAATCTCATAGCCTTGTGTGGCAGCAGGCACAGGAAGGTCATTTTTTCCTCCATCTAGATCAAACCAAGGGATTAAAATCAGAAATAGAAACCTGCTCAGTCAACTGTTGTTTTAAATCCAATTTCTGGAGTGTATGTCCTATGACTGATTTCTGTGGTGGGTGACTGATCAAATTAATACCTAGCAAAGGCAGAAGTTCTGCCAAGTCAGTAGGGTGCTATCCATAGTAAGGTTGTGGCTTGGAGGCCTATTTTACTTGTTGTAATAACAGTTATTATGCTTGTTTATTCTTTAACTATAGTAGCTATGATAATCATCTTATGGCTGTAGTAAGGTAGCTGAAGTTTTCCCCCAATATAATGATGTTAAGAAAATGAATAATGGAAACAAAGCAAAGCTTTTATCTTGACCAAACACTGAAAAAAGAGCAACCTTAAAAACTAGTGTTAGAAGTCAATAATTACTGGTTTGCATTTTTTTCTTTTTTAAAATTGCTATATTCTACCTTTCCTTCATTTCTTTCTGTAATTTTGATGTCTGGCAGATGAGGTTTTCTGTATTAATTACTTGTTTTCAACAATAAGGGATTAACAAAACATTCCTACCCTATGAGAACTGTACAGTGAGAGTAGTTTTGTGGTATATGCAAAAATTCTGGCTACCTAGACACCATGCAAACTTTTTTGTGTAGAATTGGTTATGTGTCCTGCTTTCAAATTGTCCAGATTTCATGATAATGTCAATTTTCCATGGGCTGATACTTTAGGTTGGAATAGGCAGAATATTGCAGTTCTGTTTGGGTGCTTTCTCTTTAAACTTTTATTATCAGTGTGAAGATAATAATGGATTTTGAAAAAGAGTTCTTTAGCAGGATAGAATGTTTGAATAATGCTCCTGCTTAGAGCCTTGTTTGTAAAAGTTACTATAAGCAAACATTCTTGCAGGGAATGAAAAACATAATCTGCATGTAGATAATCAATGAATGTAAATTGCTATCTGTCCATATATATTTCCTTTTTATACTTCATACACCGGGATCTATACTTTTTGTGGTTTATTGGTATGTCTTATGTAAATTTACAGTATTACCTGCATTATTGAAAGGAAAACAATATTAAGCATCAATGTCAAGTTTCTCTACTGCTTTTTTCATGGGTAAGCAATAGCTTTATCATTAAGAACCAAGAATACTTCAATTTCTGTGCAGTGCTAAAGATAATATTTCTTTTATGGTTTAGAAGGCTAGCCTTGCTTTTCAATGCTTGCATTGTATAAGAAAGTTGACCATATATCTCTGGACTTGCAGGAAGCAAATTACTGTTTTTAAAACACCATGTATGTTTTATCCTGTAAATAAATAAAAAATGAATGTTGTTAACAAATAACTCAGGTTTTCCTTTAAACTGTGCATAAATTACATGAGCTTTGGTTTTTCTGAGTTTGTAAACCTGACGGCTTTTAAAACCTAGACCCTAGCCATGTATTACTATTAGAGAATAATGGTATGTTGAGACCAGCTTTGGGAGAGAATTACTTCTATGTAAGCATTGGAGTAGTTAGGTCTGTTTACTGCTTGGTCTATTTAGAGTAGTCAGTACTATTTTTTTTCACACTTCATTCCTGTGGGATTAAAGCTGGTAATATCATGATAATTTCTGAACAGGATTTTTTTTTAAAAAACAGGTGTATTTCATCAACTTTTAATCACTTTTCATTCCTCCTATGCATTGGGCCTGAAAATAATTAAATTTTCTACTATGAAGATTAACAATATTGACTAAACTATTTGGGTGCACTGTCACGGCCCACCAGTTGCTTGACTCTGACTGTATAAATGCTGATGGCATTGATTTGCTATTTAGTAATTATTTAAGAGCAAACTAGAGTGCTTCTCCAAAGCTTATACTATTGACTTAGTGAGTAAAAGCTGTGTTACCTCTGCAGCTTAGTATTGTGGTTTTCTTTAAATTAACATCTGTCAGCATCTGAGTATACAGAGCATGGTAGTTGAAACTGAGTGCATTGGTTATCCTTTGCAAAACTTCATGTAATTGATTCTATGGTCAAAGGTGGTAGGAAATCTTCTGTCCTGTGTATGCTGCTTATGGAAAAGGAATACAAAATTAAACAGAGAAACAGAAACAGAAGCTTCTCTCTTTCTAATTGGAAAGAAGTAAAATTACCCTCCAAAGTCAACTCTCCTTGTGTGTCTGTGGCATCAGCATTCTTATTGTTTATTCTTCCACTATGGAAACATATGGGTCAGTTGCAGTGTGGTAGCTGTTAAACAAACACTTACTGTATTCTCAGGAAAAAGGATTGGTGCTTGGGTCACCTCTACATATATTCTGACGAGAGCTTTTTTTCCTATGGAAAATGAAATGCATTGCAGTTACGGTAACTTCAGGCAGGAAGAAATCTGTGTCAAAGAAGCATAATGTTCAAACTTGGACCATTTTCCTTATTAGCCCCTCCTGATTAAGTTTTTCAGAATTCATTGTTGTTGCATTGGATGTTGTGGATTGCTGGAGAATTGTTATGGTATCTTAACTGCAGAGCTACCTTTATGCTGTCTGTGGTGTGTCAAGGCGTTTTCTAATTCTTTGACTGTTTTGTGCAGCATGGCAGAAGAGCTTGTTCAGTTGGCCAGTTTGGAAGTGTAGTTTTGGAAGTGTGTGAGCATTGATGCTCCAATTGTTCTGACCCATTCACTGCAGCTGAAAACAGTGTTTAGCGGATGTCCTAGTCATTAGATACTTACTCTGTTTTAGCTGAGTTACTTTCCTTGTATTGTCTTTGACTAGCCTTAGGTGTTTAAACAGATTGTGTTAAGGCTGCTGTCCTTTGCTTGAACAAGGGTCCTTTTGTCAAATGAGTCAGGGGATTTCAACTTTGCTTTAAATAAATTCTGATCAAATAGAACATAGTTTTTAGCAAGAAATTATTGTCTGTGTACAATCAGCCTCCATTACTCTCATCTCCGATGATGCTATGAAAAAATGCCTTATAATGTAAGACAAATATCTTCAAGTTTTGAGTAGTGGCATTTATTTTGGTTAGGGGTGGGCGAGAAGGGGAGAGGGGGTTAATATTTTTCTGTAAAGGAACTAGAGGTAAATTGTCTGGAAGTTCCAGAGTTAACTGTTTCAAAATCAGTTTCTGGTAGATTAAGGTAATGCCTCAGTTTTCACAGAGTTGCAATCTTATTGTTTCTGTGGTTCTGGATTAAGTACTTGGATTTTCCCTGAGTGTGAGCTACTGAAAGGAGCTTAATTTTGTCTCAGTTTGCCTCAATGAGAGATATTTTTTACTAACTTGCTTACTGCCTTTCATTTTTTACCACTGAGTGCTTGCTAAATATATACATGCTTACTTCCAGTCATAACAATACAAAAATCACACAGTGATATGATTCATGTCCGCTCCTAATGTGTTGGTGAGAGTTGCCTTGTAGAGTGCAATGTAGATTTCTTTATTTTAGCGGTGTTGGGGTTTTTTTTGTGTTTGTTTGTTTTGAGTTCTGTTTTCTTTTGAAGAAAGCTCTTGGCAAATCCTTTGCGTCAGCAGGTGTCTTTTCTTACTGCTTACTTTTAATTGTGAACTGCTGTGGTATGTGTCAGGACATCCTGACTGGAAACCATATGGTTTACCAACCATCTCCTTACAGACTTACTTCCTTTGAAGCCTTGTATGCTCTGTAAAGTGAAGGAAACCTTATACCACTTCAGTGGATCTCTAATTTGAACATTACTATTAGTATTTTTTTTCAATTATAATGCATAAAGCTAATGGTGTTGAAGAATTTTTGTGTGCTTTACTTAAAAGCTTGTTCTAAAATGGAAGGTTCTGGTACTGTGCTGTATTTATCTCTCCAAATTCAGCAGAAAGTGTAGCCTTGTAAACTATCTTGTATGTAATGATGTGAGACTGAAGAAAACTTTCAAGAAGTTCTGGAAGATAATATAGTTCTTCCTTATAACTGGATATTCTTTTTTTATACCTGAATGGGCTGACTGTTGAAAATATAGCAACCAGCATAAGCAAATTGCTTTTTCTTGTTTTAATATTTTAATGGTGTTTCTAATATATATGAAATCACTTATATTCTGCTTGTTGGCACATCTGATCAAAAAGATAGGCTTCAGAAAGGTAATTAATTCTTTGTTCATGAGATTTAAGTTAGGGTAAACACGTAATTCAGAATGATTGCAGCCTTCTCTGCTTGTGGTCTGCTCTCATTGCTGACTTTTTTCTCTGAATAAACATTTTGATCTTTCAGATGTTTTTTTCCCTTGTGCTTGTTACTTCAGAGAGTTGTAAGGCTTGATCAGTGATAGATTTGTGTCACCTGTAGTTGGTCTTGTGAAGAATGTCAGTCTAGTTTCAAGTTTTCACTAAACCAGAAATCACAATGAACTCAAAGTTCAGAGGAAAAAAGAATCTGGTTTTCATAAAGAGTTTCACTTCTGTATTTGGGATTCCAGTTCTTCTTATGCTTCTGCTAAAAGAAATTCCTGGATGTCTCTGCATGGATGATTTTCAAGTCTAGCTACACATGTAAGATTCTTTGCCCATGTTTCTGACATCTCCGTAGAGAATTCTACCTGTCAGCCTAACTTCAGTCCTTTTCTGATCTTGCAAGAATGCTATCATAGCCAATCTTTTTTCTTTGAAAATACTGCTTTAGACATCTTCTAACCCACAACTGGGGCCCTGTTGTCCCTTTTTTAAATCCTGATGACCTTATCTATATCACATAAAATAGAAACAAGTTATTTTCAGTTTCAAAGCTCTTGCAGTTGTGGATTGCAGTTTCAGACTTCATTACTGGTCAAGAGATGATCAAATATGCTTTAGGTTTTTTTCTGTTTCCTTCCAGTGCATTCTCAACTTTAAGGAGTTCCTTTGTAAGCCATTAAATTATTTGAGAGCTTGCTGTGGAACTTTGCAGTTTATGTCTAGAAATACCAAACTGCTGGTGTTCAGTCTCTGAACCATTCTTCAGCATATTGAACAGCTCATGTATTCATATATGCCTGCTTCCTTTTTTTCTTCCCCTACTGAGATGTAAATTTCTCTGGGATAAGGATGTTCTACAACATGTCAGAAGGCTTTCTCATGTATTTCTTGGTCTAAAAGTTGAAAGAATAATAGAAATTACTAAAATAACAATCAGTGAAATGAGGAGAGCTATTGCAAATGTTATGTATTAAATACTGTTTCAAATGGTGCTAAGCTTTTTAAAAACTTCAAGTGCTTGACTTTTGTCCACTCTATCTCTACTTTTCTAACTATGACTGCCTGTTACCTCAGTCTAATTGCCTGGTTGTGTTCTTGCACTGTATGTTTCAGACACTATTACCTGTTTGCTTTGCTGTTTGGGGTGCATGAAGGTCTGGTAGTGGCAGCAGTCTTAATGCAGTGAATTTCTTAATGGTGTAGATGTAGAAATTACTGGAGAGGTCAGCAATAGTGATAGGGCTCTGAGTAGAGAGGTTGAGTGTTACAGGATACAGGTTTGTTCCCCTCTCTCCCAGAAAAGCTCAAGGATGCATTTTTTCCAAGTTGATAGATTAGTAGGAATAGGAATCTCCTTTCAGCAGTATTAAGATGTTTTTATTGCCTCATTAGTTACCTCAAAAGAATGTCAAAGTCAGTAATATATAATGTGGCAATCTCCAAATGATCCCTATAAAACTTTTATACCACATGGTCTTAATTTCTTCATAAGTATTTGCATATGTACAGCTGCACACACATGTAGATTGTCATCTAGATTGTATCCCTATGCAATGCTTTAGCTGAGCTTGAGTAGCTCAGTGTATCAGCAGTCAAAAACTACCTGTTAGTTTTAGTCTCTTTTTCTTCTAGAACAGAGCATTACAGAACAAACTATCAGAAAATGTAGATAGCTCAGAAACAATTCTAATCTTGTTATGTTAAGGATGTGTAGGAAACAAAGAGTACCTTTCTCTTCCAGTAACATTTCCAGTGGAACTAGATTCAAATAAAGGTATTCTATTAGCCTAAACTTATTCTTTGAGTAATATATATTTTATTACTATTTGTGCCATTTGGGATCACAATGATTCCAAGTCCATTGAGATGTTTTCTTCTATTTGGTTTAAGTGGCAAAGTTTTAGTAGTGAAGGCACTACAGGGATAGTTTTGCTGAGGCACTGCCAGAAGATTCCCTCCTGTCCAGTAGAGCAGCCAGCTCCAAGATGGATCTGCTGATGGCCATTGGCAACAGTGGTGCTTCTGGGGTAATGTCTTAAAGAAGGGGGAGAAAAGCTTCTGTGCAGAAGGAAATTGCAACCAGGGAAGAGGGGAGTGAGAATATGTGAGAGAAACACCTCTGCAGCCATGCAGCTCAGTGAAGGAGGGGGGGAGGTGTTTTGGGTGCTGGAGCAGAGATTCCCCCTCAGCCCATGGTGGTGGCCGTGCAGGTCCACAGTGGAGCCAACATTCACTGTAAGCCATGGAGGACCCCATGACACAGCAGGCTGATGTGGGCTGTGATGCCCTAAGGAACCTGTGCTAGAACAGGCTCCTGGCAGGACCTGTGGTCCCATGGAGAGGAGAGCCCACATTGTAGCAGGTTTCCTGGCAGAATTTGTGTCCCTGCAGAGGACCCATGCTGGAGCAGTCTGTTCCTGAAGGACTACACCCTATGGAGGGGATATGTTCTAGAGGAGTTTGTGAAGAACTGGATATGTTCTAGAAGAGTTTGTGAAGAACTGGTCTGTGAGGAGGACTCATGCTGGCGAAGTTCAAAGATGACTGTCTCCTGTGGGAGGGACCCCTGTCTGGGGCAAGGGAAGAGTGTGAGGAGTTCCCCCACTGAGGAGGGAGGAGTGGCAGAGAGAAGGAGTGATGAACTGACCACAGCCCCCGTTCACTGTACTACTGTGGGGGAGGAGGTAGAGTGGAACATAAAATTAGGTCCCAGAAGGAGGGAGTGGTGGGTGGAATGTGTTTTTAAGGTTTGGTTTTATTAATCAAATGAATTAAGTTCCCTGAGTCAAGGCTAAGTATCTTAATATTAAGTACATGTGACAGTGTTTGGTGAATGATCTCTCCCTCTCCTTGTCTTGACATATGAGTCTTTCGTTGTGGGTAGGGGAATGAGAAAGAAGCTGTGATGGGCACCTCCTCACCCAGCCAAAAGCAAAGCGCTGAATTTCTGTTCCAGCCAGGAGCTGGAAAACAATGACTTTATAATAATTTTGTTTTCTGGTTTACAATATCTGTTTTTGAGTGACCCAAAGTCTGTCTGTTGTAGGTAATAACTTTTGAAGCACTATCACAGTTCAGACCATTTTCTTATGTGCAGAGCTTTCAAAATTAAATTTCCCTAGGGTCTCAGAGGCTATATTGTTGGATAAAGAGAGCCAGTAGATGACAAAGTAATTTATGTCAGTTCTTAGTAGATACTTAAACACCTGTAGCTAAGTTAACCTGCAGAAAACAGATCTGTTTGAAAGTACTGCTCTTGGCATTTTTGCATGCTGTGTTTTGATATGCTCCTTAGCATATATTAGACAGGAAAAGACATACTTTCAGGGCAAACTCACTAAACATGTAGGTAAGCTTGTTTGCTTTTTATAGATGTGACAAGATTAAGTAAAATTTTGCCTCTTTTGACATTAGAGAGGCAAAATTTCAAACCACGACAGAGACTATGTTGGAATTTCACAGAATATAAATGAAGTAGGGTTTAATTCTTTGGGACTGGAGGCTAGAGAAGTATGTTATACCTGATAAATTGGAAAATATCAGATCAGTTTTTGTCTCAATGGTTTTCTTGTCTTTTACATCCTCTTTTTTTTGCTTATAGGTAAGATTGTGTCAAAACCCAAAGCTTCAACTCAAAAACAGCCCACCTTACATACTTGACATTCTACCTGATACTTACCAACATTTGCGACTTATACTGAGCAAATATGATGACAACCAGAAACTTGCACAACTCAGCGAGAACGAGTATTTTAAAATCTACATTGACAGCCTTATGAAAAAATCCAAACGGGCCATAAGACTCTTTAAAGAAGGAAAGGAAAGAATGTATGAAGAGCAGTCACAGGACAGGTAAGTTAAATACTTAAATGTGAAGTAGATCATTTGGTCTGTGAGCATTCTTAACACTGTTGTCTGCAACCATTGTGTTTTGACATTTTTAATTATTCAAAGAGCAGAAATATTTATTGCTTGGATTCATTGACCCTGCAGTTCAATCAGTAATTTGCTGGATTTGTTTCACTGTATGCTCTAATCTGTTGCTTTGTGACCTTTAAAACCAAGTGCATTTCCTTCATAAAACATTCATTTCATTGTAATTACTTATTCACAGGGCTTACAGTATGTAGTTTTTCCTGTGGTAGAGAGAGTGACTGGTGACTTGGATTGAGCATGACCTCCCTCCCTACCCTAGATCCTTAAACTTTGGGAGCCATGAAGAATATTGACTTAGAGTTTTCACAAGTGATGGAATGAAGCAAAACAATATTCACTTTTTTCAGATATTATGTGATTTTATGGTGAGGTAATGATAATGTTAGTTTCATGCTGTGAAACCTTTTCAGAAATCTAATGGATTCTTGATTTGCAATGGTTCAGTTTTAATAAAAGGAATTTGTCCACTTTATCTGCACTCTTGGTGGTAACTGAAAAAGTGTTTAATATTTGATTTGATTGCCTAATATTTTAAAAAATAGTATCTCAGGAAATTCCGTGCAAGATCTGCAACCTTGTTTTGGGAAGAGAGGGATACAACGCTGTTGTGGCCATTAGTCTTTGCCTTGTGTGGTATTACTGTAAATCTATGCAAATGAAGGAGACATTGCTCTTTCTGAAGTCTCCCCTTTTTAAAGGAGATGGTGGGGAATGAGATTACAAGTGAATGGAGGATTGAATTCCTGCTCTTCTGTCTGTCTGCACTTGAGCTCTGAGGCAGGCATGGTGACAGTGTAGTTTTACAGCTGGTGAAATTGTTGGTAGAAGTAGTGAAATGTCTACATTCTTGTAAATGTCACTGCTGTTATGTTTGAATTGTCCATATGTTCCTTCCAGATCTTTGGCAATGATTATAGCTACTCAGTCTACTGTGGTAGTCTTTTGGGCTTGGTAGGGTGTCTGAAATTTGCTTGACACCTAAGGACTTTTTTTGTAACATCAGAACTGTCCAGGTGTGAATATACTTAGCAAAAATGCTCCAAGAGGAGCAAAATACACTATTTAAGGTATTTTAGTGATCAATAAAGATTTTGATGATTGAATGTTTTTTTGTGTTTGAATTTGTAGGTGTGTAAAGCCATGTTTTCACTGTAGATGCATTCTTACCAGAACTCTTGAAAGATTTGTTTATCACTGAGCCTATTGCTGCCTATTTTAGGTATCCCATTTGCTGTATGAAGAATGACAGAAGTCATTGTGCTTCAAAGGAAATATGAACTTGTTATGACAAGGGAAATTTGACAGAAGTAGTTTGATTATATAAGCGGGTTTTATTGACTTACCTGTGTTGTATGAAACCTTAATCTAGTTACAGGTTTGCTTAAAGTTAGCAAAAATTAAAGCAAATTTGAGTGTTGCTTTTTAAAACTACTTGCTGTGAGCTCTGTACAGTCATTCAGGCAGTATGTTAGTAACTCTAGTTGCTAGAGTTGCTTTTTTCCAGTTACCCATTTCTTTTCCTGTGTTAGGGTAACAGTGATGATAGAAGGACATTTTTTGTGGAGCACAGGTGTGCTTTCTTTGAAGAAGGTGTAGTTGTCTATTTGGGCCATTCTTGTGAGATGGTTGGAGAGGAAGGATTTTAAAACAAATCATACTAACGAAGTGCATTGAATCATAATTATTATTTCAGGCTTTTAAAATCAGTATTTCAGAAGGTGACAGCTATCTTATTTTGCCTAACTGATGGAGTTCAGAGCTTAAAAATAGGAGCATAATAGAAATGTTTTTCTTATGTTCAAATTGTTAGCAGTGTTTCCTGTACAGATTGCAATCTGACTTAAAACAAAAAAATTGTAAGCATCACTTCATTAGATCATGACCCATGTCATTCCAAGTAAGTCTATTTCTTTATGATTTCAGTGCATCTTCTTTCATCTACTGGTGATGCTTTATCTGTATGTATGTCCTAGTTTTAAGTTGAATTAAGGTGTCCTTGCTTGCTGAGCCATATGATGCAGTATCTGAGCCCTGCTTAGCAGTGCTTCAATATACTTGATCCTGCTAATTCTTCGTAACTTAGCAAAAGAAGTTTTTATTGTGTTTTCTTTGCTTCCAAATATGCTTGCATTGACCTTATTTGTTAGCATTATAGTGTAATTGTAGCAGCGATCATTTTAAGATTGTGTTTTTGAAGATGCTTCCAAAATGACTGTCAAATTGTAGTCAATTTGTAGTAGAATTAGTGGGAAATAGTCAGTTTTAAAAAAAGGGTAAGACAAATGTTGGCACCTGGACAGTTCCTGTGGTTTTCATTCTTACTCTGTTTTGGTTTCTGGATAAAAGGGCATCATGGAAAAGAGAAAAGCTTCATTCTTCATAAATCTTATTGGTATCATTTTAGCCTATTAGCATTATTGACTAATCTTCATTTCGATAGTGATGGTACATTTCAGAACCAGTGCCAATATGCATGTGATTTTATTTGTGTGATGACACAAAAATTACTCTATTGTGAATAATTTATCATAAATTTTAGTTTTCAAAGATCCTTTGGATGAAACAAGTTAGAGAAGCAGCACTAATGCAGTGTAAGCTTTTGTGTCAGCCATTTGTACATAATCTGACTGCCACAATATCTTGTTTCCATATCAAACACATATGATAGCCATTTAAGAGTAGTTGGTACTGCCATTCTGTACTCTGTTGGATGAGTCTCGCTAAGGGAAAATAGGGTTTGCAAGTTTGTTTCTTGTGCTTAACTGCTTCATTTTCTGAGTATGGTGTCTTCTACAAAATTATGTCCTTTTAGTCTTCTTCTTAATGAAATAAGATATAATGTACAGTAAGTTCTGTAAACTGTACTAGATCTAGATCGCACAGAAGTCTTTCTGTGAATGAAGTAATTTTCCTTTTTGTCACAGATTTTACTTTTTGAAAGGTTATTAACGCAAGCTAATTAGAATTACTGGTTCAGACTCATCTACTCTTAAAAGGCTTTCTGTGTCTTTGAAGGTTTTGGGGTTGTCTTCTTTGCATTGCTTTTCTTTTTGCCCTTTGTTTATTGGGAAGTAAACTAAAGCTGGAAAGCATCATTTCAGTGAAGTCCAAACTTCCTTCCCTTTTGCTGTATTCCAGAATTAGGCATTCAGAAAAAAATAAAAACTCTGTTGAATGGCAGTTTTTGAAACAAATGTGTTATCCAGGTGTAGAAATCAAGCACAGAAGTTATAATAATAAGAGTATGGGAGGAATAAAGTGGCAGTGGGAGATTACATTTGGATTCATTCAAGGTGCTGGACATAGTCCTCACTTCTTACTAATGGAGACAAGTGGGATTTCCTGTAAATCATTTCCTTAGAAGAATGTCTTTAAATTGAACTTATTTTCTGACTTTTAATATTGCTCACCTTCTGCTATAGGCCCTTTATATGAGGAGAGGCAGAAAAGTATAAAACCAGGGTGTATACTTGTTTTTAATAATCTCTTAAAATGCTCCTTGGTTCAGCCAGAGTTGGTTGGCTGTTTGTTTTAAAGTGGTATTCCAGAAGTGGAAGATTAGATATTTCTAAAGTAGTGGATGGTACAGATGAAGATGTCAAGAGGAGAAGACCTGTGGTGATTTTGTGGTCAGTGTAGGAAGATGTGTGTGAAGGAAATGTCAGAGTCAAAGAAGTCCTTCAAGATGATCATAACACCACTTCTGTTTCTGTCTAGAAAGTCTTATTAAATTCTCTTGTGCATCTGGGCATTTGGTGTCTTGATTCAAATTACGTGTTTCTATATTGTACAGCTTGTTTAAATGTTGGTGCAGAATTCTTATAGTCTCTCAAGTCTTCTAAGGAGGTCTTGTACCTGCAATTCAAATGATAGATCAAGTTCTCCTTTGTTACTGTTCATGGGTGTTACTGGGTTTATGGAGTATTCCATTCCTCATCCTTAAGTCCGTGTTGACTGCTGTGATCAGTTATGGTTCTTGGATCAAGTCCTTGAACTGGTGCATTAAAGTACACAATGTTCTTTCTGCTGCAGAAATTTCTTACCTATTTCTCCTTATTTTGATAGTACAGACTTGATAAGAGGTTAAAATAGTATCAGGATGGGTGTCAGATGTGCCAGCTGTAATGCAGTAGCTCTTTGTGTACTTCTGTCCTGTGGTGTGAGGTAATTTACTCTGCTTCCTTGAATTACCTCCGCTTATATCACAACTTTGCTGTTTTATTTATAGGAATTTAGGAAGTTTATAACTTAGCTAGCTTCACAAATTGTTTGTGTCTCCAGGCAGAGCAGATTTTGTTGATTGTGGGAAGGATCAGGAAGAGTAATGTTTTAATTCAGGATGATTTTGTTTGGAGAAGTTAAGATTGTTTTGGCTGATGTTTTTTTGTTTGACAAATAGAATGTACAGATTCAGAAAAGAATGTTGTTAGTGGCTCTTTTCATAGAGCCAGTTTTGGCTTTTGGTGGACATCACATTGATAACTTGGTAATTGTTGAATAAAAGTTATGGGCTCCTTGGTATCCTGTGATTTGTTCTGTTTTCCAAGCATATTATGTAGTTTTTGGTCTCCAGTAAATTCCTCTAAGCCAAGTATACCATCAGTCTGTTGCTTAATATGATATAAAAATCCCTAAACTTAAACTGTCAATACATTTTAGAGATGTAATATATTGACCGTTCTACTCTAGTCTTGCTGAAGCTGAGAGAAAGGAATCTAGTATTTGGTTTTTTTCCCTCTTGTATTTATTTACCTGTATTTTTAGATCATTCCTTCACTAGATTTTTAGTAGAAGAAGTTGCCTTACTCTGCTTGAAAGTCTTCTGGAGTGTTGGCCCATTGCTCCTGTGTGTCCCTAGAAAAAGGAAGGCACCTTTTCTTTAAATGTATAATGTATGATAAGGTAATTGGGAATGGAACTTGGCTACAATAAATAGCCTCTAACAAAGAAGCTTCTTCTGAAGAAAAGTGAGTGCATGACTGATTAGATGGGGCTACATTGGAGGAGGAATTGCAATGAATTTTTTATTTTTAATCTTTTATGTTATGGTGATAATCTCCACCTTCTTCTCCCCTCCTGTTCCTTAGATGTGATGTAAAACCAAACAGCTTTAATAAACTCTTTGGTGTACCTGACCCACATGAGTAGTTGAGCTTCAGTGCAGTTTTGGTGGAGCACAAGCTGTTTGCTATTTTTGGTTATAGTTTAAATTAAAAAAGGAATGTTACACAAACACACTTTTCAGATAAAGAGACTCTTGTTGCAGAGGGCAGGTGAGAACGCGTGGAGGTTACAAATGGTAGAGCAGTATTATGACAGCTTGTTCTCAGCATAAATGCAAACAGGCTGTGTGACTGCAGTTGTTGTAAGGCCGTATTTGAATTTTAGATTTTTTTTTTTATCATCTTTAGTGCTTGGGGGTGGGTATTGTCAAATGAGAACAAAGGAAGTATTAGTACCAGAGTTACTTAGAGGCAACTATTTATTCAGATTGCAGAGCAAGACAAGGATTTCTAAAACCACAAAAGATCCTAATGAAAAAATAATGGCTTGTAAATTCTTATAATTGATTTAGATCCTTGATTCATATCTAGTTGTGTAGAGGAGAGATATGTGCACATTTTTTTTACTTTTTACTCTTATAAAATTAAACAACATTTTTTATTATTATTTATGCCTTATGAAAACGTGCATGATGCTCTTGCCAAATTTTAAGATGCCATACCATTTATACCCATTTTGGGCAGGTGAAAGCTCTCAAAAAGCACAGTTAGGGGAATCAGTCCTGTCGGCTTTCCATATATTAGTTTCCTTTATGATAAAGCTAATGATAGTTCTGCTGCTAAGATTATACAAAATGACTGTTGCAAAATGACTGACATAATTTTCTGTATGATTTCAATTTCTCTTTAGAGCATAATATGGGATGGCACAATGAACTGGGGGAAGTAGGTGGTTTTCTGAACATACAGTTCTTTTGGTCAGAGATGTCTGAAAATACTTCATTGCAGTGAGGATACCAGTACCCATTTCTGGTCTGCAACAGTTCTGTGTCTCACATCCCTTCTCCATACTTGCCTGCAGGGTCTGTATAGGGAGCAGCTGTGCTTGTGGAGGCAGACCATGGTCACCAACTATAAATAGAGCTGTGTTCTTAGGTACGATACTGCCCAAGTTAGCAACTTTGGGAACTTTCTGAGGAGCAGGCAGTGCTGACTCCTGAATTTAGCATGTAGTGACAAAGTCTCCTGTAATGGACCTGAATGCATCTTTCATCAATCACTTTTCTATGTGCATTTGATTTTTAGAAAATGTGGTCTCTGTTTCTCTATCTCCAGAAGTATTCTATATTTAGTGATAAGGTATTTGTTTTAGGATGCCTTCAACACTAGCCTGCATGATGGAAGCTACTTGCCATGCAAGCAGGAACACAAGGAAAATTATAGGAGAAAGGATCCATTTTTATGAATTGTATGCCTAAACTTGTAAGCACATAATTTTATTTTTAGGCTATAAAAAGAAATTGTTTCCTTTTCTTAATTTTCTGTGGCATTGTTTTCCATCAAAAATTAGAAACATGAAAGAATAAAAGTCTGCTTTTATTCTATAAAAGATGAAGAAAAGATTGGGAATAATCACTTTCAAGTGCTACACTTGCTGTTTAGAAAAATAAAAGCTCTTTGAAAGTTAAGTAAAGCCAGTTTGTAAAATCCAATGTGCTGTAGTGGTAATCCTTTGTCCAAGGAATGCTTGATCAAAAAACCAGCCTAGAAGACATGCTTGCTATGTATCAAACTTACAGTAAAGACATTTTCATTAACCTGTAAAGATTAAGAAATAACCTTCATCTGAAAAAGTAGCAGTATATGTTTTGATTAACACAGTTGAAGTTTTAGTTCAAAACAAAAATGACAGAGTGGGATATTGATGGAAAAGCTGATGGATGGAACTACTGTATTCCATTCATTGAAATCTGGCATGCTAGGTGATATTTTGACATTTTGATAATGTCATGGAATTTAAAAAATACTTTGTGATCATTTGACTTAATTTTTTTTCTTCCTATTCCGTTCTTTGCTTCAATATTAATAAAGTTAATTTACTTGAATCATACTAAAAATAACAGAGTTAATATAACTATTTAGCAAGTCTTTTTACCAGTGGCTGCACATTTGCAAGCTAACTTTGTCTTTACAGATTGTGCAATAATACTGTGCATGCTCTAGAATGAGACAAAGCTTTAATATGCTTAATTTGTATTGGAGGAACAAGGATTTGTTGTTAAAAATGTAGGTTTGCTGTTGTATGCACAAAACAGTTTTGTTGCTTGCATGAAGAATATGTTCGCATGTTTCATTCTTTTATACTGAGCAATTCCAAATAATTTTAAAGCATATTCTCTTGAGTTTAGGAATATAATTTGCTTGATTTGAAAGAGAATGTGATATTTACACAAAAAAAAGACTGCAATGAACAAAGCTGTTAAAAAAAAAAAACCAAATAAGCAGGATGAGTAAACCATACAAAGGACGAAGAGTAAACTCTGAAAAGAAGTACATCTTAACCCATAGTGCAGATGGAAAAAGAAGTCAGTGAGTGAATTTATGTGAGGGATAAAACTTTCTGAGCAAGCAACCAGGTGACTGTCCTCAGTTTCTAGTTAATAATGTAGATGACTAAAAACATTTTTAATCTTTCTGCTTGAGTGCAACCAAGGTATTCATTATTGCAATGTTTTTATATTTGTCTCTAGGATATGATGAAACAGTGAATACTTTCAGCATCATTTGCTCAGATTTCATATGGGAATTAAGGAGCAGTCTTGTCTCATAATGGAAAATTTTCCCCATATTCTCTTTCATTATGTAATGTTTAACATTGTGTGAAGTGAAATACATATTGAACATTGTATTAACTTTATTGTATTTATATCTTGCAAATATCTTGGCAGATCAGAAAATTGGTGAGGAAGTAATTGGTTCTTTATTTTAGTATATTTGGTCACAATAATTATTACTTTACTTCTTCTGGTGTATCCAATGTAGAGGTAGATTTAACTGTATTTCTTCCTACTATATAAGACAATAAACTAAAGGGGAAACATAGAAGTAGCAGATGCCTAAGAAACACATTTCTGGGGTATACAATGAAAGATTATAGTACATGCTAGCATATGGATTGAGCTAAATTTAATTTCTGTATGAATGAGGTTGTTGTGATGTTTCTGTAAGAGGACTTTCCTTTATGATTCTTGAATGGTCAAACCGTGGAGATGAAATTTCAGTATGGTATCTAATGAATTGTATAGATCAGGACTCCACTGGGGACCTGGACAGCCCTCCTGATGAGCTACTCTTCAGCTGATTTTTGGCAAGCTCTGACTCTACACTGGGAGAAAAAATTTGGGGAAAAATAATTAAATTTAATTTTTTTCTTCTATTTGATACCACTTGTGGGAGAGTTCACAAAACATATCCTTGCTTTCCTGTAAGATAAAACAGTGAAACTATATGGCTTTGAAATTTGAAGCAACAATAAAAAAGGAAATTTTTCCTACAATCTGTAGCAAAAATGTGTCAAGATTACCTTATTAATTCCAAGATTACCTTATTTTACTCAAAGTTATCACTAATAGTAATTTGAGCCTTACTTTGTTTTGTCTGTAGTACTGAATATATGTGTCTTTAGAAATAAAATCCACAACCATACGTCATTTTAAATATTAGCCCCAGTTTTGCATCTACCTTGCCCAATGCAAATATCTCCTGGTGGGCAGGAATACTGAATAATAAGGTGTGGAAGTCTTATCAGCTCCTGATTAGCTGCTCTCTCTGTCTCCTGAGCTCCAATACACTAAATTGCACTGTGTCTGTTTATCTTGATATGACCAACAGTGGAGAATATCAAGACTCTTGAGAAAGTACTTGACATATTGCAGGATTGGATCAGAGAAGGGGTACTGATGGCAGAAAGAGAAGGATCCATGGGCTTGTTTATGAGCGAGTAAAATAAGGGTCTCTTGAAAATGCTGAATAATTATATCTGGGGCCCAGTGTTCACCTTTTTTCTTAATGTCTGTTGACTAACTTATGTTCTTGGTTTAAGAAAGATATTCCTCAGTTAAGTGTTTCCACAAACCACATGCTACCACTTGCTCCCCTCATTTTCCCCTGTCCCTCCCTGCTGCAGCAGGTTGGAGAGGAGAACTGGAGGCACAAAAGGCACAGATAGAACAATTTACTGGAAGCTGCAATGAAAGAAGAAAATGAGCAGGAGCAGTAATGTTAATAACAAAAGCTTATAAAAGGGAGAGTGTGGAGCTGATCCATCCCAGCTGGCCATGCCCCCCATCCCAGCTACTGTAAGAATGAACCCTGGCCAGAACTAGAACACACATTCAAAGAAGTGAAACCTACATACTTAGTGGAGAATCTGTGATCATTCCCTAGCTTGTGTAGAGGATTATTCTGTGACAAATTCTAGTCTTGGTTACAGAAAAAACAAAGAAACATTTTAATCATCTTAGTTGTTTCGTGTCTGTGTGTGTGTGTGTGTGTGTGTGTGTGTGTGTGTGTGCTAGGACTCAGTAATGTTCTGAAGGCTTTTACTAAAGTCTTTTTCCTGAAAAAAACTCAAACACCTTAATTGCCTCTATATCAGAAATCTTGCTACTTTTAAGGGGTGATAAGTTCATTTGTTAGTTATCCTGCTTAAAATAGTACATTTTGGGTAATACAGTACTGTTTAAGAAATGACTGCATGAGAAAAAAATTGCCTCCTGTTACAAGTTTAAGGGCATTAATGTAAGACAGACAAATGTATTAGCGTCTGTTTTCAAATTGTTCCAATGGAAAATGGTCCTTAGCCAACAGAATATTTTGTGAACTCATTTTGGAGTTGATTCTGAGTCATGAATGTCTGTCATGAGAAGTGTGAAATGCAGGATCAGTAATAAAACGTTTTGTACCCAAGAAGATTTATTAGAACAATGCTCAATTTTTTTTTAAAGCAGTCATTAATTGGTGAGACCTGACAGGTGCATATCCTAGAGTAGGCCTTTAGTTCTAACTGCTCTCCAGTGGGAGAATGTGAAAAGACAAACACCTTCAGATGTTTTTCATGTCAGCATTTTGAAAAGTTTATGGGGCTATAGAGAATAAGTCATTGTGTAACTTGTAAAAAATTAAATTATCATGTTACCAGATTAGTTGAAGGTTTAGTACTAAAATCCCTGAGCACCATTCTTATTTTTGGAGAACACTTAGTTTTGAGAGAAGAAAAATGATTTCTTTAAAGTCAAAGTTAAAAGTTTCAGCAAATATGGTGTGTAAGCCTTCCATCAGCACACTTAGGGTAGAGCCGTGTAAGTTGTATTTAATACTCTATAAATGTCAGGCATGTTAAAAGAAGATATAATGCCACAAATAGAGCCTGAAAATATTTCTGTTTGTTCAAATATACAGCCTGTTGTGAAAATCCTGAAGTGGAGAACCTGTGTTCCAACTGTTGTTTGTCATTAAAAATGATGACAGTCTCTGTTAAGAACATCTGCTTGCCTAATGTGCCAGCAATAAAGGAGATGTCTATGTTATGTTAACTTAGCTTGTTCTTGTCTCTTCATTTCTAAGTATTTGCTTTTAAAATACTGGAAAAAAAACCTAATCTTTTTGAAATGAAATATTGTTCTAGCCCTCAGCTCTGAAACCCTATAATAGGAAAAGCACATATTCAGTTGCTAGATCAACTCAATAATGCTGAGTTGGTCATAATGAATAGGCTGTCTCTGTATTTTTTGTTCTGAGTTTGAACAGCTATGCTTTATGTCTAGTTAGGTTATTTTTTTACTGGTTGCCTGTCATACTAGGTCACTTAGATGTAAGTATTATGCCATTTAATTTACAGTACAGCAGTTCCAGGTTTTTCTAGAATTAAGAGTAGCATTTACAGTTGCATGTTTTTTGGTTATAGCAGCAGATTAATGGTGGGAGATAGGAGTGCTGATAAAGGCTTGTGTGTGTTCTAGCTTCATAAGAATTTTTAATCCACTTCATAAGTGCATCTTACTGACAGCTCATTCCCAGTGGCCAATGCTCCAGTGGTTTTACAGCTTAATGATACATATTCTGTGCTGAAATTGGGAAGATACAGAAGATGTGGCACATATAGCCAATTTTTTTTTGTCTTGCTTAGAAACTCATATGTCAGCAGGCTGAAATCCTCTCCTCCAGTATTTTTTTTAAATGTGCTTCTTTAATATGGCAGACTGGAAGATTGTATTGTACTATTTTGTTCAGATCTCTGCACATCCTTTTTACTCTTTAATTCATAGCTGTAACAAATATACAAAGATTAAAAGGAAAAAAAGAAAAAAGAGCCACACAAACCCAAAAGTATGTAGCATCCTGTTCATGTGTTTCCTTTTACTGTTAATCCCTATAATTAATGCCCTATGAGGAATGGGGCTCTAATCACTTACAGAGCACAGCCATGCAAGAAGGCAGTGCTCCTCTGGGGGGGTGTTCAGCAGGATGGAGCAGGGTGACCCAGTCAGTGCCCAGCTGTCCTCCAGTCTGTGCTTGTGTGGGTTCATTAACTACACCCATGAATGACTGACAGGCTTGGAATGATTGTCTGAAAGGAATCCTGCCTTATGAAGTGCCACTGAGGAAGACTTGCTTTCTCTCATTTTTCCATTGGGAGGAAGAAAGAAGAATGGGGGTGCGAAGCTGTTCTGTGAGGATCATGGATCTTGGCAGTCACTTTGGAATAATCTTTAATGAATCTCAATGCCAGGAAGAGAAGTGTTTGAATACCACAAACCAGTTTTTTAGTGGCTCAAGAGGAATATGAATACAAAATGCTTTTCTGAAAGTGCAAAAGGTTTTTTCAGGGTTTTCATTTGTTTGGGCTGCATGAATTTAGTGTTATTGATGCTAAACTGTCACGAACAACCTAAAAGATAAACACAGTTTTATAATCCTCCAATATATCTTTAAATGAATTTGGAGGACAGATTTTTGGATGTTGTTCTAAAAATCAGTTCTTTGTTTAATGATTTCTGAGAATGCAGTTTGCTATTGGAGTGAATTACTGAAAGAACTTTTGACATATCTTCTCAAAACTTATAAGCCCAGTGTACCCAGTCTACTGGAAAGGGTAATATTAGTGAAATAAACTAGCTTATGTTTACTCAGAGTAAACAAAGCAACAAAAAAGAGGAAAACCCATCTCTTAGATTCTGTTTTAACATGGTAAAAGTGTCTAGGGGCTAAATACTACAAACATAATGGAACAGAAGAGTCTTATCTGTTACACCAGTTTGAGGCACCTGTTGGGAAAAAGAGCCATGTAAATGTGCTGTTGCTTTGTTTATTTGTGCTTTGTTTATTTGTGCTTTGTTTATTTGTGCTTTGTTTATTTGTGCTTTGTTTTCAAGTGATGTTGTGGTGTGCAGAAAGTCTTTCTAGGGCAGTCTTTTCCTTGTGCAGTTATTTGTTCACACTTGTTTTAAGCCTGATAAGAGTTCTGTTTGCCATGTACTTGATGTATCTAAATAAGCTAGGAGGGGGCAATGACAAGTAAACCTTAGAGTAAAATCAGTTGATGGCTGTGAAGATGTTTAAGTTGTGGATATTCATGGATATGCAATTTAAGATACCTGTCACATCTTTCTATATCTTTGTGGAACATCAGTTCCCTGCATGCCAGCCATTTGCTGTATTAACAGCAGGAAGAGTATTTGTCACTGGAAAATTGGTGTATGGGTTAGAATTGCCAAGAAAAGGAAAAAAAAAGTCTCAACGATGTTTCATGTTCTTTTTTTACCTTTATGTATACTTGTGTCTCTCTCTTATAGCTTTGCTGTGTGGTAGCCTTTCTTGTTTTTGTTTCTGAAAGCTTAGCTAAGAATTTGAAGTGAAGGTAAATGGAAAGGTACTGCTCATTTTAGTATAGCTCCCATATATTCTATTCCTGGATTTTCAATTTGCTTTGTGTAACAGCAGATGGTCCATCTATTGTTTCATTGTTCTTTGGGGAGTTTGACCCTCCATAGTGGGTGTGTGCTTTAGTGGATAAAGAACAAGTGAAGTAGGGTTTTTTGTGATGGATATAACTCACTATTAAACTGTTGATGACCTCTGCAATACTAGCTCTTAAGATTTATTTTTATTTGAATGCTTGCTATTGTGTGTAAATTCTGTCATCAAGGTGGTGTTTTCTTTGTTGAAGTGTCTAGGGCAATTTTGATTCAAAAGGATTGTTCACTGCTGTAAGTGCTGTTTTATGAAATGGCATAATTTTACCATATGCCTTGGGTTTTGTTTGAGATACTATGAATAAGCAGTGTGAGTGCTTTCAAAGAGGCATTCCTGCTGTCCCACATCAACCATGTGGGCTTTCAGCTAAGCTTCCCAGGAAGTCAGCAACATATGTGTACACAATGTGTGTATTATATTGGCGCCCACTCACAGTGTTAAAGATGTGTCAGCATTTCCAGAATAGTTCCCTATTTTGAGAGCCTTGTTTTAGCCTGCATGTGAAAGTTGTCTGTGATGGAACTTTACACAAAGTCTCAGCCATTGTAGTTTTCAAGTGTGACTTTTTGCCAGGTGAATATAAGCTGAATTCAATTACTGTATGCAAATTGAATGGAATACATCTAGAGGCCTAGTGTCATGATAGACTCTTAACTCTGAAGCAGTACCTTATCATTAAGTGTTCCGAAGCTATACTGGATACCACTGTTTTTGAGGAATTGTAAGGGATTTGTGGTAAAAAAAGATGGCCTTGGGTTTGGGCTTGTGACTGTTGTCTAAGCTGAACAGCAGTTATGTTTTTCTAGTAATCGTGTTTGAGTATGGGCAACCTCCAGTTTCACTGAATTTCTTTCAGCTGATTAAGGTTCTATCACTGTAATAGTCTATAATTAATTGGTGTCTCCTTTATTTGTCAAATGAGACTGTTTTTAATATACTGAGAAATGGGGTAAGTCTGTAGCATGTTTAAACTGTGACAGTATTTAAACTGTGTTCCCCCAAGTTACAATCTTTTCTTGCTGGAAGCCTTTGCCTAATTAAGAAACCATCTTGTTTCATACAGTCAGCAGGGCAAGCCATGGGACAGGACATGCTGATTCTATAGCATGTGGGTGGCTGTGTAGGAGCAGAGTTCACATTGGATGTTGAAACAGGCAGACTTCAAACATTTCAGTTTGTGTGCAGGAACAATAACTTTCTCCTATAGTTTCAAAAGCTACATGCTGTAAAAAATTGTTATGTTATAGCTTGGGATTTACTTATGTGTGATTGTATTTGCTGGACCGAAGTTATATTTTAAATGAATGTGTTTTCAGCCCTCTTTAGCTGAATGCCATCTACAACCCTCCATATAAATGTCAAATGGTTTCATCTGAGCAACAAGACAAGGGTTCAACAAGACAAGCCTGCAGTTTGAAGATAAGCAAAGCAATGTTCTTCCACATTTTGAAATCCGAGTTGGGAACCAACACCCTTGGAAAGAGCTGCTCTGTGCATCCCTGATAGGAAAGATTGGTGGGTGGGACATTGCTGTAAAAACACTGCTCTTGTGCAGCTCTGCGCATCCAGTGGTCCCACATTTCTGCAGTGGTAGATTATTCTAATTATTGTTTCATATGGAATGAATCCTGTTTGTGACTTACTTGAACCTCTTGAGAGGAGATAGATGTGCAATACATCAGGTAATATGCATAGTGACAGCAAGTATGCAAATTGCTGACCTTAATTTTTTGTGCCTCCCTTAGGAAACACCTGTTAATATTGATAAAGGAATATTGTATTGACAGAAACCTGAGACTTTCTGTTCTGAAACCCTGTCTGTGTACTCCCACCAACTAACCATAACCCCTCCCCAAACTTTGAAGTATCTTCTGGAGCCTGAAACTTTGACTGCAAAGGACAATGAGCCCAGATGTTGCAAGAGCTGATCCTCTGTAAGCTGGAGAGGTTAAACCCTGAAGCAAGCACTAGTGTAACCTTTTGAACCTTTTTGGGAGTGGGTGGAGTTTGCAGGGGAAATTATGACCCAGGTGATGACCTGGTCTTTGATGTAATCAGGTAACCAGCAGGGTTCATAACACATTTATGTGTTGGGTATGCAATCCAACTGCCCTTCTGTTAGATGAATCACTGTAGTCTGAGTTCCTTTTAACGTTAGTCCAAGAGAATTGCATGTCTAGAATGAAGTCTACAGGTCACTAAGGCATTAAATCTTGTGTAAAGATCTAATTTAGAGTGCAATAGATGTGCATAGATGGCCAGCCACTACTCTGTCCTGCAGTAAATAGCTTTGCAGGATGATGGCCGTAATTTGTGATTAGAAGGTCTGTGTCCTATTTTCTCCATCTGCAAAATTTGATTGTTTACTTAATTTATTCATGCTTGTAAGTGCTTCTGTCTTTTTAGCATCTGGCTGCACTGATGTCGGATTAAATTCCTATGGCTGATGCCTAAGCTCATATTTGCATGTTTCCTCTGAATGATCCACATCAGAGATAGAGGGAACTTACACAAGTGTCAGACAAAATCAAAATTTCTTTAGGCATTTACTTTTTAAGATACCATCTAATAATACTTGAAACAGTGATGGGAGCATATGCAAGTCTGAGTGTTTGATGATATTCTGGAAGTTTGAGAGTAATTTAAGTTTCATATAGATTTGATTCTGCTTAATAAAGTGTACTTGATAACATTCTAGTTTTATGTATCCTTTTGGAGTTTTTCATAAAGACCGTACACTTTCTGGGTTTAATATTACAAAATTAATTTTCATTTGTAACAGCATGCTCCTTTCAAGAGTAAATAGATGGACGATAAAATGCACACCAATCATGATAACAGAAAAAGGTGTTTGAATTGCCTTGGATTAGTCATATTTCTTATTTTGCAACTACTTTCATTTCTGTGTAAGTCCTACATACCCTGGAGCTCCCACTGTAATGGTTCTGCCTCATTTTCATAATTAGCATTCCCTTCCCACTGCAGTGTTGCTAAAATGTCCCTAGGGTTCCTTCTTCCACAAGGCTTGATTCCCCAGTGAATTTAGGATGAATGTATGGCCCTCTGGGGAGAAAAAAATAATATAGTCAGCAGATAGAGCTGTCCATGATTGCAGTGTTATAACATAGTTTTACACTGACAGCTGAGTTTTTATATACTCTTTACCTTATAATGTCAAGAACTAAGCAGTAATAATGCTGTCCCATCAAGGACCATTCAAACAATCACATGCACTTAAATAGATACTCTTTCATCTTTGAATAATTAGAGAACATTTCTATTTTGCCAGTCCAGCAAATGTTCACCAGACCTTCACAAAAAGCTTACTTTATTCTTTTTGATGTTGTTAATGTTTGAATGGCAGTTTTATTTGTACAGTATTTTAACTCTTCAAAGTGGTCTTACAAAGGCTAGTTAGATTTTTATGTTCAGAGAGATTTATTTTCAAACAACCATACTTTAGCTTTTTAGCTTAGATACTTGATTACACTGAGAGCTTTGCTTTGCTTCACAATTCAGTGTACCCTGTCTAGTATAATTTGTTTGAAGAAATCTGCGCATGAACCATTAGAGGATAAGTACTGCCTGAACTGGTGCTTTCCAAGTTAAATAGTGGAAACCTTTCCTCACTGTTCTGTTCCCATTCTGTTCCCAACAAACTATTAATAAGATTTTAGCTGCAAATTAATTTGAAATTTGGTTTGCAAATTGTGGGGTAAAGCAATGCAACAGAGATGAGTGTTAAAAGAAGACTAATTTACTTCTTCTCATTAAGTAAGTGGACTGAATTTGGTGCAGTCACAGTTAGGATATATTACACTGGGCTTTGTGTTGCTCTTATAACAGTCTTAAAAAGTGTTAGGTATGGCCATAGAGGATAAAAGCTTGCAGAGGAAGAGTTCAGGAGAGGCAAGATACATGAAATCCTGACTGACCCACACTTGAACCTGGTATCTTTGTGGCCTGTGACTTTTTGGCAAATCAGTAAGCATGACACGAATAACACTCTTCTGTTTTTTGTTATAACATTTAGTAGCACATGGTTGGTTTAGTTTGTGTAAAATCAAATGACCCCTCAGATTTCTCTCTCTTTGAATCTCTTTTTATGGATAGAGGTGTAGGCTAACTAGAGTAGTTAGTCAAACTTATTAGGAGTTCATGAGAAAAACACACAAAATGCACATGTCTTAATTTCCCCTGGCTATATGTGACCTCAGAGTTTTGTTCCTGAAAAATCAACATTTAGTCAATATCTCTCTCCAAGGAGTGCTTCAAGTGTGTAATTTAATTTGATTCCATTTGGTTTATGGTACCTACTTAATCTGGAATTTGTGGCCAAATTGAAGACTGAACTTAGTTTATGTACCTCTTTTAAATCAAAGCTAGTTGGAGGGTTCAAGTGTTTTTTGCAGTGAAGAATGAAGCAAGATTTATTAGACAGCTGAATGTCTATTCAAATCTGATTTACCCACCAGTGAGTTCTAATTTGTTGTGTGTTCATTTCAACTTAAAGTGATTTAATTAAAGTGCTTTGGTTTCATTTTTTCTGTCCCTTTCTGTAAGTTTTAAAGGAAATGCTGAACAATGGCTTCTGTCCAGAAATCTGAATTGTGAGACCCAAAACTGCTGATTCTTCTGCTCCTGCCACCACTTCTTCCAAAACCAGTTTGTTGTTAGTGTTGTGTGCTTTTGGATGTCAGTACATCTTCTGATTTACAGGATAAAATGTGCGCATTTTCAGGGCAAAGGCTGCCTCAGTAATATATCTGAAGAATACAATTCATCACAATTTGTCAACACGCAGTTTTGTTTCTGTGAAAGGTGGTATAATCCCACTGTATTTGAGTTAGTGAAGTTATCCTCTATGTGTAATACTGATGTAGGGATCAAATTAAGGATGAAAGAAGTCAAGCTTTTGCTTTTGTCATATGGAAGTGTTTTGAATTGGAGTGCATGGAGAAGTAACCCCAGCTGACTCAAAATATATCAAAACAGAGAGTTGCGTTCTATGGTTTTTATTATATTACTTATCTCACTGTTGGAGTTGCAACTGCTCTAAATTTTAATATCTGACTTACCAAAATAGTTTTATAATACTAAGGTTTTTTTGTCAAAGAAACCCCTCCTGTTTAATTTCTGCATCATTATTTTAATAAATTTCTATGATAAGACAGTTTATATCAAAGTTAATATATGTTTTCATTCTGTCTAAAACTTGACAAAAGATGAATGCACTTTAAGACATTTTTTTAAAGCATTATTTTAAAATGATTGTTGTATTGTGTTTCTGAAAGTTGATTCAGAATCATATCTAGTAATGTTCTAAGGTGTAGATAAAGACTTGGAAGCATTTGATTCCCACCCTCACATGCCAGTAGTTTATATATTTTACACAAAGACCAACCTGTTAGTGTTATGTGTGAAATAGGTACAAGTGGGATTTTGGCCATATTCCTGAATTTTATATGGTATTTAGTTCTTAATACAAAAGTGCTTTTAGATTTTTCTTCTACTAGAAATTGTGGAAATTGAGATACAGAGAGGTGTGAAACCAATTTTCCTAGGATTATGTAGCTTGTTCAGAGCAGTGCCAGAAAGAGTGTCTCCAGCTCTTCAGGCTCTTCCTTTGATTTCTGTATTATATCATGCTAAAGATTTTTCTGTTCCATATTTTTATTAAAAAGGGGAGGATACTTAAGAAGATATTTGCTTTTGTTAAACTCCTTTCTGATCTAGGGATTTGCTGTAAGACCAGGACGATCTTTCCTGGAAACACTAGCACATTTAATGTAGAGTTACTAGGACAAATTTGCTTATGCAGATAGCTACCAAGCTGGATTAAAAACTCTTTAGACATTGCCTGGCATCAAGCATATACACAGTGGATATAATGAATAATAGCAGAACCACATTACATAACTAAATTTCCATGAAATGTTAGATTTTTCTGATTTTGTTTATTGAGCAAAGCTGTAGTAAGTTAACTTAATCAGTTGTAACTGTTTCTTTTTAACTGCTTGAAAATGGGAGAGTGGACTTAGTTTCTGCTACAGTAACAGGAAATAGAGCATTTTTGAGTTAGTTTAATGTAGTACAGGTAAGATGCAATGCAATGATTTGCAACAGCATGTGCAAAAGGTGCCAAGTTGAGCAGTAGGCATCAATGACTCACTCATTTTTAGACCTACATTAATATTACCACTCTTGTATCTAAGTATTCAGAAGTCTGTGATGAGAAAGTGGATGTTTTAAAGCTAAATTGAATGGTTTTTATTTCCAAAGGTCACTGAATTTTGTCTTCAGCTATACTGAATGAAGAAATGCTGTTCTCAAAATGATCTTGCCCTTAGAACAGAAGTGGTTCTCCTGGAGCTGGCTGTTGTTGCTGTGCCTGCCTGAGTGCAGGGAGTGCTGCAGCGTCTCATGTCCAGTGTCTCCATTTTCAGTACAGAAATGTTCTCAAGCTGGAACTCTTGAGCAGAGATAGTCCTTCAGGACACAGTTGACAACACACAGAAACTAGTTTTAAACTTCAGTTCACACAGCTTGGGAGTTGGGTCTTGTGGGAATCTTATCTCTTACTCCTTTTTGAGTTGATATTTATTTAGTTAGCTTTCTATAATGGAAATTCAGTCTTTTTCTGAAAAATGATGTTGGCATTGAACAGTCACCTCCTCAGTTTTATGTCTTGTTAGACTTGGATTTCCAAGTGGGCATGCTGATCTTAGGATTTGCATAACTGAAGTTGGAAGGGACCTCTGGAGATCATGTGGTTCAAGAGATGGCCTTGCTCTGCTCAAGCAAGGCCACCTGAAGCCAGTTGTTCAGAGACAAGGGGAGAGAAATAATTAATTTTTTCACAAGTTCGTGGGAAGGTCTGTGTCCTTTATTTTGGTTCTTGCAGAGAGCAGTCATACCTATGTATAAATAGTTGTCCTAAAATATAATCTGTTTTAAAGTTGTAGCAGCTGACATCAGATAATCAGATAGATTTTTTCTTTGTTTTTTCTTTTTTTTTTTTTTTGTAATAGACTCTGGTTTCAGTTTAATACTTACTGAGTATGTATCACATAGACTCATGTGAGTGAAGTTAACAGGATGTTGTCTATTGACAACAGAGATTTCCAGTCCCTTTCTCCCCCGCCACCTTTTTTTTCTTTCCTTCTTTGGAGGAGGAAAGCTGTGGGGAGCTTTGGGATATGGATACATCTGATGCTGCCTTTGCTGAACTATGATCCACTGCATGTGTTTAATAGATACCAGCTGGATGACAGTAGAACTGCAAACAGACTGGGTAAAGCACACAGAGCCACACAGACAAATTTGGTTGTAAATGACTGGAGGAGACCTCCCTGCACACTTGAGTTTGGGTAAGGTGACATATGAGAATGGAGCAATGTTGGCACAGAGGAGGAATGTAGTGTGAGAGAAGGTTCACTGAAAAAGTTGTTCCCTGGTGATGAGGAAGTGGCTAAGGCATCTTGAGTTCTATTCAGTCTTTTAGCTACAAAAATTGTTGAGCTAACACAATTCCATTTTGGAGGGAAGAAAGCAGCTAACATGATGCAAGGGTAATTGATTTTGTCTGCTAATTTATGTGTATGTTTTATACAGAAGGACATGTACAGTTGAGCTGCAAAGAAGCAGATTGTAGATGGAGGACCAAAGCCTTACCAAAATGATGTAAATAGGTAAAAACTCAATAGAATTCTCTTGTTTTTCTTTTTCAGCCATGCAGTAAGCATAGACTATTACACCTGTTAAAGCTAAAAACAGCATGTGACTTTCAAAATAAAAGAACACAGAGCAAGATCTTTGAGACAGAGCCACATGGCTTTCCCACCCCTAAGCTGAATAGGGAAGAACCATGGAAGCAACCTGTGGTCTAGGTATGTTTCAAGAGAGACCACTGTTAGTAATGTTTAGGTATAAGTAAGAAAAGGTAGAGTTACAGAAAGTCTGGGGAAATCCTATGGCATTTCATGGAAAGGTATGTCTGAGGATGGGAGACTAGTGCCTGGAAGTTCTTCATTGTAAGTGGCCTGTTCATGTTGAAGGTGAGTGTGGCCCTTCTAAAGCTGTACCTCAAAACTCATCAACCATGCAGATTTTTAAGCTGCAGCATTTAGTTATGCTTAGAAAAGCAGAATATTAATTTGCTAGGCTATAAATATAACACAGTGAGGGACTGACATTTTAAGGCTCAGGATGTATTCTGATGTGTAAGACATGCTTGTTTCTTTGAAGGGCTGCTAATGAACTCAGGTCTCCAATTCACATGTACTTCTACTGATTTGAAATAACTCCAAAGATATTCTTGATCAGTCCCTTGTTTTGGCTCCCAAAGGTTTAGTTTATCATATGTGTTCTGAAGGGAAGTTTATAATACAAACAAGTCATCAAGGAAAGGTAACTAAAGACTAGCTACCTGAGCTGCTCCTTTATGCCTGCTGACATAAGAAGAGGTTTCAGTCCGCTAGATTACAAACAGTGACATTGTAGCCTCAGTAACACAATTTACATGCACAAGTTTGTTAGAAAAATGTGTATTCCTCAGTAAAACACAGAAAGCTGGCTTTAAATTTTGACAGGCACATAGAGATTTAAATTTGAGATGCTTCTCTTCCACTCTGCATATTGTGTCTCTTTTTAATACAGCAAGTATTGTAACTCCTTGGGGTTTTAGTCCTCTGCTGAGTAACTTCTTTGTATTTGATAAAAGGTGTCATAATTTCTGGCCAACATTTGGAAATACTGATATTTGTGCTTAGGCCACACAATTGCCAGATGTGTGTATGGTTCAGTTCTCTACATGAACATTATTATCATGCCCTGCCTTGTGTGTTTAGTTGTCTTTCTAATTTACCACATTTAGAATTTGAAAGCAAAGACATAAACTAGTCTTCAGATAAGTAATATACGTGTAGAGGGAACTAAGTTTTTTATGAAGAAGAATGTATAATTTTACATAAGGTTCCTCTTTATATATTTTGGGTTTGGGTGTTGTAAAAATGAATATAATGCTTCCAGATCACCTTAAAAATTACTTGTAGATACTATGTGTGAAGTTTTTCTAGAACTATATAAGAATAAAATATGAGATTGCCTTCTGTTAAAAAAAAAGTGTGCAGAACATTAGCTTTTGAAGATAGTTAAAATTTCAAATGTAAATGTTCTGTTTATTTTTTTCCATAAAATATTTCAGTCACATTGTATAACTTTTGCCAATGAAAAGCTCTATTATTTTGAATAATCATTACTCTCAATCGATGCTGCTGTTGAATTAAATTTTATAGTCTAATGTTTAAAAATATTTATATCTATGTTCCTTCTTGTCATAGTGTTATATTTTGTGTTTTTACTGTAAATGTTATGTCTATGGCATTCAAAGTAAGCTGTTCTGTAGGATGAAATAATTTTAAATGCCCTATGATGAAACATAACTCTTCTAGCAATAGTGTGCAGTTCTAGTTTTATGCTTCTTAAACTTGGCGACTTCAACATATGAAACTTTAATATATTGAAACTTTTCATGACTCCTTTAATACAGGTATTCTTTTTTGAAGTTTCTTATGGTTCAGTCAATATAAGATTTTATTGACACTGCAGCTCCCAGGAACACTTCTTTAAGAATTCAGTGGGTCCTTCACTGGATTTGCTTGCTGTTGGAGCCATACCCCTAGCCACCATGTTTGCTGGTACAACAGGCTTCTGAAAGTGCTTTCCCTGTGGGCTACAGTAAGCAGAGCAGTCTTGTAAGCAGGCTGTGAGGGAATCCATGCCTTAAAACATAAGGTAAATTAAACCAGTGAGGATTGATCTGTGTGTGTCAGTGCCATCCCCACTGTGGGGCAAGAGGCTGTGGAAGCTGGGGTGCAGCCCCTGCTCCAGCACCCCCAGCTGCAGGAAAGCTGTGCCTCCCTCAGGTGGTTTTCTGTGTCATCCTAACACTGTCTACAGCATCTTTTCCATAACTGCTTACCTTAATTCACATTTTTTGCATTTTCACTGTTTATTACACTTTGGCTTTTACAGTCTGCCATTCATGTTTTGGGCTGTGAAAGGCACATAGTCAGTGTATAGAATCCCTAACAGTTATGCCCTTCAGTGCAGAGTGAAGGCCAGCTTTCATGAAACTGGGAAGTCTGCTCTGTGGACGCCAAAGTTGTGCCAAGCAGCAGCACAGAGCACGTCAGTTCAACAACATGTACTGCCAGAGAGCTCAAAGAATGACTGTCCTCCTGCTTCTGCTGAAAATAGTAGGCAGGTTTATACCTCACTGTAACAGCTGTTCATCTCTATGTATAGTGCCAGTAAAAAGAAATATTTGTCATGGTCTACTTCCTCCCTGTGAGATGTTTGGATGAATTCTGCTAGCACAGCAGTCTGAACTACATTTCAAATACTGTTGATTAAATCTTGCCTTGACAGGGGCAGCCCCTTATTGAGCTGTTACTGACTATGTGCTGAGCAGGAGCCTCTCCATAGTTCCAAACTTCCTGTCCCCTGCAAGACAAAAGTCAATGGACTGCAGTGTACAGGAAGGTATTCAGGGGCTATTGCATTATAGAAGTCTTACATACGGAGGAATTTTGTAGGTTTCTAACTGCTTAAGAGAGATATTTAAGCTTAAATTAGTGAAACTTTGTAAGACTTTTGGTTTCTTTTACCCATACCAAATGTAGGATGAAACTTTGTAAGCTGTAGAAGTTTAACCTTTTGATCCCTGTTTCACTTCTAGACCAGCTTTCTTGTGTCTGTTAAGCTGATTAGTTTTTCTTTGTGTTTATAAGGAAATGTTACTGGAACTCTGTGACTGTATCCTGAGTACAATTCTGTCAGGATGTTTGCTGTGTCCTTGCTTGACTAGCATATTGTTTTGAGCATCAGGCATGCAAATAACCAGCTGAGTCTTTATAAACACAGTTAGTTGCTTCCAAAAGGGATGCTTCTATTTTGCTTCAAAGTTAAGGATGTTCTTTGCTAAATCTGGTGTTTAAAGCAAGTAACATTTTCTGAAAATTGAGATACCAATCATATGACATGTACTGATGAAGATTGAGCAATTAATTTGAGAGTACTCAGGCATGAGTTTGTTTGTAATAGTGAATGACAATCAAAGTGAAATGAGGCTATTTGATATAATTAATTTTCCATATATAAACATTGTTTAAAGTTTCCTACATGGTCTTACTTTGCTCTGGTATTCTTCTATACTGTTACCCTGTTCTCAGATTTTTAATGTAAATGAAAATGTATATTTTGAAACTTCCAGGTCTTTCACAGACTGACCTGGGATGAGGATAAACTAAAATACCAATAGATATTTGCACCTTATTAAATTAAATGAGGCATAATCTTCTTGGTATTGCATCAGCTTTGTTCTTAGATCACTGTCACAGTGTAATACTAGTGATCATGCATTTAGTCCTGGAATTAATGAGTCATGTGATTCCTTACATAATTATTTATGTTGAATTGAATCTGTAAAATAAAAAAAGGATTGCAGAATGGTTGAAGTTGTAAGGGACCTCTGGAGCTCATCTGTTCAACACCCTGCTCAAGAAGGGCCACTTAGAGCCAGTTGCCCACAACCATGTCCAGGTGGCTTTTGTCTGTCTCCAGGGATGGAGACCCTACCACCTCCCTAGCAACCTGTGGGAGTGCTTGCTTACCCTCACAGGAAAAAGTGTTTCCTGATGTTGCGAGAGAACCTCCTGTGTTTAAGTCTGTATCGATTGCTTTGAGCTCATATCTCTCCTCCTTGCATCCTTCATTTAGGGATTTTTACACATTGATGGGGTTTCACCTGAGCCTTGTCTTCTCCACTCTAAATAATCTTGGCTGTCTCATGTGAAAAGCTCCAGTCCCTCAATCTTCGTGGCCCCTTGCTGAACTTCTTGCAGTAGTTCTGTCTCTCTTGTAGTGGGGAGCCCAGGGCTGGATGCTGAGCAGAGAGGATCACTGGATGGTAGCACTCCTCCTAATGCAAGACAGCGTGGCATTGGCCTTCTTGGCTGCAAGGGCCTGTTTCTGGCTTGTGTTCAGCTTGGTGTCCAGCAGGACATCACATCCTTTTCTGAAAGCTGCCTTCCAGCTGCACGGCCCCCAGCATGTACTGACTGCTGCATGGGGTAGTGTCTCCTCAGGTGCAGGACTTGGCATTTCTCCTGCTAAACTGCCTGACGTTCCTTAGAGCCCATGTTCAGGTCCTCTTCATGGAAGCACAACCCTCTGGTGTATCAGCCAGTTTTTGTCTTGTCTGCAGTCTTGTGTCCTTATTTGAAAGCCTTTAGATCTTCCTGTTCTGGTTTGTACAGAGCCTGACAAACAAAGACCTCAGTTTTAACTGGGGCCTCTCTGTGCTAAATTAACAGAAATAATAATGTCTTCATAAGACAGAAGCGATGATAAGCACACAAATTGATGTTCAGTGCAATCTTCCTCTAGTGATTGTGCTAATGACAGGAACTGGCCAGCAGAAGAAACTCTTTTTGCTGAAACAGGAGAATGAAGTAAAACTTGTGCTGATATAGAAACAGAAGTTGAGTTGCAAGATAGTCTGAGATATTTACCAAAGTATTTCCAGTTTATTCAGGGAAACTTTTGGCCACTAGATAAAGTATTTTTTTTGTGTTGGGGTTCTTTGGGAGCACTCTTTTTGCAATTCTGTCCCTGCTGAGTTATTTTATGGTGGGTGAAATTTTTTTAAAGCATTTGATTTTGATTTAGCTTTCTGGATTATATTGTTGTCTAATAAATCTTTTAAGAAACATTTGTGTTTGTAATAGAAAACTACAGCTACTTGCAGTTTCTGTAAATATTTCTGGCTAGTCAAACAAAAACATCAGTCAGTTAAACTGAGAATTGTTTTTAAATAATCAGGAAGGAATTTTTCACCCAGAGGGTGGCTGGGGAACAGGCTCCCTGGGGAATTTCACAGCACCAGCCTGACAGAGTTCAGGAAGCATTTGGATAATGCTCTCAGGCATGGGGTGTGACTCTTGGAGTGTCTTGCACAGGACCAGGAGTTGGCCTTGATGACTCTGATGGGTCCCTCCCAACTCAGTATTTCCTATGATTCTATGGTTCTGTGTGATAAACCAAAATTGTACTGTTATGTGGGGAATGTGAGTTACATCCATGACTTGAAGCACATGCACTAAATGGCAGAGCCAAGTTGGATCTCTTAAGTACAGTGGTCTGCCTCATTAGGCTTTCTTCAATATTATACTAATATTTCAAATTACTAGTATTGTGGAAAAAGGAGAAAAATTACATTATTTTGGTCTCTATAGGAAGGACACAATTTCAGGATCAGTATTTATATAACCTGATGACTGAGTTTTAAGTAAAGAGGTAGACCTGAGCTCAACATACTGAAGTGACATTTAAAGCAATGGCAGTATTTTTTTTTGTTTTTTAGTGCAATATTTTATGGTTTTGATTATTATTGTATAACCAGTAATGTATTTGCAATACTTCTCTATCTATTTATGTTCTGATTCCACAAATACAGTCCAGTAAAGTCTGTTATTGCTCGTTGCTTTTATAGACTCTGTGCTAAAACAATGAGAACTTTGAAAAGTATAAAACCACTGAAGATATGATACCAAGTATTTACCTTTAAGAAAAGCAAGCATAACTACTTTAGTTGTCCTTATGAATTTGGTACAAAAGATTGGAAATATGTCCCACTTCTTTCAGGAGACGAGATTTTTATTCTGATGATCTGCATGATAAAATTCCTCAGGACCACTTTTGTATACATGCATATGGATATGGTTTTCATTTATATTGTATTCAGGATTATATGTCAATGCACACTATTTCCATAACCTCAATGTTTCAATAAATTCAGAATTATTTTGGTGTTTTTAATTTTACTTATACGTTGTGTAATCTGAAACTTCTTTCTGCCTACTTGCCTTATTCATGACTGAATATTAAATTCTTAATTTCTACTATGGCACTGGTAAAACCGATCACAGTAGTGTCCAAGTACTTTGCAGTAATAATTTTATTCAAGGTATTTGCTAGAGGATAGCTCTTAGTGGGAAAATTGAAAGAGTAATGGTGAAGTTAGCAGCCATTAATTTTGTTAGTCTGATTGAAATAACTCTCAAGGTTTCCACATCTATGTCAGGTCATTCAGGAGTCAGTTTGATAATCACAGAGAGCTTCATGAATACTGGGTGAGTTTCAAAGTTTCAGTTTTTGTGTCCTGAAAGAGCAGGAATCTGGTCAGTTCTGCCCTGCTATGCTGTTGCACAATTGAAACAACTTTCCTTTTTCTTAATTTTAGATTAGTAACTTCAGAAGTGGCTCAAAAATTGTGTCCTTTGTTTAACCCTGCTTTAATTTAGGGTGACTTTTTGTTTTCTGATGTAAGCATGTGAGAAAGGGAAAAATGGCCTGAACTTAGACAAAGCTTCTACAAAAGTCTTGTTTAACTCTTGTTTAAGTAGAGCACTGTTGTAACCTAAATAGAGCTCGGGAGGTGCTTCTGGGAGTATCTTTAATGTTCATCTTGCATTTGAAATAGTGAAATTGTTTATAGACCTCTGAGTTATAGTCCAAAGAACATTTCTGTCTCATTAATTGCTTAGCCAAATGGCAGAAAAACGTGTATGTCTTTAATATGGAGATCCCTCAGTAGTTCCAAGTAAGGAAGTAGGAGAAACAGAAGGTGCTCCAACTGCTAGGAGGTGCATTTTTTTACTACATTCATGTGAATTTGTACAATATGTTCTGAAATGCAATTGTTATGATGCCTGAGTGCAGGACTGTATCTTTACCTTTGCTGATTGACTGTGGGGAGATGCAATGCTGGTTTTATAAAAGCTGTCTCTGCTGGAGTCCACTTTCCGTATTGCAGCTCACAGACAACTTTGCTGCTGCTGGCTGTTGAGGAGTGTCCTCTTTCATTTCTCTCCCCTTTCAGGCAGTGCCTTGAAATTCAGTTTTCCAACTGATTTTTTTTCCAGCAGTGATTTTTTGCTTCAGGAAGGGAAACCTCAAGCTGCCTGAGCAGTTGAACTTCGTGGTACTTATGATACTACTCTCTGTGTTTATACAGTCATGGACAACTGGTACATATCATTTCTATTCATACTACTGGGAGCTTTATCATGAAGTATTTAATCTTTTTAACACAAAAGGGAAGATAAATCCGCAAAATCAATCTAAAATAGTGTGCCTAAATATGGGCAAAAAACCCTTTTCTGATATTACCGACAAATGTGGTACATTCAGAGAGCAAAAGCTTTCAATGTTTCAGAGAAGTGCATCTTCTCACATATACAATGACCATTCACTAAAATATTACTTACTATCTTCTAAAGAAATGCATTTATAGTATGTTTGTGTAGGAGGAGCTATTTTTCTATGCTCTGGGTTTTTAATTTTCTAGGTAATGCTATCATCAGTTACATCTTCTCTATGTGCTCGCTGGTCACAATGCAAAGGATTTTAAGCTTTTGGAGGAGCAAGTAAAAGCCTAATAATTTGTGAAAAATATTAGAATGAGGAGGAAAAGATCTCTCATTTGGGTTAATATAAAAATTAATCTAACTGCTAGACAGAATAGCTTAAAAAAGACAGATTGTCATGAATAAAAAATAAAAAACCCTACCTTCCATCTTTCTACCAGATTAATTCTGAAATAGGCTGCATTACTTATATTAATCATCACCATCATAAACAAAATATTAACCTATTTGTTAGACAACCTTTGCCTTCTCTGTTTTCTGTCTTGCAAGAATTCTGAACTACTTTATTATAAAAATGAATGAAATTTTGAATTACTGATAGGTGTTTTTTTAATCACAGTTAAAATCCCATGATATTTAATAATTTCTTAAAAATGAATTGCAGCCAAAATTGAGATGAAGCTGACAACTTTCTGTGTCTATAGATGTAATTTGGAATGAAAACTAAGCCCCATCTCAAGGTATGAAAATGTCAAACACTGTATTAGAAGCAGGCAAAATAAAATTCCACACCTTGTATTTGTTCCTTAGAGAAAATGCTTGCTACTAGTGCCATAAATAATGGACTTGATAATTTTAGGGAAAGTAAGTATTCAGAAAAAAAACATTTCTTTTTCTTTGCATGCAGAAAATTAATTAATGAATGAATGAACTGGTGAGTGATGTTTCTGAGGGAGTCCCAGGAAAAGATGGGTAGAGCAGCACTGTGAACTTCTGAGATGTTTAATCAGGTAGAAAAAAAAAGGCAGGAGAGGAGTGGCAGGGTATTTGTGGGAAAGAAAATTTTATCTATTAAAGTAACCACGTGAAGTACCCAAAAAATGTCATAATGATCTTAACATATTGTGAAATATCTTAACAGTTACAAAAATGGTTTTGGATTTTTCAGTGTTTCCACATCATAGCAAAAGCTGCTGCTGTGACATTCCTGTGGCCAGCTTGCAGTACTTGTTATCATTTGAGAGACTCAGTTCAGATCCAAGGAGCATCCATGCTATGTCCTATGTAGTGCAAAGTTCCAAAAGCTAGTGGCAGTGGAGATGTTCAGTAGCAAAAGAAATAAAAGGATTACTGATAGAAACTACTAACAGAAAAGTGTGAAAGTGCTGAAAATTGTTCCTTTACTTGATGTTACCTTATTACTCTGATAAATGTTTGTCAGGACTTTCTTGAATGTTTGCATATTAATCAAATGTAATCAACCTGTAGTAGTTTTCAATGCAAACAAATACATGATTATTTTATACTTTTGATGTTGGTAGTTTTCACATACTTACTGCTAAGCACTGAAGTAAGAGGTTTTCATTATTTCTCGGTTCATAGATTGTTATTCTTGGAACTGTTGCCACTAGCCTGATGTTTTTACTGTCTCATCTTATTTGTAAAAGTACTATGATGTGAAGAAACTTACTGAAAGAAAGTGTTACAGTTAATGCATAATAAAACATTTTAGGAGTGATGGTACAATTGTATTTCTTTTCTTATCTTCCATGCTTAAAAGGTGGCAAATATTAGTTCTTAAAAATTGTGTCAAACAAATGGTGAGTTTTCTGACCCTCAGAATATTGCTTCAGGAAATGTTATAGTACAGTTGAAAATCCAATTTTGAATTCAGTCTTGTCTTCCTATAGTCTCATGCTTCTATTTATCATTTGGAAGAAAAAAAAAACAAACAGAAACTTTACAAAGTATTTTTAGGAATCCCCTTGTCCTGAAAAGCTTCCTTATTAACTGAAACAATAATTCATTCATTTTAACCAAATTTTGGTTACCTAGTTAAAAAAATGAACAAAAAACCCAAACCTCTAAGGTCTCACACGTACAGGAAGCTTTCTAATGCTAATAGAAAGTTTAGTGCTCTAGGTAAAAATTAATTCTCTGTTTGGAGTGTGTTTTATGAAATAGTTTATTTGCCAACACCAAAATGTGCCAAAACAGATGTTTGCAAGGAACAAGTTGTGCCAAGATAACATTTCTGAAAAGCAGTGATAGTAGAAATCAATTAAGCATTTTCAGGAGTGTGTTTAAACCAGCCATGACTGTGTTGACTTTTCTTCTGCCTTCCTTTCCTCCTGAAGTCATAAAAATACCTGAACCGTGAGCTGATGTTATGTCTCAGCAAAAAGAGTCAAGTTCCAGTGTTTGATATTATTTGGCAGGTTTTTGCTATAGTAGTTTTAATCTGTTTTTGAGCAGTTGCAGTAGTCCTTTGGTAGCTTTGTTTGAGTTTTAAAAGTGAGTAATCTAACTTGGATTAATTGTTTAACAAATTTAATGAGATGAGTATGCTGTGTCGTTATAAGCTCTGTACAGTCTTTATTTATAAATTTTCCATTTAATTTGTTAAAATGAAAGCAAATATCTTCAATGTAAAATATTTTGCATAGGAAAAAATATGTAGAAATTTTAAAGTATTATTAACCATTTAATCTTTCCTTGGAAGAAAACTGTATTTATACAAATAGACATAGCTAGAATTTAAGGTCGTAACATTGATAAATTTTCATTGAGAAAAGTAGTACTGCTTTGTAGTATTGTTTTTAAATATGTACTTTATTAATAGAAAACAAAGAAAAACATGCTTGAAAATTGTTTAGGCAGAAATCGCTGGGGCTCCTTTAGATGTTCTGGGTAAGAGCTGTGAGCTCTGGATGTGAATCAGCTGTGGACTAATTCAGAAGGTCATCTTTGATACTTTGTTAATATGTATTCTGCTCAAAGGAAATGCTGTAATGTACAGTTGTAAGCATGTCTAATATAGTGCAACTTCTGTGGAAGACTTTTCATAGGCATTCTAATACTTTGAATATGGCTAAATAGTCCCTCCACTTTTCTTTTTGCCTTTTTTTGGTTCGAATGAATGGTCATCTTCAGGGCTCTGAAGGGCTCTTTTGAAAAATGTGTATGTTTTGTCCATGATTATATTTGCTCACTCGGTGAATAGTGCACTCTTTCTGATTACGTGCTGTCTACTGTTTCACAATAGAGCTAAATGATCAGTGTTTTGAAAGCAAACTAAGTGGTGCTCATTCATGTGTTAAGAGAGACTTTGCTGTTGTGTGGTTGAACTTGTTGACATTTCTGACAGTGTAGTCTGACTTCTTGGTCATTGCACTGGAATGAAAAAATAAACTTAGGGCAAAACAATTTGAAAAAAAATTATAACTAGTTAATAATATAGGTACAGAGAGAAAGAAGAGAGACTGAGAGAAATTTTAAATTTTATCCTTTCAATGGCAGAGATGCTGGAAAGAAATAATAAAATAATTGGAAAGTGTTACTTAAGAAAAAAGTCAAAGCATTGGCACATATAGAGAATGTCTCCTTACAAAAGTGTTTGAAGAAAAAGTTTTAATTAAACTGATCTGCTGTTTTTTGGTTTTTTTTGTTTCATGAGTGTGTAACTTCTCTCAGTGCCCTTCCTGGTGTGTGTTATCTCCTCATCTGTTTGCCCAGCCTACTCTGCCAGATTGTGTAATCCTTCCACATGCCAGTTCACAAACCCTCATTCCTGAGACATCTATAAAATAATTGCATCATTAACTCCTTCTTGGTTGCAGAATACAGTCCTTAATTTATCACTTACAAATATTTTCCCTGATTTTCTCTTTCCCCTTACTCAGTGACTGTCAAGCTGCAAGCAGGGTAGCAAAAAAACCCCATGAAATTTATGTGGCTTTTTAATTAATTGCCTCTTAATCTGCTAGTTTGCACTTCAGCCAAGTGGAAGGATAATTATGCTTTTGAAGGGGACCTCTATGGTGTTTTGATTGAACTTTTTTTACATAAGGCCTGTGGTCATTATCATCAAATGAGAAAAAATCTGGCAGTGTATTTGCAGATGCAGTGACTAACCTGCCTTGCTTAGGAGAGTCTGGGCACGGATGCACCACACCTGTTGTAGTGGTTATTTTTTTACTAAGGCCACTGTAGGAGACAGAAAAGAGCAGCATGAGTATCTTATGGTCTGTCATACCTATCTTTCAATTTTATGGTGGTACACACTGGGGAGGACACCGGGCCTTATTTTTGGGGTATCTATAGAGAAACTGGGTGCATAGAGCAGCTTGAGAGATGTTTTTGTAATGGTCCTGAATTGAAAAGGTAGGTTTCCTTCCCTTCAAATTTTCTTACTGCTTTCTGTCTGAACTCAAGCCAAGCCACAAAACCATGCTTGGGCTCTCTGCCCATTCCAGGCTTTACCTTAATAATGTTAAATTTAAAGAAAATTTTGTAGATGCCAAACAGATTGCTCTTTATAAGTAGAATGGGAAAATGAAAATATATGAAACATGTTTGAAATACTTGAAATCAGAAATTAAAACTTTATCTAAAATGACAGGTGAAGATATCAAGACTGGGCTCAGCTGTTATTAAGAACTTTAAGCTGTTTAAGCAAATAGGTGGGGAAGGATCTAAGTTATGTGAATAATATACTGTGCTAGTGTCAGATCAAGAGTAGTTGCTTCATTTACTGCAGGGTCTTTGGCAAATAGGTGAGGGTTTATTTTTCCCATGGCAAAAATAGTTCAGATGAAGTTACGGATTAGGAGGTGGCAAAAAAGCTTTTTCAGAGTATCAGAACTTTACCTGTTCTTAAACTGCTGTTTCAAATACCAGCAGTGTGGTCTGGCTCAAACAGCGGGGCAGGTGCCTTTTTCTTTCTCAGCCGGTGATTTTTAATGTGTAGAGAAAGGGCCTGGAATCCTGGTTTTCAGCCTCCATCCAGTTTTACCTTAGCCTCTTAGGCCACCTTTGGTACACTTGCTTTGACTTTCTGTTGGCCCATTTCCTGTTTGTGAAACTAGGATCCTTGGCAGGGCAGGGCAACACTTCTTAATTCTATAGAGGGTACTGATAGAAAGAACTGGTTTTGCATCCTAAGAATTTTCATTTGTTGAGTATTAATATGTTATAGATAACAGTATAACAGAGCATGCATCATGCTAATTGATTTTTATCTAGAGAATGTGGTTTCCATTGGCTTAATTTGCTGTATGTAATTCACAACAGTGACTTATTTTTAAAGCGGTTAAATGCGATGCATCTTTTTAGGGCTGGATGGAACTTAAAAGGCCTTCATGGGCTTGCTTGTACAGATCATATTCAGTAATAGTTTGCTACTGTGTTTTTATTAATGAATGAGGACCTACAAAATATATATTTCTCTAAGTGTTTCATCTCCTGTTGGAAACTGAAAATGTATTCAGAATTATTTATCAGCTCCAGAGGTGACATGTCTGCTTAGTAAAATAAACATGAATAAGCTGCTTTCTGTAGCATGTGGTATGGGATAACCTTTTCCTGCTTTTGCAAAATGATTCTGCTCCTGATGATGATAGTTTCATTCCTGTTCATGGATGAGGAAATCAGAAAGAGATTTGTAAACTAGTGCACAAGATAAGTGAAGGGAGTGTTGAACCTTTTGGTTTTGCTGTGCTGTTGTTTTTGAGGTTTTTTTTCCAGACAGGAAGGGAAGAGAATGGGAAATTATATTTGGGTGGGGAATGTGTCTTTTCAGTACCTCTTGTTCCAGTGGTGAGATAAAGCTTCCAAGCAGTTTTCCATTTGCTGTGTGTTTGTATTATCAGAATTGCATTTTGATTGATGTTCTTGCTCACTTGGTCTCCACTTTCTGCTCTTTATAAAAAGTAAAAACAATAATAAAACCCCTCATGATTCTTATCTTATTTTGCTGCTTGGTAAAGGTGAACTCTGGAGCTTTTCTATTTACTGCATTTACTCTGTTTACTCTGGTCATTTGTGTAAGACACGTGCTAACCCTTTCCTTACCCAGATTGTAACTGATCCACCTTACAATGCACAAGAATATGTTTGTAGCACTAGAGGAACAACAGTCTTGATTTGTGAAATTTGAAAAGGTAGCTAGGCATTCTTTGCTTCAATGTTAATCATCCAGAGAAGGGATAAAAAGGTAAAATTACAGTTTTTATCTATATTTTATGATTACAAAAGTGAATTACAGTCAAATATTATAGTGTTAGTGCAAGAGTCAGTGGGAAGTCAGGAAAGTAACCTTTTTTTTTCCATTGGAATATAAGCGAAAAGACTTGCTAACTCTCCAAAAACATTTAAAATACTACTTTTGGCACCAAAGTATCTACATAGGTCTATATATCATATGGCTTTAGGCTGGTCAATTAACCCAGCAAGTCTTTTTTCTCCATTACTTCAACTCATATATACAAAGCTGCTCCTGCTTTCTATTTTCACTTCCCACCTTGACTTGGCAATGTTTCACATGTGCTGGATGCAAAGTAAGAAGTGCTAGACATATGACTTCTCTTAGCCATTGGAGAATGTATTAATTTTTCTCCCTCCAAAAGAGAGAAAAAAGACAACAACCTCTGTAAGGCAAAAGCAACTCAAAGATTTTAAATAGAGAGCAAAAACCATCCCAAATATAGAATTTTACAGGAAAATCATATATGAATAAGTAAAATGCTTTTAAACTGAATGCACAAACCGATATAGACCATAATGGCTCTAAGCATGTGTCAAAATTTCCATTAGATACCTCTGTTTTGAGGGATTTTGCCACTTGCTACTTAAATTATAGGGGAAAATAATTAGCTCATATTTTTTGCTGAAAAAACATGTAAAAATGAAAAACTAATTTGGTGTTCGTAGTATTATGCTGGAAAATACAAGACCCAATACCAGGCACCCAAACCAACCCCTGCTCCTCAAAACAAAAAAAACCTCAAACCAAACAACTTAAAATCCAGACCTTTATTCCCAGTAAGATCTGTAATTGGGCTGTTACATAGGGACAAAACCCCTTTTACATCAGCCGAGAAGGCTCAATTGCAAAACTGCACCCCGAAGTATAACGGCATTAAATGATTTCCTGTGTGGTATGAGCAAAAAAAAAAAACAAACAAAAAACAAAACAAAACAAAAAATTGCAGCCAGACCTAAATATTGTTTTGAAACTTTAATACCGCCTGAAAAATCATGTGTGGAAGAATCATCACATAGAGTTTTGATGCATTTTTTTCTGGTGGCTTTGTGAAGTTTCTCCATGCAGAAAAGAGTCTGGTAGTAAGTGTGCTTACTTTGCACAGAGGATGTGTTGCATCCTACCTGCTTGAATTCTGACTCTATCTAATTGGGTAGAAATTGGAACAGATTTCTCACAAGAAAAAGAGATTCGACATCAGTCTTACAATTTGGAAGTTCTATGGTTTTGCCCCTGCTAGAGGACATATTTTCCCCTATAAGTTTCATTTGAGCAAAAGTCTAATATTTGTAATGGGAGAGTTCAGCTGAACAAAGTAGAAAAATTCCACACTTTAAAATAGGAAAAGAAGCTTCAAGTGGTCTCAACAAGTATCAGTTCTTCATAAGGTTACTTTCATCTTACAGGTAATCTCAGAGTATGTAGCATTGTTCTTTAATTCTTTAGCATTTGGGGTATGTTTTGTTTTAAACATACTATGGTCAACTTTAAACAAAATATGCAACTTCTTATCTATATGGAAAGGGGAAATTTTTTCATACTAACTCTCATGATTTTATATTTGACTACTTTTATGTAAAAAGAAGGGGAGTGCTGAAAGTTCTGGTGGACTTCATGATGTTTTATGTTTCTCCCTTTTAAGGGCCTGTCTCTTTTTAAAGCAAAATTTAATGCCATATAAACTCTAGAATATCTCAACCTTTATCAAAATCTGATGTTTGCTTTCTGGATTTGATATTCTCATACATAACATCTTTAGATACTTTGCTTTAGATAAAATCTATAGATGTAATTGTATTTATAGTTCTGTATATTTGTGTCATAGTTATGTTCTGGGATAAAAAAGTGTTTTCAACAGCTGCTGAAATGGCTTTTGCTTTTGAGAGTGAATATTCAGGTTTTTGCACTGTAAAATTTCTGGTACATTTTCATTAGCAAACATGTATGCTGTATTGTTTCTTGCCTTCTATTTAAAAACTCAGTCTGTTCTTCCTTTGCTCTTTTTCTCTTGAGTACATATGCTGGTATTCACAACTGACATATTTTCTTCAACAGAAATGAACATTACAGAAGTTTGAGTTGAATTACTATTAACCTTTTCCTGCAGGTTAACTCTGGTATTTTTAGGCTTCCTTTTTAATTGATCAGGCACTTTTACAGTTGCTGAGTTTCACTGTTGTCTGTGAGCCTTAAGAATGTTCCTTAAGAGTTGGATCCCTGGTGACTACTTTACCCTAGATTTCCACTCTAACACTGATGGCCATTTTTGTGTTCATTAATAAAATGGGCCCATGCTCATTGTGTGATCCCCAGGACTCATGGTATGGTATGACATGTGTGTCTAGAAAGACATGCCTTCCTCTAAAGACAGGGAGAGCTGATCCACTGGGCCTGCTGGGAATGGTCTCCCACGGCAGCTGTTGCCCGAATGGTATCTGGGCTGTGTGGCACAAGGCTGGTGGGGCTGGGACAACCATGGCAAGGCACCTGCCTGCAGCTAGGAGTGCTCCTGCCCTGGCCCTGCTTTATTTCCTATTACAAGGAAATACACACTAGCCAGTGTAGTGGGGGGGGGGGTGGGTTTGAACTCTTGTTAAAAATGTATCTTTGCCTTTACTTTCTCCTGCAATAGGGGAAGCAAACATCGGCCGTGCATCTGCTGTAGAATATAGCAAGACTGTTCGAACTGCTCATTTTAACACTCTAGTTAAGTCTTGCAGCATGTTGTCGAGCAGAGGTTCATGAGCCCCTTAGTTAAGTTATTTACATAATAATGGTCTTTTGTGAAAGAAGCAGCAAAGACTGTGTGGAGTTGAGGGCTCACCTGGAACTGGTTGTCCTCCCTGTGTGAGGAGCACTGCCCAAGCTGGGTCCCTTCTTGAGGCAAGCAGTAGCAACAATGGATCTGCTGCCTGATCCTGCCTTTTCTTTGAGTTGCTTTGGCTGCACAGAGCATGAGAATAATTTATGGTTACTGCAAGGGAAAGCTTTTCATTCCTGAGGTGACAAAATATGTAATCTCAATCAAGGTATGTAAATGTATTATTGGTGTCTGATTGTAATATGTCATGCACCTAAGAAGTCTTAATTGCAACTGAGATCATGAAAGGAAGTATGGGACTGGGGGCAACACTCAAAATGTGTCTGGAGTCTGAGCATCTTAACGAACAAATGTCCACTCCAGTTTGTTTGCAGTGTTGTAGAGGAAGTGGCCTGCTGTTGTTATATCATAGATACACAGAATGCTTTAGGTTACAAAACACCTCTAAGGTCATCCAGTTCAACGTTTAACCCAGCACCACCTTTTAAGCTAACTGCCAATTACTTTATATATATATATATATATATATATATTTTCACACGTGTGTGTATCTCAATGCCCTGTGGTACCAAAAGGCATATAGGACAGAACTAGTTTATTAGTTATATAGATAGCTGATACTTGCCTCACTCCTACTTGTAGCTGAAAAATACCTTTCAAGTCAGCTGAATAAATGTTAAAAATAATGCAAGTAATCTAAAGAAAATACCAAAGGGCAAAGGTGAATGTGGTAGACTAGGCAGATAATATAAAGTTAGGAATAGAAGAGAATGTTATTTTTGTTATGTAATGTGCTAATGTGACATTTACCACACAGAAACAGCACACTGTTTTTATGACATGGGTTTCAGGTAAATCCCACCATATATTGCATATATTCTTGGTATTATGATTTGTATGAATTTTGTAATAAAAGGATCACCTTGTCCAGTGTAATGAAGGAGGACTAATATCATTTTTGTTCTGAACTAATATCATGTCTTTTGTTCTCTGCTGAAGAGATGTTTTGCCAAGCTGCACTGTATCCAGAGGGTAAATTATGGTGTGCAAGGGGCAGTGAGTGCCCCAAGGGTATTCCAGAACAAACACACTTATTCTGAAGGGCTTTCAGGAAGCCAAATCCCTCCCCTCTCCACAAGCTGAAACTTTTTCGGACATGGAGAAAAAGAATCCCAGGAAACCTGTATGAATAGTGAAGTTTGGATGAGGAATTCTTAAATTGAGGAAAGATTTTTTGTCTTGGTTTTCAGCTTTCTTGTCATTATCTTTAGAGGGACCTTGTTACTCTTTCAGTATATTATAATAGAAGCTAATCATTATAAAAGTCAGTAGTTAAGAATTAATAATTAGGAAAAGGATTTATTACCTGTTTTCAGAAGACAGATAATAAATTGTGGAGTAATTCTTCTTGTAACCTCTCTTTTTAATCCTTGTTATGCACTGGGCAAGATTTCAGTTGATAGTGCTGGCTGCTGCAGGCTGTAGTCCTCTATGAAAAGAGGGTTTCTGGCTTTTGTTTGAATCTACATAGATGGCTTTGCTGTTGAGAGAGTGGTGGGGGATGAGCTAATGAGCTGATGGAAAGCTGTGAGATATTTGCTTCACATAAATCTCTGGCAGAGGCAGGGTATCTGCAACAAAGTTCTTTGTCAAACAAAAACAGTATAACCCTTGCCTGAGGTTGCCTCATAGTTCAGCTCATTAAAATTAGAGATCTCTGTTTGGATTAGGAATTTATAATACAGTAACTAATGCAGATTAACTCATAGATACAAGACACATTCTTAATACTAGAGATGAAGTGTTTGTCCTTTATCACTTAACCTGATGGACTTAGAGCTCTTGTGGCTGCTATTAAAATAGTGTCACTTTGTTAAAAACGCCAATCACTTGTTTTTAAAATTTTTAAAAGTTTAATAGTAATAAAATGGTTATAAAAATAGTAATACAATTAGAGTAATAATAATTTGGACAAACTGAATTAGGACAATATGAGACAATAAATACAAAGAGTTACGGAAGTCCGGGTACCTCTTTCAGGGCAGCAGGAGCCCGAAAAAGGACACCCGTTAACAAAGGATTAACCCTTAAAAACAATAACCTGTTGCATATTCATACACTTCATACATGATGCATAAATTCCATTCAAACACAGGATTCTGTCGGGTCATTGTCAACTTCTTCCTCCAATCCTAACAGCGCCTTCGAGGCGGGAAGAAGTTCGTTTCTTCTGATAAGAGGGCCATAAATTCTTCTTCTCTCAAAGATTTAGGTGTCCTGTGGCTGCTATCTTGCTGCGAGTCCTTTCTTTTAAAAAAAGTATCCTACATAGCATCGTTTCTATTTTAAGAATTTTTATAACCTAAAACTACATTTAACACAGTACTTAAGAGAATTAATACAGCATTACTTTTTAACACAACACATATAATATTCATTGTAATATTTGTGAAAAGCCAATCATAAAATACATGCATTTTTCACAACTTTATGTTCTGGATCTGGGAGTAAGTCCTTGTAGTCTGAGAAATGCTGAGTGATTGCCTTTGGACTAATGCTTCAGTGACACATATTGGTGTTTGTAAGTCCTATAACAGCAACTCATATGGTGATTTATCTTTGGTGTCTTCCCGTTATCTCCTAAATTTGCAGGTTGAAAGGGTCTCAACTTTATGGTGTCACAGAATGCTGTCAGCTGTAAGTCAAGTTTTATAAAAGCTTCTTTCTAGTGTTTACCTGACAAATATCTGATCCAAAGCTTTTTCAAATCTTTAATTTTTAGACAAAAAAAATATGTCTGGGTTTGTTTTGACAGAGAAAGTTGTTGATCAAGCAGAGGGAAATTTCTGGTTTATCATAAGTGGACATATTTGCAGTTCTGTAGGTTTGTGAGATAGTGTACATCTAAGCATAAATGCATATGGTTGTATTATTTTTTAAAGCAAGGGAAGTCTTTTTCTATGACAATCTGGGGAAAAAGCATAATTTTAGATCAAAGGCATTTAGTACTATTTCTTCCTCTTTTTTTTTTTCTTTTCTTCTTTCTTTTTTTTTCCTTTTTTCTCCAAATGTTATTGTAGCTTCTCAGTGGGCTTTCCTTTCAGGAATTTTCAAAAATAAGCACTCAGAAAGCTAGGTAGAATTTAGGCCATCTATTCTGAATATAGCACCAGAGTTGTAGTGGGATGAACATTGTTTTCAGCCAAGACTTGTTTACAGCGGGATCCACTGAGTTCTGTGGATTGACTGTGAAATTACTTCAGTACAGCTTGAAAGTTCAGGTTTCCCTTGTACCAGTGGGGTGGATGTTTTTATTGAATGCTTCCAGGATCTCCTGCTCTGGCTCCCTCTCTCCACCCACAGCTTTGATGATAAAAATAATGCTGTGTTTAAATACCCATTGTTGAGGGCTTGACTGTGAGTTGTATGAGGATGAAATGGTGGAATAGGATCATGGCATTGAATGTGTTGGCCCTGAGCCACAGGTAAGCAGAACCTATGTACTTGTAGCTGTACAGAGTTGGAGTTGATGTTTTACACTTGTTGGTGGTTAATTTGCACAGACACAAGTGTGGAAAGCTAAAACAGCACATGACAGGCTCAAATCCCCAGCCTGCAGCAAAACGTCTGTGACCTCCCAGCACCTGCCCAGAGGGTCATGCCTGTTTCAGAGATTCTCTGCAGTGTTAATGTTCTCCATTTTGACTGATTAAACTTTGTAGTTGAGGGCTCAGCTTTGGTCTGCAGGAAAAACAGTCCCCCCTCTTGAACACATTCCTATCACTTAATTGTCATTCAAATTTACCATTAAGTGAGCTGACAGTTTAGGTAAGAAATTATTTATTTAGTATTGCCCATTCTTCCAAAAGAAGCTGTGTTGTCCCTTTAAGGCATTTTCCTTAAACATACTGTTAAAAACATTTAAGGGAAACTAAAGTAGGCTCTTCAGAATTAAATAATTTAAAAACATTTTCTTATTTCCACAGTTGTGATTCTTTGGGTAATGTTACAAATTGAAACTGCTGCCTAGCACAGTCTGAATCCAAAATTATCTATATTATTCCTAACACATACTAAGGGCTTGCTTTTGGAAAGAAATAGCTTTCATATTCTCCTAAGAGAGTTATGTACAACTAGTGTGAGATATTGATGAACTGCTCAGTGTTAGTACATTGTTGCTGTTATTACTAGACTCTGCAGCCGGACTGTAGAAAAAGCAAGAAATGGAGAAATCAAATTGAGAGTTATTCTTCACATATTTGTGCATTTTGACTGAAATAATTTTTTCAGATATACTGAGGTCTTAGCTATTGAAATTGAAACTTGCTATGCCTTCTTAATCATGAATCTTCTGTTACTAGCAAGGGAGCCTGCTGTGAATCATATGTGCAATTAAGGTGACTAAACCTGGAGGAAAATGTGAACTATAAAGTTCTGAAGGAAGAATTAGAGACATAAATTTTGTGCTTTTCATTTCTACCTTTTCATCCTTTTCTCATTTTCAGCTTTCAAAGGGTTTTATTTTATCCTCCTTTAATCCCCACTTTTTAAAAATATATATTTTTCTAATGTCCTTCTCATTTTCTCCTTTTGAGGTTTTTCTCTCAATACCTCCTCTAGATCTCTTGACCTTTTAATTAACATCACTTATGGCAAAAGTAAAGTTTCTTCTGGCTAGCTTATCTTTTAATATTCTGGATTTAAGCAATGAGTCACTATGACATACTAGCCAGGCCTTTTAATCCTCAAGCTCTCAAGAGAAGTCTTTGGGAACTTTTGTGTCAGAATATTAACATAGGGTAAGGTTCTTTCTCTTTCTAAATGCTTACCAGTGGGCTTAGACTGGTATGAGCACATGAATGCAACACACTGGATATTTCATATTTTGCGTCAGTCTTTTCCATGGATGCACATTCTGTAAGAGAATGCTCCATGGCAGATACTACTTTATCTTCTGTACTAAAGGGGAGTCTCTCCCTGTGGGGTTGTGGAATGTGGCTTGGTGGGTGGGAAACAAGAAGCTCCAGGATAGCTATTCGGCCTTTGCCTTCTCTGTTTCCCCTTTCCTGTCTGTCTCTCACAGTCTTCCCTTTCTCTTCTCTGGGAGCCCGATGAAAAATTTACTTTTAGCCATTAGGGAATAGGAGGAGTGAAGGAGTACTGTGGGACTTCTGGTGGAAACTGGTGTACAGGACATTGCTTTTTCTGGGAAGCTGTCCAGGGACAGGGCAGGCTGTGTGGGGATTTAGGGCACAAAAACTTCCAAGGACTCTGTCTTTTTGCTGATACAGATTGAGATGTTTTTCAAGTTGGCTACACAAGCTTTTCCAGCATTATATCTCTTGTAGTTAGGTGTAATTGTTCTTTTTTTGGTAATGATCCTTTTTCAGTCACTAGAGGATAGAGGCATTGTAGTTTGTTTGACTGTAAGAGCCAACAATAGCTATTGATCACAAGTATTTCTTATAGTAACTCAGATATGGCTTATTACAGCAATAGTATTTGTCATCCACTTCATATCAGATGTCTTTTATGTGGGATGAAAACTGCTAATATGGGTGAAAGGTCCTCCAACACCAAGTACGCCACACTGAGTGAAGCTCTTTGTCAAGGATATTTCAAACTGTGCCAAACATCAGCAGGCTACCTGCTGTGGTACCTGGTGCTCTGAGCTTCCCAGAGATGGAAGGAATGCAGTTTTATTTTTCCAGTTCTGTTTCCCTTCAGATCTAAACAGTTGTCTCTCATTATTCATAGTATCAAATTAAATACATTAAATACATGGTGTACTTTGGTAGTTAATGCTCCTTTCCTATCCCAGGTTGGCTGATCTGAAAAAACAGAAGTGAGAATATGTTTTTGACTGTGAATATGTTAGTCCAATGGCTCTTAAGAGTATATTTATATATTTAATTTAGCTGCAGCATTCAAGTAATTAGAGAAATTGAAGTGTTGGGAACGTAAACAACACTAAAGATAGTATAATTTCATACAATCTTAACATAAGTATTTTCAGGTGGTGATGATATTTAGTGCAGTGATTTTAAGGACGACTCATGAAAAAAAAAGGTGATTAGAAATTTGTAGCTGAATGTCTTAATATCTAGAGGTTTTTGTATGTTTCAATTTCCGTGTCCTGTTCTTACTTGCTTTGGTAGCAAGAGCTGGAATGCTTCGGTGTTTGAGGGAAGACCAGTATTGTCTTTAGGTTTACATTCCAGTCTTTGAGGGAAGACCAGTATTGTCTTTAGGTTTACATTCCTGTTTCAAAGCAATTTGTTTTCAGAGACTGATGGATTGTTCCAGGAATCCATAATTGCATAAAGTGTTTACTTTTGCAAGTAGCAAAGTGAGCTGTCTTGCTAGGCAAAACTGCACAAGTGTTGTCTCAGGGGAGTAAACTCTTAAGGTGTGACTCCTGGAACCTTCATGCCTTAAAAACTATTTTTACCAGAAGGAATTTTAGTGTATTTTGTGTTTAGTTGTGATTCTATTTATGTGTATTGTTTTAATAGAATGTAGCAGTAGGTAAAACATAACAGATTTTCACATTGGTGCTCAGAATTTGGAAGTTTCCACTGCAGCTGTGGTGTAGTAACCTTTTCTCTTTGGACACTTGCCCTCTATGAGCCTCTTCATCTAATTTTAGGAATGCTGTCTTACTTGGCTTTCACTGTTGAAACTGATTATCTTGGAAGACATTTGTGATTCAATTTCACCACCAGCCCTCTTAACACTACTCACGTCTCCAGTGTTGGCAAGTACCCTTGTAGGTTCTTGTTGCAGCTATCATTGTAAAGCACAGAACAGGCTCTGCTCCTGACCAAGCCTGGTACTTCTCTTCAATCTTTGCCTCAAGCAGTGCTGCTCCACCACCTGCCCTTTCTGCTGCCAGATGATGCCAGGCCACCCTCCTGGTGAAGCATGTAGCCATGCTCATGCTACAGGCTGTGATTTGGGCAACTTCAACTTTCTAATCTCAGTTATGGGGGTGAAAAAGGATGATTGTCGACAGTAGAATGCTTTCATTCACCACGGCATCCAAAATTAATTTATGAGTGATCAGGTATTAGAAGTTCTGTGCAATCAAATTGTATGAGTGAAATGAGTGAACTTAAGAGCTTTGGGGGTAACCTATGAACCATGTGCTTTAATTCTTAAGTTCTGTGTCTTGCTTTTAAGACAGAGGATAATATGAATCATTATAGTCATTCTTACTTTCAGTGGTGAGCATAAGGAGATAGCTAAGAAAGAATAAATGGGCCAAACAAGTATAATTTAGTATGTTTCCCTAGTACTCCCTCAGCCTTTGGCCATTTTTAGCCAAGGGATTTCCTGAGCCTGTTGTGCATTGTTACTCTAGTAACCTTCAGTGAAGCAGCTCTTCCTGGTGTTTTCCCAGCTTCCCCTCAAACCTATTTAAACTTGGCTCCTCAGTATCCTTAGGCAACAACTTCTGTGCATTAGGGATTTTTTGATCTTGCTTCCTGTCACCTTCACTAAATGTTCTAGTTACTGTCAGTCCTCATCCATCTTCCTTATGTCATTTTCAATTTGTAGATCTCTTATCTGAGTTCCTTTGTGGTTACTCATCCAGTGTGAAGAGTCCCACCACACTTCATTCCTCCTCAGTTTATATCCATTTCTTACCTTTGGTAACCTCACTTGGCTTTCAGTGTATCTCTTTTATCTCTGTTTCTTATATGTCTGGTTTGATAGCAGGCAACTGCATGGTGGCATAATTATGTTTTCTGGGTTTTTTTCCTCTCTTATTTGCTAATAGTTCATGATATTTGATGTGGGTTTTTATTGCTGATGAGCACTGAGCAGATATTTTTATGGAATTACCTATCATAATTGAAAATTTTGCTTCTGATTGACAACGGACAGCTCAGAGCCTGCCATTTTCTACATCAGGTCAAGATTTTTTGTTCAAATACATTATGCCTTCACATATATTGAACTACATCTGCTGTTTTTGTTGTGCAGTCACTTTGCAGCTATTTGCAGTTATCTGTCAGCCTTATAGCCTTTGAATAGCTTCATGTAAAAAAAAAAAATAATAAGCAGATCAGGGTATAAATTTCTTCATGGTTATTGTACTTTAGACCAAAAAAAGGAAAGTAATTTTTTGCGAATAACATCTCAATCTTTTTCATTCTGTTCTCTTCCTTTGCTTTTCATGGGAGATAAGGAGTGAAGAGGCAAAATGGTTTATTTTGATTTGTGTGGACAGCTTCTGTTTGGAGATTTGACATCAGTACTTCCTGAAGGCAAGGATTCTGTCTCTGTTTACTTGAAAAACACACCTGTCTGTCAAGCCATATCCTTGTGGGTTTTAGTGCTTGCTTTTACTGTCCAAATTACTGATGAAAATATTTCAGCCAGCTTTACTTTTTTTCTAGTTAGTGTGAAATCACATATCTTATAAAATCTGTTAGACTTTGACCAAGGTCTGTACTGTATTCCGTTGATGCCAGATTATTCCTAACTGTCCTGTTGGATACACACTGACCTGATCCTCAAGGGCCATAAATGTGTATAGCATCATTTCAAGTGGCATTTTGGAACCAAGGATTTGATATTTCTCTCTCTGCTATTCTGTACAGATAAAGTTCCTAACACAATGTGGCAGCAATGTATCTGGATTTAAATGGTTTAGATGTGCTCCTCATATGCAGGAGGACAGGTGATTGAGTGCCTCAGGGTGTATGTGAAAGGGAATAGGTTGTTTACTGTTTTGGCCAGAGATGGTAGTTTTCTTCTCTCAATGCAAGTCACTTTACAGTTTCTCAGTAAATAAAACCCCAGTGATTATTCTGAGACCCACATACAGTTTCAGGACTTCATATATCTTATTTTGTATATTTTTGTGCCATATGCATTTGTGTGACACTGCTTAGCTATGGGACACAGATTTCTGTTACCTGAATGTTGCAAACTAGCAGCATCTCAGTTCTAAGTAATGTTTAAATTATTTTCAGTGAATGATTTCAGGTGGATTTGATTAGAGTGCAACTAATGGGAATTTTTATTATATGTTTGATAGGAATTCAATAACTTGAGATGTGGTTTGAAGGCTGATTATTATATTTTGATGTTTTATGTAGCTTTCACTTGAATTTCCATTTTGAATAAATATAATGTGGTCTAAAATACTCTTAGAATGCTTTGATGAGAACACTTAGAATGCTCTAATGAGAGTGTCTGCCTATGTGGAATGTGATTTCAGGGCTTAGGGTCAAAATTCCTATATATTTGTAGGTCTGTAAAAAATGTATTTGTTAAAGTGTAGAATTGGAGAATTTCTCTACTCATTTAATGACGACACTTTTGACTTAAAGCTACATGGGATGAAGAGGGTTAGTTTTTGTAAAACAATTCTGCTTTTGATGAGAGGCTTCTATCACTGTCACAGAGCAAATAAATAGAAGTGATGATGCACAAGAGGCTCAAAAAGTAAAATCCAAGGTCTTTTTCTGAAGTTGAATGCTAGGGCAAAATGTGCAGCTCAGTATTTTCTCTTGATCAAGTCTCAGAAGCAGCTCAGCTAGGAAAATTCCTTTTTGGCCAGACTCTTTGGAATGCTGGGACAGCTTGTTGTCCTGCACTCAGGGGAAACCATGTGTGACACAGCAGGTACTCCTCTGCAGGTTACAGCACTTTTAAAAATACAGCAGTTTTGATGCTTCTATATGCTCCTAATGCAATAAAGTGGATGTTATTTTAAAACTTCTCTTTAGATCCCTTATCTGCATTAGAAGATCTGATCAGTAAAAATACTGCTGTACTTCTTACCACTCATATAAACAAAAACAAAATCATAACTAAAAAGGTAAGGTCTCAAAAGAATTGCCAGGAATAAGATTCTGTGTGTGGCCATGCTTGATCCCCTTTGGGTTTGTGCATTTTGACTGTCTCTAAATCAGTGTGAGATTTTTTTATTCCATGGCTCTGTTGCCTGGCTAGACCTGAATGCATAGAGGAGGTGTTCACTTAGATACCAACTGCAAAATTATTTGTTTAAGGAGATTTATTAAACACCAGGTGCATTTGTTCCTGGTGTTTAATACATCTCCTTATAGTTTAATTTCTTCATTATGTTCAAGCTTTTCTGTAAAAGTGTTGGCTTTTTCTCGTGGGCTTTCCTATGCTGCTCTGCATTATCATACCTTGTAAATAAAATTTCTCTGAGTACAATGTTGCCATCTATTTCTTTCCATCTCCTTTCTCTATCTTCTGTCTTTGCTCTTGAATCAAACATCCTATCTTTCTTACTGAGTTCATTGTATGCTTTGCTAAGAGAAATGGAGAATAATATTTTTATTCTATCTTCTTTTGTGTTAAAAGCCCCCTATGTAAGAATTAGATCTGTGTCTCACAGCTGCAGGCTGGCTCAAACTTAGGTTTTGTCCTGCAAGTGTTTCATATGTTTAGTCAAGTAACATGAGCTCAAAATTCAGAGCTGAGAATTATGAATTTTGGGCCCTCTTGGATAAATAAGATTTTCCTCAGTTCCACCATTTAGCCAGACTTGTGTCAGTCTCACCAAGAATACTGGGAGGCACATAGGATCCAAGGGCCATTTGCTGTTAAATATCAAAAATTGATTTAGGTACTTGAGAATTATATAAGTGGGAAAAAATGCATATGGATATTAGTTTGCCAAAAGTCCTTAAAGTCAGAAAGAAGTATTTACTAGTCCTGCCTTGAAATATGGCTAAATTGCAGATTTCCACAGTCATTTAGTGTCATGAGCAGTAGGCCTGAAAAATTTTGGATTCACTCTCTAACAGTCATAAATATTTGTCATCTCAAAAAGCTATACTGTTGCAAAATTCGGTAGGTTTTGAATTTAAAGAACTTTTTGCCTGTTGCTAAGAATGTTCATGAATCTCTTTTTAGTTTATTTTACTTAGAAAACATCATAACAGCATGTTTTAAGGTGAGATAGTCTGAATAAAAAGCCCTGGAAGGAGAAGCCTGAGTCCATGTTCTGGACTATTTCTGTGTAGGAAATGAGCACACTGCAGACCAGTGAAGTGAAGCATCATCCGTTGTTTGCTGCTCAGATGGGAGGCAGACCTGCACAGGAAGAGGATTGCTCCGGGTGCTGCATGGCACATGTGCTTTGTTGGTATTAGCACCTCAGAACCAAGAACCCACTGAGTTTCCCGAGTTTTTGCATGATAGCAAACTAGATGAAGCATGACTAAACCACTTTCCTTTGCTCATGCTCGATTACTGTCGGGGGATAAGCATTTAGCCACATCCGTACCTCCTTGTGCCAGCCCTGGCCTTTGGCTGCTGTGTTGGCTATGGCAGGATTTGTGGAAATGCAGCCTCTTATCCCTTCTGAAGGCACTAGAGATGGTCCATGCAGCAGGGTCCCTTTTTGCACACAGCTTTGCTTGGCTGGCACAGATGTGCTCTATCCATGGCACAAATAATCTTCAAACTAAGTGGTCCTTACAAGAATTATGAGGAAGATGGTTATATGGGAAAGTATTAACCCCTTTTCATAGTATCAGTTATACTTCCAGTAAGTACATGGGTAGTATGAATAATAGTAGTGACCTCACTTTGCCTTGCAATTCAAGGTGTTTACTGGCCTAATCGGGTACCAAAAAATTATACCAACCACACCTCTGTCTTTAAGGCTGCTTATTTTAGACAAGTGTTGTTGTGACTATCCCTTCCACTTAAAGGCTTTGGAAGATGGTGAAAGGATGCTAATTCAGTCTTCTATGTTTCACATTAATTCATTCATGTTTTTAACAAGTTTTCTGTATTTCTGCGTTCAGTGAATTAATTCAGCTTTTCAAAGACTTAGTTTACTGTTGTTCTTGGGGAATTCTGTGATAATTTCAGTTTCATTTATACATACAGATATGAGACTTTAGACTTAAGTCAGTGTTCAGTTGAATAATATTGGACCATTATACACAAAGATGTCTATGGGAGGAGGTTGGAGAAAGGAAACAGTGCTTGAACAACATGTTGTTACTGAGGAGTGGAGCCATAGTGCAAAAGCAACAAACTGTTAAAAAGTAGAGAATAAAACTAAACAGCCAATGCCCAGCTGGGTTTTTAAATCTGTGTACATGTTCGATTAGGGACGTTAAATCATGTATTTTGTACAGATGATCTAGTAGGCCCATTGAAAGTCTTGGTAGTAAAATCAATAAGTCTGTTAGCTCTTAGTTTATGTTGCTACTTAAAATGTCATAGGATTGACTATCCTTCACAAAGTATTTGTACTTGTAAATATTCAGATCAGTTTTATGCAAATTGCTTTCAGAGTAGCATTCTCTAGAGGGATTTTTTTTTGTAACCTCTATCCTTCTGCATAACTAATTAGAGATAATAATTATGAGCAAAATTATTAAATCTTTAGCTTGTCAACATACCTCTTTATTTTTGATGACTCACAATTTGCTTTACACAGACTGTGTTTCCTTTGTTACTTGTTACTCCTGCCAGCACTCCTTAGGTTTTCATTTCATGGTTTTATTTGTTACCTCATATTCCAGAGGGCTAGTGAGGAAAGAAATTAAAATGCTTTAGGAGTACCTTGAGACATTTATCTGTGTGGCTAAATGCTCCTTGGACAGAACTGGAAGTAATGAAAATTTCAAAACTTGGATTGTAAAGCCTAAAGCCCAGCTTACAAGAGCTGTTCATGGTTGCTGCTGTATGGAGCATCTGTTTAACAAAAAGCAAACATAATCCTTGGATAGAACTTTGCTGAAGAGATGTTGGTGGCACAGTGGCATGCCAGTTCTCAAATGAAAGAGCGGTGAGTAGACAGACTCATCAGTTTGTGGAGTGTTACAGATTGACAAAAACCCTGGCCTTCTTCCTTCCTCTGTGTTTATATTTCACTTTCTTTACTAAGATGTTGTATATAAGTTAATTCTTGGTTTTTGTATAAATTGGGCAATAAATACCTGCTAAAAAAGCAATGACAGCTGATAAGCAGTTTCACAAGATGAAATGGCCTTCTTCCATTTTTATATCTTTTTTAAATGAGAGCAAAAGGAACCAGGTGCTGGTGAAAGTTGGTGTATCAATGTAAAATGATTTCTAAGCAAAGGAAAAGATGGAGAACAATTCAAAGTGACATTGGAATCAGCTTTTTGTTTTCCAGATCATCCTTGCCCAGTCTTTACCCAAAGTCTGCCATTTATTCCTTTTGGTATCCATTGTGAATAGCACAGACTTGTACCATATTCCTTGTATCTGTCACAAAGAAGCTGATGGAGAGCCATTCAAGGAAGGATGCTGCTTTCCTGCCCATAATAAACCCAGCTCCTCCAGGACTCAAAGAAATATAATAGTTGCCTCCAGTTAATTTCTTACAGTTTGTACTAGTGTTTTTGTTTGTTTGTTTGTTTGTTTGTTTTTTTGCTTAATATATGATAAATTTAGTTATTGGCTGAATCTTGCCATGTTTAAGGCACATTTTTAGGTTTTGTTTGTGGAGCAGCTTACAGATGAGGAATACTGCAACACATCAAAGTTTAGTTATATGTGTTCCTTCCATGAGTCAGTGGCACAAGTAGGAAATAGAGCTCATGATTATTCTTAGTCCCAGGGACATTTCATCCCAAGAATAGGCTCATATACTTTGGTCCCTGAACAATACCCTGTCCTTATATAGCTTTTAAAAATAATCATTGCACAGAAGCAGAGTTGATCTGATTGCCAAATATGATGGTAGGCATTTTTTATCTCTTCAAGCTTGTTGACAGGAACCTTTGTGTTTCCTTTGCTTCCTCTAAAGTGTTAAGGAGCGCTCCATTGTTCAGATTATCTGACTGCATTCTGCACCTGTAGATTTCTAAAAAAGAAGTGTTGGGGTTTTTGTTTTGTTGGGTTTTTTTTCTTGTGGAAATGTTATTGTATTTTTGGGGGGGGGGATTTTTTTTGTTGTGGGATTGTTTTTGGTTTTTTGCTTTTTTTAAGCAGGTTGTTTTACTAATTCTTTTTCCTATGTTTCCTGTCTCTGAGAAGGGAAGTTCTATAAGTGGAAGGGGGATGAATGAGTCAGGGTTGTACTGGATTATCAAGAACCACTGTCAGCATGTATAATTTTTAGTCTTTTCCCTATGTCTTCTGGAGATCCTAAAACATTCACATATTTCTTCAATTTTTTTTCTCTTCTGTATTTGTCCTGGACTTAGTGCATTCCTATTTGAATCACTTACCAGTAGCTAATGGCAGAAGTATCATCTGTCAAGGGGTTTTATGAGCAGCTATGATTGTCCTCAGGGTGGCAAAATAAAAATGGGAAATAATTTCCAAAGAGCTTTTTTTACACAATGGTAATCTGAGTCACAAAACATAAATTCTGAACTCTGTGAGAGTGGAGTAACAGAGCTCAGAACATGGATTTTCATTTCCCTCTTTTGTACCTGAATCACAAGACTATATTCTGTTCCTTTGGATTAGTAACATGTATTTTGTAGAATCCTTGTGTTTTACCACAATCAAGCATATGGATCAGAGATCTGTTTTGAATAGAACTAATTAAGTGAAATGAGCTCTGTACATATGCTTTGGATTTTGAGCCTTTAATATTTGGGGGGGGATGGATTTTTAGTAGTCAAAATAAACAATTCACCTTATGAAATTCATATTTCAAACTTTCTTTCATCTTAGTTCCTATGCAGTTATGATTTGCAGTTTTGCCAGCTAAGAGAGCTGTCTTTGTATGATTATTCTATAAAATGATTATAGAGGAATTATCTGTTATTTAGGAGTAGTTTGGTGAACTTTTCTGAAAGTTCTATCTGGAAAATATTCTTAGCTGCCAAATAGATTTTATTCTAACTCTAAAGACTGTTTTTCCTTGCCAGGTATTGAGTTATATATTATGAGTTGGAAAGGTGGTGTATTGCTTATTACAGCAGGTGATGGTTTAGCAAAGTGTAACAATGTGGATGCAGAAAGAGGAAACACTTACTAGATGCAATGAAGAAGGAAATCCAGCAATAACCTAATTTTTGGAATGACATAAATAACTGCAGAGATATTCATTCATACTTCTTTTCCACACTGGAGGGTTTTTTTCAGAAATATTTGTAGTTGTAAAAGGTAGTTTGTTTTTTTTTTTTTCATGGGCATAGTAATACATGGGCATGAAAGCAGAAATTATATGTACATGTAGTATGTAGGTAGATATAAACGTTTTCAAGCTTTTGCAGGAGTAACAACTATTTACTGTTAAAATGACTTTGTCTTGGTTATTGTCTGTAACATCCTATAATTCTGAAGGACCAGGGCACAGATGGATGCTTTGCTTTGTGTATTTATGCACAGGCTGTATCTGCTGTGTGTTTTGTTCAGAGCTCTCCAAGTTTGGAGCTCTCTGAGCATTTTGTTCTGTTCATCCATGTCCTGCAGTAAATGCAGGGCTCAGGTGTTCCTTCCATCTCAAAATTAAAGCCAGTGGCAGAAAGGAAGTGACACTGCCTAATTCCCTGTCCAGTCCTGTTTGCTGGACTATATTACCTTCCAGCAAGTAAAATGAATTTCATGCAGTGATTACAAAGTTGACACAGCCAAAACCTATCTATGCTATTGCATGTTGATCAGGCTTTACTTAATTTTTCAGCAGATCCAGAAGGGCAGGACTGCTTTCAGACCTCCTACTACTCAGCTGCTGCTGTTTTGGTTTGGCTGGGATGTCGTAGTATCTCCATTATCAAGTCCTGTTTTCACATTGCATATGACTGATATTTAAAGTCCTTCAATTTTCAAATCAAATCTTTGTAGTATTCTCTAGCCTGACCTCACTCCTGACAGTTGAAGAGAAAATTGATTCAGAATATAGTAATTTGCTGAGAAGTGAAGAAATCCAAAATTCTTGTCTTCAGGCTTTGATCTCTATTTAGAAATCTTGCTGATGAGGTATAACTTCAAAAGACATTCATTTTGAAATTTAAAAAATGCATTTTTCTCATTAACCAAAAGATGCTTACTGATTCAGTAGATCTTTACAAGTTTATGTGAAATAAAAATTCAGTATTTAATCTTTGTATCTTGGGTGTTCTGGGGTCGATTCTGACCGTGTTGGTTCTTCAGTAAATCTGTCATGGGCAAAGATGGTTGGCAACAAACCATAGACTATGACTGACAAAATGGTACTTCAGAAATCAAGTTCTACAAGGGATTTGACCTGTATGGCATTAGTTTGACTCAGTGAAAGGAAGGTAGCAAAAATCTAAGCTTGAATTATAGGAAATCATCAGCTAGGAGGTGTTGAGTATGTCGCAAGTAATATGGATGAGACCTACACTGTGTGTTACATAAAATGCTGTTGACATAACATCATTTAGTGTTAAAATATTGTTATATTTTACCACAGTAGCTATTATATACTGGCAAATGATCATCTTGGTTCACTTTAGTATAAAGCAGTGTTGTTTGATTTTTAATTTCACAAAATTAAGGTTTTTCTCATCAGCATGAAATCCCTTCTCTGCAGAGATAAAATGTCTGTGCTCTGTTCCACAGCTGAGGAAAGAAGTTCCACCTCTAACCAGCCCCAGGTTGCCAGCAAAAGTATATTACAATTTTAAACCCTCAAGGCTGGCTGCAGAGGCATTAAAACCACTATTTGTATATAATTTGGATGGTGTTATTTTGAGCTGTAGCTCCAATGTGATCCCTTAGGATATCTCTCCTGCTGGAATCCAGTGAGTCAAAGGGTCTCTGGAGCATATCTCTATCTGCTCAGCTCTTCTGCTCCACCAGGCTGCCAGTGCAATTGTCCCCTCGCCACTGCATCAGTCTTTGCTGTGACCTGGAGAAGAAAGCCTTTGTTACTGCAGGAGATGCAGACTGGATTCTTTACAATCTCATGGTGGCAATGAGACCTAAAATAGGTGCTCAGATGGAATGGTTCTTTGGCTTCCATTAGAATTATTCTCTAAATTGCCAAACCTTGATGGTTTTAGTTGTTGTTTTTTCAAATTAATACCTTGTCTTAAACTTATGAATGGAAAGTAAGATGGAAAAACTTATTAATGGAGAGTAAGATGGAAAATTTTTGACACTGGTCCATCCTTCATATGGGAGAAGGAAGGGAGCCATCCTAAGTTGAAAAATGCATCTACACAGACTGCCAGGTCTGATAAAGTGGAGTACACGCTTCCTGAGGTGTCCTGGGAAAGCCCTCCCCAAGACAGGAAAAGTACATTGCTGAAATGGATAGCCATCTTCAGGCAAGTGAAATGCCCAGAGAGGGGGAGTCACTGGCCCACCCCACTGCCATCATCTCTGCACCGTAATTGTTGAAAATCGTTTCTGAAATCAGTGAGCTTTGTAACTTTGCCTCAAGAAGAGACTGAGATCTGGTATCACATAAGCATATCTGAGCAAAAATGGTGCAATATGTTCCTTGTGGTTCTAAAGAAAAAAATATGTAAGTGAAAAAATGAGGCATGATTTATCATGACTTTTTGATACCAAAGAAGGACTTGAGATAATGATCTCATAGAGCAAGAATCAAAATTAAAGAGAGAAAACCAGATGTCCTGCATATAAATTACCAGGAGTTTGTCATCTCTTGCTGTTTGTACATGCTGTGATATATGTTCAAGCACAGACAAGCTTCTAGTTGGTTTCAAGTTTCACCTTTGCCATCAGATATAAAAAGAAGCTGTCTCAGATGTTAAAATATTTTTTTTCTTGTTTATACAAATGCAAACAAAAAATAGTTTTATTTTTTCCTTTCCTTATGATTTTGTATACTGGAACAGAAGTGTCCTGATGCACGTAGTGACTGATGCTGTTCTAAGAGGGAAGGAAGAGGCTTTGTGATTTAGATGGAGCCATTTGGGAGCGCGTCTCTCCTGTGCATTTGCTGCCCACATCCTAGCAGCTGCTGGCCATGTTCTGGCCATGTCCTGTGCAGCTGTGCCCAGCAGGCAGTGCCTCTGCAGGGACAGACACACGCTGCCCTCCAGGCAAGAGAGTGCCCCAGAAGGCACCTCTGTGTGATTTCATCCCTTAACTCATGGCAGGGCTCAAGCCTCAGGGATCCAGCAGGCTCACTAGGTGCATTTGTACCTGAAAAGAGCCCCTGCAGCACAGCACATTAATGTGGGACACTGATTGTGCCAGGCAAGGCAGAGCTCTGCTCAAACTTGCGCTGAGTCGTGTTCCCATCTGTCCCAAGTACAGAAAGCTTCTTGTTAAATTTTGGTCTAGGACAGACCGAGGAAGCCACATAAAAAAAGCTGTTGCTTGCTCCTCTGCATCAGGCTTGAGTTCTGAGGAGTAAAATAATAAAGAATACATGGGTGTAATTAAAATACAAAGGAAATAGGCAGGAGGGATAGCAAGGAACTATTGAGCATCATAATTATAGACATCTGATTTTGCTGAAGGAATTAGAGGACTCTGAATGACTTAGCCTATAGCCATTCTTAATCTTGAGGGAAGGGAGAGTGTATTCATCGGGGATTGCTTTGTTTGTTTAAAATTACTTATGTTTTCATAACAACTTTATCATCATTTTCTTGGTAGTAAAACCTATAGAAAATCTGCAACACAGCTTCCACAGAAATCTCTATTATAAAGTTCACAAATGTAGTTGAAATAGTTACCACCTCACTGCTAAATTGAGCATTCTTTTAGGAAGACCGCAGGAAATATGTTCAACTACAATGAGTGTCAAATCTTAATATTTCCATGTGTCAAGGAACTTAAGAATAAGTTCGAATTTATTTAAAATACTGTCTTTAAACAGACTGTAAATTACATGATTGATAAGCATTTTAAGCATGTGTGGTTTTCATTAAATTGCTTGAGTCATTTTTAAATAATACCTGAGATGGTTAAAGCTGAACTGGCTTGACATACATAGGACTCTTCTAACACACTAAAATAGTCCAGCAGAATCCACAAGAATACAAATCCTTCATCACAAACTGCTCGATCTCCTCTATTTTGTATATTGGCTTGGGAAATGGCCCTTTTTTTCCTGCAAGGAGCATCAAGGAATCTCCAGGCAGAAACTCTCATAAAGTTTCCTTCTTCTTTCTTTTCTCCTCTTCTGACCATTTCCCACAGATTTTTCTGTACAAAAGGATTATTTGCATCTAAGGATTTTTTGTTCTTTGCACTATACTAGATGGGATTTCTGTGTCAAAAGCCAAGTAATTTTTGATTAACTGATACAAGCCTGGAAAATGTATGGAAATGAGACAATAGCAAAAAAGCTTGATTTTTTTTTTGTTTTGTTTACAACAAGTGATATATAATTTTATATAGTTTATCATATATATGGTTTATAATATATATTTTTTATCATTTATAATAGGCTAGTGAAAGCAAGTTTTTAACTAGAAAGCATTTGAAAGGAGAGCAAGAAGTAGATACACTAAGAGAAAACTGAAAAAAATAATATAACTATCATAGGAAAAAGGAGTAAATCTATTTCTATGCCATGTTTATATTTCTAGAAACCTGGAATGAAACAGGTTTGTTGTCACATACAAAACTCTAATTTTATACTTTTGAGTGTGGGGTAGTTTTTTGTTTTCTTTGTTGGTTGGGGTTTTTTTAAAATGTATAAGCTGTCTAATTAGTATCAATTCTTGGTTCTGCAATGGGTTAATGAAACACACAAACATAATGCACAAGAAGTGTATCTGAATATGCAGTTGAGAACTCAAATTTGTTCTGTCTCCAAAAAGAAACAGTTTTTTTTTATATTATGGTTTTATATTCATGGAGACTTGTGATAAATATGTCCTCAGAAGTCCATGGAAACACAAACCACTGATTTGTATTTCTTTGTGTTTTCAGTTGAAAGCTCAGTGTTTTTTCTTGTGTCACACAGTGTTATACAAATACATGGGATTTGTGAAATACTGAAAGATTGATTAAATTTATTAAATTCAAAGGATTTCATGTGATTTTTTCCCTATTATATCTGCAGGAGAAACCTTACAAAGCTGTCTCTCATCTTCAGCCACATGTTAGCAGAAATCAAGGCTATTTTTCCAAATGGACAATTCCAGGGTGATAACTTCCGCATCACCAAAGCCGATGCTGCAGATTTCTGGAGAAAATTCTTTGGAGATAAGTAAGTGACTTTTGTAAACTCCTCGATTATTTCTAAACATAAGCATTAAATGAATGAACTTTTCACAAATCCAAATAGGATTGGTGGGTGTTTTGAAGATAATTTTTATCTAGGTCTTTAAATTGGCTGAAATTGCTGAATTCATCGTTAGTGGGTTTTTCTTTTTCCAGTGCTGTAATTTGCTCAAAGGTAGTTTTGTCAAGGGTGCTTAACTTCAGTCTTACTGCAAGAAGTTTATTTGTTCCATTATAGGGTGAAGATAGTATATTGCTTTCATGAAGTATATGGCAAATAATGTCCTTTCATATTAAATATATATATATATTCTACAAATGAAAACTCTAAAGTCTGAATTAGGAACTTGATCTTAGTTTCATGGACAGTATGTTTCTTTACCTTTGTAACTAGAACAGTATGTGGTGGAATGAAGTGTGTGAAATGTAGATATGTGATTTAATCTATACAGGAAATGCAGCAGTGAAAATGTAAAAGTAGGCATATGTGGGATTTTTTGTTTGTTTCTGGGAAAAAAATTCATTTAGAATAAACATGTAAGCTAGTAGAAGATGTGCAGCTTGTTCACTTTCTCATGTGTGATGTTTTTAAATGTAACAGTGACATAAGAGGCATAGGTTGGTGTATTTTTCATTATAACAGAGCAGTCATTATGGTATCAGCTCTGGTATCTTGCACAATATAGGCAGAATAATTTCTGCAACAATCTGTTGCATCTTCTGAGCATAAACAGCTCTATAAAGTAAGTAATTTTTTATTTAGAATACCAGCATAGTAGGTTGGCACTTTCACAAATGAATTCTGTTCAGTGTGAATTTGCAAGTTTCACTTCCATGGGTTTTTTTTGTTAGTCTAAACACACTCACTGTCAGCTTTCCTCTTTCTGGGTTCATGGTGGTGTTTTCTGGTTATTTCTTTCCCGTGTAAGTAATGTCAGAGTGTGATGAAGTTGCTGTATCAGTCCTCTGTTTTGTTATAGAAAAGGAATTTAACCATGTTCCGTGTTACCCATTTTAATGTGAATATAATTTTCAAAATAACTTCAAAAGTTCAGCTAAATTTTTCTGAAGGTTTAACTTAAGTGACATGAAGGGCTCTCTATCAGACAAGGCTTTTCAAAAGCATGTCAGTCAAGAAAAGAAAAACAGGATTCTTTGATGACTAATGAGCATGTTCAGTACAGCTATTTTTTCTTCCTCTTTTTCCCCCTTTGCTTAGGAACTCTCAGAATTTAAATTTCCTTGTGGTACTTCTCTTTTCCTGTTGGGCTCTGTCCTTGAATGACCTTTAGCAGATGTCTTGATTGCAAATTGCATTTCTGTCATTGGGATTTACAGCTCTCCTCCTCTGCAAGCTGCTGTTTCTTTTTATCATTTCATCTGAGCCAGTTTCCTCAGCTCCCCTATTCTCTGTGCTGTCTCTTTGGGATTCTCCACTGACTTCTGCTGTCCATGGGAGCTTCAAGAGATTTCCTTCAAGTTTCCTTCCAATGGTCCAGTCCTGCCAATTTCCATTGGTAGATGACACAATAGGTAGGTGTTTGAGGTGTCAGACAGTGGGATACTATAACACATTAGTAAGTTTTTATCAGAACAAGGCTGGTAAGGAGAATCTTTCAACTGCATGGCTTCATCTGAACAACTCAGCTCTGCCCTTGTCTTTTTCTTGCACATACTTAATCTCTTCTCACTCATCTCCTGGACCTCTTATTTCTAAAACCTTACATGGCCCAGAGCTCTTGCCATGCCTTTTCTAGGTTTTGGTTTTTTTCCTGCTTATTTAAATTTCTGTATAGAATGCAACTTTAAATATGAACCTGCAGTACAAGGTTCATATTACAAACCCTCTGACCATCTCTGCTCTCCCCTGTGTACTTTGATAGGGGTTTTTTTGTTTGGTTGGTTTTTTTTAGGCAGAGTGACTGATTTTATGGGTTTTGTTGGCTTTTTACCTCAAACATCAATTCATCCAAAATGTCTAAGAATCAAGGCAGTTTGGTGACCTGCAGTTAAACACGTATGTATCTTTGGTTTTGTAGTATAGCCTGAAGTTTTTTTTGAGTTATTTCTGGTCAGATGCTTTACTTTCAGACCAAGTAAATAAGCACATTTACTGGTGTTCCCAGCTCCTCTCCAATAAAGGGAAGCTGATTTTGATGCTCATGTTCTAAGCAACGAGCAATAGATCTGTGCTTGGCAGCCTTGCCATTACCTCAGGTTTAGTTTAGGGCTTAAGTAACTATAAAACATGTAACAGCATATATGTCAAACAAACAGACGAGAAAAAAGTTTATTTGGCATTATGCTTAATCTCTGTTAAACAGAATGCCTGAAGCTTTTTAAACATTAATTATTTTCTAATCCTTTTAGAAATATATGGCAGATATATCTGCAAGCCACATCCTTTACAAAGGACCTGTTGTGACAATTTAGTTTGCAAATATGCTGGTATCACTTCCCTAAATGCAAAGCCTGCATAAAGGTTTTGCAAATGACTCATAATACTTTTCTCTAACCTAAAGGTAGGCCCCTGGGTCTTTCTGACCCCCAAGTCTACTTAGGCAGTGCAGGGAGGAACTTGATTGTGTGTTCCCTGGCTGTAGCTCTGTTTACAGGGCAAGCCTGGACCCCTCACTTGTTGCTGAACAGCAGCCCTTACTTTGGGTTACTGACTAACGCTGCTCAAGATTAGAGCACAAATAAAAAATTGTGCTGGATCTTGGCTTCTGATGGTAAACTGTAACCAAAAAATATTTCTATTGCAGTTTGATCTGATTGGAAGGAGGGAATTGGAAGTATTAGATTAATTCATTATTTTTTTCAACATAGTATTATCATAAAAACTTTCCTGTTTCTAAACATAATGAATTGAATGCTTTTTTAATCAAATCAGCTTTTTGCACTCATTTCTTTCTGAAATTTTTTAACTTTTAATTTGAAATATTTTAAATAGCAAGAAGGTCACCAATAGTAATTTATATTTTTAAGCTGACTGTTTGGCTTTCAGTTTTTGTAAACGTGACCTACACTTCCTTTTACAGAAAGAAACATGTTGCATTTTGCTAGTTTGCTGAAGAGTGAAATCCAATACATACAGTTTTCATGAGTCCAGTTTGGACTTTAAAAAAAAAAAAAAAACCAATTGCTTTTTTTACTGCTCTTTTCCAGCGAATGGGGAACTTTTAATTTTGTTCCTTATGTTTGTCTGTCTGAGCACTTGCTGCAAAATTGTGCAGCTGCAACTAAATTTATTTATCCTGTTACTAGTAAGTGTCACAGTCTGCAATCTTTCTTTTTGCGTTTAGAGCTGGCCAAGTGTAAATTCGTGTGGCTTCAAACTCATGAGCAAAATAAATGGCTGGGCTCTTTGGATCATACATCCAGCTGCTCTTTGGATTTCTGTTGAAAACACTGTGTGTAGAACTGAGTGTACAGTGTGTACACTGTGTGTACACTGAGTGTAGAACTCAGCAAGCAATTTGAATGGCTCCCTCAGAGCAAAGTGCTGAGATAACCACATATTCTTGGCCTTCAAATACGTTCTCAGCTTTCACTTTTATGGTACACCCCTAAAAAACTTCTAGACAATGCCAGCAGTTGGAGAAGCTCATCTGGGAGAGAATGCTTTGTGAGAGCAGCAGATATATCAATAATGTAAATCATCAGCCCTCACACAGGCAGAAAGTGTAAAAGGAGCACACAATCAGAGCCTTTAAAATTGTGGGGTTTTTCCACTACTGTACATTTCAGAGGAGACTGGGAGACCTTGGAAGTTATAGGATGTTTGGAAGGGATCTGGAGACACAATGTGGGGTTTAGGAGCGTATAGGGAGGATTGATAAATCAAGGTGGGAGATAATGAGATTTTGATTGTCTAGGTGGAAGGAGAGGCTAATGAAGAAGGAAAAAGTATTGATTTCTCTGCAAGGATGAAGTAAAACATGTATCCAAATTAGGGGGTAGGTGAGGGGGTCAGCAGTATTCAATAGAAGGCCCCAGATTATTTTGGTGCTTGGATTTTGTCAAGGAAGCTGACAGAGAAAAGATATCAGGGAGATGGGGAATAGACTGTTTGGATTTGCTTTCTGAAAACAAAAATCAGGAATGAGTGAGAACATTCCAAAGGCTGAATACCTGGAATAGGTTGTCTCTGGCATTTTCACAGGCTATGTGGAAAAAGAGAGCCTCTTAAAGAATAAGAAGGAGCTGACTGAAAGAGAACTAAGAAATAAATTGGCACAAGCTTTATCCATAGCAGAAAGAACTTGAAGTGTCAAAGCAGGAAAGTGGTGAAGTTGAGCAGATGTGATTTTTTTGAATGTGTAGTGATTGCTGGAGTACAATGATTGGAGCAAATGGTTTCAGTGGAGTGAATCTTCACCCCTGGTTCACCATTATAGTTGTGCTGAAGCAAGTGCTAGTTACATGTATGGCTAAGCAGTAATGTTCAGTGCAACTGTGAAATTGTAAGGCATGTAATCAGCAGTTATATTTGTTTACAGATACTTTAGTAACCCCCCCAATGGGTTGTAAACATGCATATAAAACAAAATCTGATAGCATCTTCATTACCAACATTTTATTACTACATAATGCTTGATGAGAATTTCTCTTGATTTCTCGCTCGTTTTAATAGCACCTTACATCTTCTACAGTTGTTTGGTTTTTTTCTGAGTAGAAATGCGCAAAATGCCACAGGGAGCAAGCCTGAGCTGAGAAGGAGAGTAGGCAAGATGACCTAACAGATCTTTCAGCTTCTGAATTTGAAAACTACAGAAGTCATGCAGGGCTTGGTAACTATTAAAATTTGTTACACAAATTTGTGATTTGTGGCTGTCTTCATGTTGCAGAATGAATCAGCAGCAAAATGTCAATATTCTTAGATTTTAATTTTTTCCATAGTTCTGCCATTCATTTAACTTTTAAGCTTTTTGTTCTTTATTGTGGAACTTCTAAAATGTTAAAGCATTTTTATTATCGTTTTCAGGTAAATTGATTTCCCACCTTTTAGTTGCTGAGGAAATAGAAATTCTTTCACTGTTAGTATCAGAGACATTACTATTTTAATATTCCTGTACTTATTTCCAGATGAGGCCTGACACGTTTTTTTTTTTTTTGAATTTATGAAAAATGTGGCTATTGATTTCTCTACAGCAGTTAAATAGTGCATTTCAAATTGATATTCTAAACTTTGAGTAGCTGTGGTTCTGCTGTGGTCAGTGCTTTTTGGCTCAGGATCGAGCAGACACAGTCTCAGTGGTTTGGGTTCACAGAAGAAGCAGTAAAACAGGCAGACCACAATGCACAACTTATCTGACAGTTAAATTTTTTTAGTTCAGTTTTCAAGTTCAAGAGACCTCAGATAAGCTAAGTTTTCACACCTTGTTAACCCCCTCAATTTATCACTTGATTTTTTGATCTTGCTGCTGATAGTGCCCAAGAGCCCCATTACTGCCTAAACAGACTGAAGAGCTGGTCCTGGCCCAAAGAGCTTCAAATCTGAGTATGAACTGAAGTGTAAAGGGAAGCCAAAGACAGAGATGAAAGCAGAAGGGGCAGTGATACAAATGCCATCACCTTCATCACTGTCAAGACAGGTGTTCTAGCAACTTTTAAAGAGGAGGAGAGGAACAGAAATGGGGCTTTTGGAGTGTGCTTCCTTCTTCAGCTGAGCAGTAGCACAACCTTATTGATAAACTTGTTTAAACTTGAGCTAGAAACAAAAGGCACTCTTCTCTGGGTGCTCTGGAGACAGGAATCTTTCTAGACCTCTTTCTTACAAATGCCAAGATGAAAAAGTTTGAATAAGGCAACAGGTAATGTTATGAAGAAGAGCAAGTCAGTAGAAAGTTGCAAGACAGGATTAGAAAATGGAAAAGAGCAGTCTTCACAGCTGTCCTGGGTAACTAAGAATAAGGTAAAATGGCATGTAGAAAAGATAAAAGAAAGTTCTGATCCTTGGCACACGAGATTGTGAGACAGAACACATTCTCCTTGGATAGGCAGAAGAGGCAACGTTTTAATTATAAAAGGATGTGCAAAAGCATGAGCGTGCTTTGGGTTTGTGGTTAGAAATCAGAATTGAAAATACAGAGAAGTGTATCCCTTTGGGGACACTTGGGGAATACAGAGTTCCTGTATGTCTTAAGGAACTTGCTGTCTCTCTAGCAATGTCCAGTTGCACAGCTTTGGAAGTGGCCATTTTTAGGTGGTATATTTTCTCCATTTCGTAAGGCTGATTTTCTCTCTTTTAGCTTCTCTGTTCTCATTAGATTCATCTGTATTTGTTGGGAATGATATCACTATTTAGCAATTGTACTGGCATGATATGGCAGAATTCCTTTTTACCCTTAGGACTCAACTTCTCAAGCCTTCTGTGTGTCAATTATTTTCTTTGCAGTTCAGAAGCAGTGGAAACGTGGCCTCTCGCTTAAAACTGAAGCAGCAGTCTTAAGAAAATGCTGTTTTCAGTGGTGATAAGTCAAAATCCACATTGCTCACTGCAGATTTACAAAGAATGTTGTTTCTATCTGGGTCAGTATTTGCTTGAATATTTTTGAGATTGCTCTGGAAACAGTAATGGCCTTTTCATGGTGCATTTTTTGGCAGCATTTGAGAGAGTTGCTTGCAGACAAAAATGTTCACTGTAAGTGTAAGTTATACAGGTACGTGTTTACCTCCCTAGACATTCTTGTGGTCTGCTCTGGTTCAAATGGAAGCAGTGTCACTTGACATTCCAGGATAGCTGGATCTCTGCAGTTTTACACAAGCACTGTACTCTTCATGCTCGGGAAATATATGCTTCATCTCCAGGTTTATTTTAATGTATTTTCTTTTTAATAATGTAACAACATTGGGGAGTTTAAGAAAATCACATGATCAGGACAGGAGTGAAGAGAGGACCTAAATTCCTCTGCTAAATTGCTTGCAAATCACATGATAGACACTAATCCTTTTCTTTTAAGCATATGGAAGTTGTGTGGGTGGTGTTTAAAACACTGTCTTTGAGATTATAGAGTCATACTTTGCTTTGATGTGTGCCAACAATAGTAAATAGATACCATCCTATATAGCAGTGTTTTTAAAATCTTCTGTTTCAGTTAGAACACTTTAAAATTCATTGTTTTTTCAAATATGATGTACTATTGCAGAAGAAAGGGAGAGAAATGGTGTCATTTAGAGAGGCCTGTGGAGAAATGGCTTTTTTTAGTGTTTTTGAAAGGAGAAATGGCTTATTTTATGGTTTTTGACAGGACTCTTTAAAAAACAATCCCAGGGTAAATCCCAAGATCCAGATAGTTTAGTTGGTTTAAGAGATGCACAGAAAGCCTCTTAAGGAAATATTTTTCAGGATAATTTGTTTTATTTTGTTTTCTTTCCTTGAATTGTCATGGGCTTGCTTCTACTCTAATGATGAGGAAAGGTGGTATAAGGACATGTTGTGTATAAATCCTTTCCTAAAAGATTGGCAGGTAGAGATTTGGATTTCCTTGGAAAAGGTCCTTCTATTCTTTTACTGCTGTACATCATGTACACTGTGGCTTTCTTCATATTTTTGTTGCCTTCTAAAATTATCTCTCTGAAGATTTTTGAGCTGATAGAGGGTTGCAATAAATTACCATGGAGCACAGTAACAGTATGTACGTGTAATTTAGTCTGATTTTTCTTTTCCTCAAATTGTATTATAAAAAGAGAAATTGTTACCAAAGTTCTGGGTATATCTGTTTGTAATGTATGCATATGCAGTAGTGCTGTAAAATTTGGGCATCAAACATTTGAGGGAAGTGCAGTCACTGTTTAGTGCCATCCTCTCCTGTGAGAGACTCCCCAGAACATTGTCTCAGCTGGAGTCAGTCATGGGCACTTCCTCTACAAGGGATATCTTATGTAACTACAATTAAATACCTGAAATTCTGAGACCTGCACTTCCTCAGCCTAATTCTGTAGACAAGTAATGTTACCAGGATGTCAAATCACATCTTTCTAATGGGCTGAGGCAGAGCTGACTGACTCATCTCCTAGACAAGTGTCCACAGGTTCAGCCTAATAGCATGAGGCATGTGGAGAATATCTGCCAGCCTCTAGCACAAGGTATCATTAGGACATGATGCAACAAATATTACAAAGATCCCTGAAAATATTTATAGGAGATTCCTTCTGTGGTTCAGGAGCTGAATGTGGCAGACAGTGGTTTCATTGCAAACAGATTTTATTTTTTTCTTTCTATAAGGACAGGTGTTTTATACATGTAAACATATGTATATATTTAAATAACAATCTAAACATGCTATTAACTAGGACAGTCCCAGTCTCAACCTTGATCCTGTTCTCTTTCCCCTTCCACTGCCTCTGCCACCAACCAAACCCCAAATTAAAATAACTCTTCAGACTCAGTCATGAACAGGTGCCTTCAAAGGCTGTATATCCCCTAAAACACAAGAAAGCAGGAGCAGTGAAATGTTAATTCGGACAGAAACTCAACTTGCCAGCCATCTCTGAAAGCTTCTTTCATGCTTGTGACCCCTCCCAGATTTGTACCAGAGGATGTGTTTCTCAGGGTGCCTGAAAGGTCACCGGGTTTCAGTGGTGTAGGAGCAGGTGGGGAGGACACTGCACAAACCTTCCCCTTGAGAAGACTCAGTAACACCTGCATTTAGTGGGTGTGTGCTGTCTGCAAGGTCTCAAAGAGCCCAGCATATGTGTGGGTAAACTGGAGAGAGACACTGGGGGAGAAATAATCCCTGATGCTGTTTCAAAGTATTTAGGAATGATAACTCTATAAAATAGCTGCTGAGAAAAAGGAGTTAACAGGTTTCAACAACCAATTCACACCTTTATTTAAAGAAAGCAGAAGATAAAAGACCTATCCCCCAAAACTGCAGAGAAAAAAGGCTTGCTGAATTTAGTGTATTTTAAATTTGGGCCACCACTATTCCAAGCACTTGTTCTTGGAGAAATCCCAAAAAATATCTTTACATGTTATTTCATTAGCTAATCACTCATTTTCCAGCATCTGGTTTCTGTCTTAGTCAAAGTACTAGCCAACAGAGCCCTAAAAAGATACTCTTCTGAAGCCTTTTGTTTTCTATGTTGCTGGTGGAGTTTTGGGGGTGCAAGGTGTTAGTGAATAGATAGCCAAAGATCCTACTTATTAATTGCATCTAGGAAACTGTCTTGTGCAAGGCATGAATAACCAGTTGTTAAGGTGTAGTATGGCTGTGATCATATCTGATAAATGTTCTATTGTTTTTTTTGTTTTAGGGTTATTGTCTTAACCTTTAAAAAAACTCAAAGCAATAAAATTAATACCTTCCTGCAAAGAAAACCCTAACAAATTACAATCAAACAAAAAGCTCACAAAACCCACAGCCAACCCTGAAATTTTCTAACTCTGTTTCAGCATGATCCCAGTGCTGTAACCATTTAGGGTGGCTTATAAAGAGAATCAGAAAACATTTTGGAGCCATGGTTACAGGAGGTAAATAAGCAGTAGGTGCTTGATCTAAGACAACTTTAACACCACAAAAGCACTGACTTTTCTATTTTTTTGGTCTGAATTTAATGCAATATTTTATTCTCTCTTTACCCTAATGAAAATTTGATCAGCATTCTTTCATAAATGGCATCTGATGTGGTATCTCTCTTCAGCTCTTTGTGGTTTCCTGTTTTTCATATACAGATGAAAGTATCTGCTGAGATCTATTAAACTTCTCATTTTGTCATTTATGACTTTCTCAATACAAGCCTGCATGTAACAAATGCATTTCTTTGCACTTAAAAATGCAGTGAATATCTTATGCAATAGAAATACAGGACTGTATCTTTAGTTATACTTAAAATTACTGCTTGTTTTAATTTAGGATAACTGCATAGTATTTGTTACACACGACAAACGTAATGCAGTTGGTTTCCCCCCATCATACTAAGTAATTTATATTTCTGCATGAGAAAATACTTAGAAAAGCTAAGGCAGTTTGAACTAATATAATTTGCAGGAAATATTACTGAGTTTGTGAGGCCTGTGTCTTTTGTTGATTTAGCAGTTATTAACAAAATATTACTGTGAACGTGTGAGATCTTGTCCTGAATAATTATGCATTGATTATATTTTGGTTAATTAAAATGTTTTTAAAATATCATATAATATGATCTCAATGTGTGGCAGAACATTTTTAAGAGTTGTTAAGGCTTGGCAAAATTTTACCCTAATGACACAAGAAGAATTGCTGTTATTGAGAGTGCTAAGATAGAGCACATTAAAGTGATCAACCTCATGCCAGTTTCCAAATACACATACTTGGCTGGTAAAATAACTAACATGCATTATCTTCAACTGTGCAAATAAAAACTGAATCTGACAGAACATGGCTTTCTGTGTTAGGAAGGATAATTCTAATTTCCTGTCTATTAAAGTTAATGTAACTGTCGTGGCTTATGACAGGGCTTGGACCACTCCTAGTGGTATCTGGTTGATTGCTGTCATGTTACTTGACCACTGTTCAAGAGCTTTAGCTATAGCAAAAATCACATAATTGTAGATCTTAAATTGATGCTTATCATTCTGGGAAGGGAGGCTGTGAAGAAAGGATTTCTTTTACAAGCATAGAATAGGTCCTTTACATTATCTCTGAAAGGATGTGAGATTGTTTGCAACATTTGCTTAGTAGGGTATTTTGGTTTCTGCACTGTTCTTTTTGTGGTACTCCTAAAGAAACTTGAATATTTATCATTTGAAATAAATGACATTCAGCTGTGTTTAAAGGAAGGTAAGCCATTCTTGTATTTGCTTAGGCTGCTTTCAGAAAACTTAATTTGAAGGGGTATTTTTCCTCCATACAGAAACCAAATTAATGTTACAGTTCACTCCTTTAAAAGTTCAGTTTTGATGTCTAAATGAGGTATCAAGTCTTAAATATGTTATTTCATTGAATTTATTCTTTCTACCCATTTAACAGAACTATAGTGCCATGGAAGGTGTTCAGGCAGTGCCTTCATGAAGTTCATCAGATTAGCTCTGGTTTGGAAGCAATGGCTCTTAAATCTACTATTGACTTGACCTGCAATGACTACATTTCAATTTTTGAATTTGATATCTTCACTAGATTATTTCAGGTAAGATTTGAAAATTATAGATAATTGTGTGAATTTGAGATGCTTAGTGCCCTGAGGCAAGGAAGCAGATTTTTTTAAAAAAGCTGAAAGAACTAAAACATTGCGGTTTAGAAATAAATTGTGCATTTCTTCTAGTCCTTCAGAGGTGTTAGAGGCAGCAACACACACATCTGAAAAACTGAAAGCATCCAGCAACACCTGCTTCATTTCTGCACGCATCTAGTGTTATTACAATAGCTGTTTGCTACTTACTTATTTTTCACTATTTTTAAATACATTCCTAGAAATGTAGACCTCCTGATAATCAGAGTTTTAGTTGTGTTTTTGTTGTGCATTTGTATCTATATATATGAGGTGTTTCTGCAAACTCATAAGGACAGTTACATATTACTTTCTTTTAGGCTAAATATAGGCCTAACTCTTTTCTTTATTAACATATTTTTACTATTAATGCTTTTTTACAACAAGGAACTATATTTGGGAATAGCATTAATTGTATTACTATTTATCTGAAATAAGCTTTTAATGTATGTTATGTGTCTATTTTAACCTCATGTCTCTTCTACAGAACATACTTTAGGTATTTTAGTTAATATAGAAGACTGTACTGGTTTGCGTACATATTAGATGTACTGTTTCTGAAATTTATCACTTTGAATATTTCTTTTGTATATAGAAACCATTGAGATACACAAACATTTATTTGATAATTTATTTTCTTTACCATGTACAGTGGTAAACAAGTACAGTCTTCTATATTAACATGTTGCACTAGCAAAGGTTTAGACTGGACATTAGAAAAAGTGTCTTCACTGAAGGGATTATCAAGCATTTGGGGACATGATTTAGTGGGGAACTTGGCAATGCTGGGTTAATAGTTGGACTCGATGATTTTTAAGGTCTTTTTCCAACCTATATTATCATTATTCTTTAGCCAGATGGAGATATGTTCAAATTATCAACTTTACTTCAAACCCTGGGTTGATGTTTGTTCTGTTTTCCGCATTGCCCTGTGCTAATTGTTGCTTAGATGTCCTCATTTTGCTGTTATGGGAAAGGGTGCCATTATGAAGTTAATAGTAAAATCTGGCAGGAGGGGATTAATGATTTTAGTATATAGAGTTTTGATTTTGATTATCTCTTCTCCATTCTGAGTCAAAACATTGTCACAGTTGCAAATGTTAATGGTGTCACTAGTCTCTTTTTAACTGAACCACAAATATTGGTCACTTATTTTCTTTGTGAGGCCACTGCTGGTTTGATTCATTTCTGTGCCTTGTGCTAGAAGAAGGGGATCAGCAGTATTGATACATGTGAAGAGAGATGACTGGTAAGGGTTAACTTTTAATTCAGCAAAGAAGCAGAGAGATATGTCTTGCCAAACAGATTAGGTGCAAAAGCTTCGTAACTGTTGAATTGAACTTGCACTGAACTTGGTCTGAGAACTTCTCCCAGGAGGTTACATTTTACTTCTCTAGTTTTTAAACAGCTTCTGTAACTATGTGTGCATACACCCACTGAGAGAAAATCCCAATTAAGTAATCAAAATACTGTTTTGCCAACTGTGGGTTATGTTACAGAAAAGCTGCATTTGTAATGGTGTTTATTCACAAAAGAAAGCACGACTCAGCTTTATGGAGATCCTGTGAAAGTGAAGTTGCTCCCCCTGCCTCCCCATTGTATGTATGCACAGCTTTAAATACTGTGTTCCCTGACCAGAGAGAAGCTTAGCACAGCAGAATATCTGGATGCTCTGCAGGAACTGTTACTTTAACATGTCCTTTCATGTGAAAGTACTTCCACTGAAGAGAAAGGGAGCAAATCTTGTCCCATTTAGGACTTCTGCTCTGGTACGACTCTGCTCACAAGGCAAGCTATGGATTCTTGCCTTTGAATGATTTGGGTTGGAAGAGACCCTAAAGATTATCTTGTTCCAACCCCCCTCCCATGGGTAAGGACACACTTCATCTAGACCACGTTGCTCAGAGCTCCTCTAGCTGCAATGTTGTGGATCAGCTTCCCTGGGCAACCTGTTGCAGTGCCTTCATTACACTTCGACTGAAGAATTTCTTCCAAATATCCAGTCTAAACCTATAGGCTTTCAGTTCAAAACCATTCCTCCTCATCTTATCACTCCAAGCCTTGTAAGGTCCCTCTCCAGCTCTCCTGTAGACCCCTTTAGGTACTGGGATGCTGCTCCAGGTTTCCCCAGAGCCTTCTGTTCTCCAGGCTGAATAATCCCAACTCTCACAGCCTGTCTTTATAGGAGAGGTGCTCCATCCACCTGATCATCCTGCTGTCCCTCCTCTGGACTTGCTCCAGCAGGTCCATGTCCTTCCTGTGCTGAGGGCTGAAGAGCTGGATGAAGCTGTTTGGGGGTGGGTCTCATGAGAGTTGATGAGATGGAGAATCCTCTCCCTTGCCCTGCTGGCCATACTGCTCTGGGTGCAGCCCAGGACACATCTGGTTTTCTGAGCTGAGAGTGCACCTTGCTGGGTTGTCCAGCCTCTCATCCAGCAGCACGCCCAAGTCCTGCTCATCAGGGCTGCTCTCAATCTATTCTCCACTCAGCCTGTACTTGTGCTTGGGATTGCTCAATCCCTATGCAGGACCTTGCACTTGGCCTTGTTGAATTTGTTGAAGGAGCTGACAGGATGCAGTGTTGAATCTAGGACTGGAATTATTTTTTTTTTCCTCCTTGCTTTTGGAGAATTTAAGGTTTCTTATGGCCTTTGTGCTGAAACCTGTCTTCTATTCCACAAGTACAACTTGATAAGGTATTAATTTTAAAATGAACAGGTATTCATCTGTGTTTAGATAGTGGCTAGGGTTTGCCTGGGAAATGTAACACTCTTAAGCAGAACTGTTAGGATAATCTGCTCAAGCATGTCACACTAGCATTTCATCTCTGCCTGATTAGCCCTTAGAAATTCTTTTAAAGGGAATTTGCAGCGCACATAATAACACAAGACTCTTGTCTTGTGTCACTTAACTTCACCTGCCTTGATCTTCTGAGAAATAGATTAAAAATCTGCAAACTAATCAGAGTCAGTTTATTGACTTCCCAAATGCTGGCAATGGACATTTATATATCTGTATTAATCCACTACTTTAAAAAATCATTCTTCATTTACAGTAATGGACTATTCCATATTCTTTTAAGTGATAGCATATCAGGCATGTTTCACTGAGTTCTCTGAAGCTTTTGCATTCAGGTTAGCAAATATTCAGGTGAAGTATCAGTATTTGTTTTGTTTTCTGGCTTTAATGCCATTATGGTGACTGAAGAAATCAAGAAGTAGAGGATAAAAAAAGGAATGACAGCTCAAATTAGCAGCTGTATTATGATTCATTTGTTAATGTTACTTATCATTAACTATCAAGTCGTCTCAGGCTTAATTGTGTTTTTTATTAAACCATTCATGGAGTCATACTTTCCAGGTTCTAACTAAATATGATGTTAAATATTTTATGTAGCTATGAATAGAAGGTCTCCTAAATCCAGGGTCTTCAAAATCTCTATCCAAAAAGTTGTGCTTGGTGTTCTTTGGATATATAGGACAGTCCTTTGTACCATTCAAACATAAAGGAAAAGTATGTATTTTTCAGCTGAAGCTAAAACACCTCAGGTGTTTCTGACTCACAAACTTGAGTTTTATTAGAAATACAGAATTACCTGGCTTAGTCCCTTTACTTGTTTGTCTTCTCTTTGTAGCCATGGGGCTCAATCTTAAGGAATTGGAACTTCTTAGCTGTGACACATCCTGGATATATGGCATTCCTGACGTATGATGAAGTGAAAGCAAGGCTGCAGAAATACAGCACTAAACCTGGGAGGTGAGAGGTTTCACTGTATATTGCTTTCCAAATAAACTTGCTGTCTCAGAACCTACATAATTATGCTGGGTTCATACTTCTATTTTGCATATTTTTGCATTTTATTTAACACCCACTGACGCACTGAAGAAGCAAAGCAAAAAAATATCATATTAGCACACCAAAGTCTAAATATGTAAAAATAAACAGAAAGAAATTGAAAATAAATCACTTTTTCTTTCTTCTTCTGAATCAGGTAAAACCAGCAATGCATTCTTGAAAAGCATATTTCAAAATATAATTTGATGTTCAAAATTGACATTGAATTTTTGCTTAATAGTAAAGCAAGAATCATCTTAACATCTTTCATGGTAACATTCAAGCTATAAATTTAATCTGTGCTTTTGTGTTCCTTTTGTGTTTCATATCTTTCATTTTCCTTTGCCTGTATCATTCTATGTCATAAACTCTTCACCTAGAAAAGCAATCAGTCAGATTAAAGATCATGACATGCAGAGTTTTTAAATACTTTTGATGTGGTGCTGTGCATAGTAAAAGCTCAGTGGCACTGAGCTTTTACCACTATGTCACTGTTGTCCTGGGTTTTTTCTTCACTTGGGAGAAAAAGAAAATCAATAATGGATTTAATCCTATATTACTTACCATTTATTTTGCTAGTTTTATCTTACAATTATGAAGCTTTTTCCCTAATTCTCCTTGTTGAAGCTTCTGCAGAAGCACATAGTTAAAGTGCATTGCTTTTAAACTTGTTAATGAAGTCTACCAACAGTTATACCCGCATTCCGTACTTTGTTCCTTTCAATTTTCAGCAAATAGTATACTGCATCTTAAGTTACCCTAGTAGTCAAGTTCATACATACAAAAATCTTGTGGTTCCAACAGAAAACTGCTGATTTTTAGCTTGATACTCATGGACACTACTACATAAGTCAAATAAATAGGTTGATTTTGAGAGCATTTGATACATTTAGTATTTTCTCTGTTATTGATCTTGATGCTGTGATAGAAAAATTACCCCATGTAGCTTTTATGTTCCTTGTGAATAGACAGTTTTAAGGTTGCTTTCTATTGCATATCAGAAAATTACTTTCTGAGTTGCTTAGGTGAAATGCTGGAATGGGAAACAGGGGATATGAAGTGAAATTTCTTCTTTAATCTGACTGAAACATCCTGCAAATTGCAAGATTCTGTTCAGATGAATAGTTAGTACTTCAGTGTAATGTGGGCCCTACTGAAGGTTGTAAGAGCTCTGTCAATATTCAGAGAGGCTTAGATGTCTCATATTAGTTTGGAATGAAATAAAATATTGATGTGTAATTAAGAAAAGCTGCTCTAAAATACAGAATTGAATTTGTGGTCTTTCACTGTGAGATGCTTTTCTCAGTGAGGTTTTGCATGTGAAATGGTGTCTGACATGAAAGGGAGTAAAATTTTTAGTATGAAGCTCTATACATGCCCAATCCTGTTGCTTGTAATCTTCCTTGTTTTCTGATTGTGCTCTCTGTCTACATTATGTATACTCTCACCTATCACCTGTAACACAGAGAAGTATTTAAATCTAAGTCCAATTGTGTAGTTAATATTTGATTTTTCTGAAACAGGAGTGGTATTTCTTTTGTTCACCTCCACAGGCTCACAAGAAATTACCATTTTCTAGTAGAGCAGGTTTTATCATTCATCTTTCCTGTTTCTGTTGCACTTAAAGAGGCTTTATATTTTTCCATCCACTTGTTCAGGTGATTGGCCTGCACATGCACAAAAGGTGTCTGCTGTAGTTATGGAGACTGGATCATATCATATAGTCCTATGGAAGAGGTTTATGGACATGTCTGAGTGAAACTGCTCAGGGTGAATGTGCAGCTTTCACTCTGAGAACTAAAAGAGAAGCAGATAAAAAGCAGAGGGTAGGCAGCTACTATTATTTTATTTCTGCCCATGAGAAACTGACAGTGTAGAAGAGACTTAAATTTGTAGAAGAGATTTAAAATTCTAGAAAGAACATGGTAGAATTGGGAATCTTACCTAAATGTTCAGGGACCTAATTCAGTGTCTGAACCAGAGGCCATAATTGCTATCTTCACTTCTTTTGCTGAACTCTGAATTACACTGACTTTTCATTCATCCTGTTTTTATCAAGCTACATTTTCAGACTGAGTTGCACTCGCCTAGGCCAGTGGGCCATTGGCTATGTGACTGGAGATGGGAACATACTGCAGACCATACCTCACAATAAGCCTCTGTTTCAAGCTTTGATTGATGGCAGCCGGGAAGGATTGTAAGTACCAATTCTTACAGCTACCATGGCTATGAAATCCTCATCTGCTTGTTCCCTATATGCTTATATGGGTAGTTAAAGATGTTTAAAACCGAGAAACTGCATATGGTGGTTAGCATTCTTTCAGAGTTTAAGGACCATTTATTTAATTCATTTAAAAAACACTTGTTTCTAGTTAATTCCATTAACCAGGGTTACTGAAAGTTAACCAAAGTCGTATCTCGTAGCAAATAAATTCCTTGAGAAATTAAAATGTGACAGCTGTTGCATTGATCCCTCCTTCCCCCCACAGCCCCCCAAGAGTCCCAAATGCACTTAAGCTTATTGAACAGTTACTACTTCCAGTTACTCATGTGTCCAAATGTGGACAATGATTTGAAAGCTATGTAATTGCTTTTTTATATATTGTGCAGCCAGAACATTTTCCACATTTTAATAGTTTACTGAAAAGATTTATAATTATTAGAGAATGTAAGTTTATAGGGAGACGTAGTACATTTTTGCTAGGTTGGCTGAAGTAACAGAAAAATATTTGGTGTCAGAATCTTTTCACTGGAATACATGTTTTGGTATAGCCAATGTAAATATATATAATGTGAAAGAAAAAGGAAAGGCAATTGATCAATCCCCAAAAGAAAAAAAAGATTGATAAATCTTTTGCAGTCTTGTAATTTCTCTCCGTCCTACACAGTCTAGTATTTTTTTTTCAGGTGTGATGATTTCATACCTGTAATAAAAACACACTTATATTGGTAGTGTTTCTCTCTGACAAAAACTAAGCAAACAAAAGCTGGAGCTGAGAATATTTTATGCTGAGTGATATTTTTGTACCTTATAACTTTTTCAGAATGTGACTTAAAAATATATGACCTTTAAAGAGCTGTTTCTGAGTTACAGGTAACATAAACCTGAATACAGAAATCTTAGGGTTGCTGTAATATCATTTAGCCTATTGTCAATTTCCCACACAATTGAATTGAATGAACCCTCATTTAATCTATTGTTAATTTCCCACACAATTGAAATGCTCCCATTGGTTCTTGCCTAATGTCCAGTGTGCATCAGAAGTTCTCAGTGTAGATTCTTGTCATAATATACAGAGATATGCACATATATATTATTGTGACATATATAATATTATATATATATATATATATCATAATACAGATACACACAATGTGTTACCTTCTTTTCTGCAGCTTTACTTGAAATAGTCTAAAGAGTCCTGAGCATGATGCTCCCAGTGGGAAACCACTAGGAAGTATGAGTTCACTGTGAAACAAGGATCTGAAATAATACTCTTTTGGGCTACCCCTAGAAGGTTATCTGCTTATCAAAGCTCAGATGCATGCTAGTGGTAGCTATCCAAGTGATGTCAAAATCTTTCCTCTGCTTTTATAAATACACTTGAGCATGTGTCAAAATGAATATGTAGCAGTTCAGTTGCACTCAAAAGATAAAATAGATGGCTGAGGAAAGATTATTTATTTTAGTTAATGTCTACTGTAACTTATTCTGCCCCCTTGAAATTTTGTAAGTATGATTTAGCCAATAAAGCTAAAGAAATGTGCATATTTATAACAGTCTTCTTGTGATGCAGCTATCTGTTCCCTGATGGACGAAGTTATAATCCTGATTTGACAGGATTATGTGAGCCCACACCACATGATCACATAAAAGTCACACAGGTATGTTGACAGAGTTTTGAGTTACTTTGTAATCGTCACTTCCCTTAGTATCTCATCTAGCAGTAATAATTAGCTTTTATTAAAGTGTGAGTAATAAGTTCATAAGAGAGAAAATATGCTGTTGATAGAAGGGCTTTGGGGAGGAAAAGGATAATAATCCTTTAAACTGTAGAGTGGATGGTGATGCAGATGGCATGTCTTGGAATGTTTTCTTTATTGTGAGCCTTTTCCAAGTGAGAAGTGTTTCAAACAGCTACTAAAGGTTTTTCTGATATTTATGTAACAGATTTATGTAGCTCGTTTTTTCTGCGCTAATAACAAAGGGGAATACAGAAACAAAATCAGGATCAAATAGTAGTTTCGAAGCCTGAATAGGAATGGTATAGTTGGTTGGCAAGTCCAGGAGGAAAAGTTCATACATCACAAAAATACCTGCTCCAGGGTATCCAGTTTTCTCCTTTCTTCTTTGTCTATGGTGCAAATTGAAAGAGAGATCAGGGAAAACAGCAGAAGTAAGTAAATGCCTAAACAGAGTCACTTTGCAGAGAATTGCAGAGAAAATTAGAATATATAGTTGTGTTTATAGTCTTGTTAAGTGATGATGTGATTAATTCTGCAAATATTTGATAGTCAAGTAATAGGAAATAACCACCCCAAGACAAATACTTGATTAAAAATGGTGCTGAAATTAATACTAGAAGGTTAAAGAATACTGTGTAGAACATTTTTCCTGATGAAAACATCTGGAAGACTTGAGGATATGTTCAAAGAAAGACTTGATACAAGTACTGCTGTTCCAGATGGTCTTCTGTTTCTTGGATGACCTGCTGAATCTTCTGTATTTCTGGGTGCTCTATGTGCATTCCACTCCAGAAGTATTTTAGAAAATAAATATTCTTTACTATCTATGATATTATCAGAAATATCAGTACAAATATATCTGTTTTGTAAGTAAGAGAATTCCTAGAAACAGTTACCTGAAGACAATCTGAATACTTCCACTTCTCTGACATCCATCTTTTCCCTCCAGTCTTAAGATAATAATGAACGAGTAATGGAGATTTATCAGGTATTTGTGTAGTGCAGAGTAATGCTTCAGCCCATATCTTCACTTTTTCTCAAAGAAATAAGAAGCAGCACATAGTCAATGAATACCTTGTTCTTCACAAGCCAATCATGTTTTATTTTTTATATCAATCTACTGAATTAATCAAGTTTTTTCTGCACATGTATTTATGAGGACATTATTAGCTAATTCTGATGATAATTCCAAAGAGTCTGAATTATGTGAGTCTGCCTTAAATAATATATAACTGAAGAGGTTTAAAGTTGTCAATATACCTCCCTAAATGATGAAGAGATGGTATGAAAGTGGCTGCAGGGCTAGATTGCTGCAGATGGATTCCTTGCTAGAGCTCCACCATAGGCATCTTTAGTACACTGACTACAGCTGCAGATACAAGCTCTATCTTTTGTTTTCTCTTTTTCTTAGCCTCATGTCCCGTCACTTCACTTAGCAGTAGCTGCTTATTTTCCCATGATCTGGATGGTACTTACTTTAGGCTTTCAAAATTTGGTTTTCAAGGTTAAAAAAGCTTATTTCAATCCAAATGCATTTAACTGTCAGTTACCCAACAGTAACTATTTCTAGAAAACTGTTCTGGACTTGAGCTTTGTCTATTATTTATTTCTTCTAATGGTGGTGTTCTACCTACCTGTCAGTCTTGTAAGTATGCAAAGTACTGAACAATCTGTGCATGCCTGTTGCCAAGTTATCCTGCAGGGTGTTCTTGCCATACTTCCTTTACAAGGATTGTGTACTTTAATATACTGCTATACAACATCCTTGCTGTAGGTAAAAAAGCCCTCTTGCTTGTCCATTTCCAATCCAATAATCTTCATACTCCTAAATTCATACCTAGAAATTAAAATCCCAGTTTTGTTCCCTTTCTTCACTTAATGTTTCACTTAATATGTTCATTTCCTTCCTTTGGTTCCATTTGCAACCAAAGAAAAGTAGGATTTGTGCCTTGCATAGCAGGCACATATAACAAGTCTGTACGAAATCTAATAGGCACAGATATTTTTAACACATTTTGGTATGTATTGTAGTATATCACAGTTTGGAAGAAGCAAAAATGTAAGCTGTTTCAGTAACCTTAGTGTGGCTTTTAGACAGATCAGTAGCAAGAGCTTCCTTGATTAATAAGTAAAGCAGATTTGAAAACAGGGCATTTGGAGAAGTATATTCTTTGTGAACAAATCATTGGAAAGAAATAATTGTTTGACTTTCTTTTGTTACAGGAGCAGTATGAATTGTACTGTGAAATGGGTTCCACTTTTCAACTGTGTAAAATCTGTGCAGAGAATGACAAGGACGTGAAGATAGAGCCTTGTGGACACCTTATGTGCACTTCTTGTCTTACAGCCTGGCAGGTACTGTCATACTTTAGTTGGTGGGGAGGGGATGGATTTCTGTTACCTTTGTGTTTTCAATGTGGGTATATGTTTACTTTTCCAGGTGCAAGGATGTATATATTTAAAATTATAAATGTCCTCATTTTTCAAACCAGAACTCTGTGAAAAATAAAGCTCCAGGAGTCTTTGCAGTCTGGACTCATAGTCTTGCCAAGGCCATTTGCTGACTGCTGCTGAGTGGAAACTATTTCCTGAGTCCAGCACCTACTCAGACAGTAGAAGCTGGGTATTTGGTGCCAATTCAGTCTGGGAATGGATAACTGACTAGACAGCATTTTATAAGGAGTAGGGATGTCTTTGATGAGAGAAGGATCCACTCAGTAGTGGAGGTCATGAATTGACCTGTGGAAAATTAAGCTTTTAGGATGCCTGTGTTTCATATTAATAGCATGCAAAGCACTGGAACACCTAGATAACTTTAGATGGTTGTTGGACTAAGAGATTGAATGGAGGGGAAACTCCCTTCTCTCAAAGTCATTTATAGAACATCCAAAAAAAACTCTGAGATTTCCTGGTGACCCAGATTGGTGTGTTTTGTCCATCTTGTTCATGGATTCACCAGTTTTTGGGAAAAGGGAGAATGGGCACCCTTAGTTCAGGGTAGTTGACCTAAAAAGCGAAGTCTAAAGCTGAGGTCATTCCTCTTTACAATGTGCATCATCCCTGCCCCTTCTTTTGTATCTATATTTTATGGGGAGAAGTAAGGTTCATCCACTTCTCAGAGAGGACTTTGTTCCACTCTTAATAATCAGTCTTTGCTTACAAATGTAGTGAGAAGAGTAAAAAGAATCCTTGAGTCTAGTCCATTTTGGACCGGTTTTTAAATTAGTTCATCCTCCATCAGTGTGTTTTCACTCTTACATTTGTGGCATGTCTTCAAGTACTATAGTTTTCCTTTTCTAATTAGGACATTTTCTACCTAATTAAGAAAACCTCAGTGGTGAACCAACACAATATATCAGAAGTATAATTTGAGTTTTTCTTCCATTAGCAATAAAGGTTTCCTGAAAATGAAGTACTCTCAGTTTCCAATTTTGTGTTCTTTGTGAAATTTGAGTTTGATGTTCCAAACACAAATCTTTCAAATTGGCCATAGGTCAGAAATTCGTAGGAAATTCCATTTGAGGCATAACCACAAAAGGATATTTATTTCACTACTAAGCAGCTGCTGAGCTGGAACAATGTTTCTCATTTCAGGAGTACCCTTTCTCTATTCTTTCAAGTTTCATTCTGAATGACAGACTTAGAGGTCTGACCACATAAATCATTGACTTAAAAAACTCTGAAAAATTCTGAGGTGTGTAGTTTTGTTGGTTTTGTTTGCTTGTTCATTTGTTTTTTGGCTGAGCTGACAGGGCTAAGCAGAAGGACTGAAATCTTTGTGCTTCTGATTGTTGGGTGGTGTGGTAGGAGCAGTCTTAGGCCAGTGATGTGCTCCGATTCTGGAGACTTGAGAAGCTGAGGTCCCCAGTACTTGGCTATGGAACAGGAATTCAGGAAGAAAATCACAAAGCATTTTAGGCTCAGAAGACTAACATGTTTGAATGCACCAGGTTTCATCAGAACATAGCTACCAGCTGTAATTGGTCAGGTACATTTCAGACTTCATTACAAATTTAACTTTTGTATAATTAGTGAGGCAATGAAGAGGTATTACACTGTAACAGCATCAGCTGTTGTGAGCTTCTGGTGGGTTGTTTAATTGGCAGCATAATGGCTCGTTAAGCATGCCTCAGGAGATGCAATACAGATGTTTTCACTGAGCAGAAAAAAACTGAGTAAGCAGCATCTGATCTGCATAGAATACTAAGGATGATTGAGCTGTTCACCTTTATGGGGCTCAGTCTCTCAAATAAGACTTGGTTTACTTGTTTCCTTTTTGTATTACACAACAGGAGTAAAATGTCATTTTATACTACAGAAATCTATTGTCTGAAAAGTATATGTTTTCTAAAAGCATATGGGCATGTAGGCTGTATTGTAAGGTTAATAATGTTCTAAATAACCTTTCTGAGGGCATGGACAGGTGTGTGTATTAATATAGACATCTCATGTATATAGTCATACTGCTGAGTATGAGTCTGATGATGTGTTTGGTTACTAAGGCTTTTCCGAAGAAAGGATGGAAACTGCTAGTGCAGAACACAGGTACAAGGAAGCCTTGAAAACTAAAAGCTCTGTGCCTCATTGATAAGGGTTTTTTTTAAGAAAATGAAGCTCTAAGGAGTTGTATAGAGTGAGGGAGGACTTTTGTTCACTTGACCGTGTCTACTTCAGTAGGACTATATGAAGATGTTTTTTGAGGTACTGAAGTTGACTAGTTAGTGTACTTATGGTGCTGAAAGTAGAGTAGATGTGTCTTTCCATACAAAATGAAAATCCAGTACTAATCCTGCAAGTGACGTCAGGAGACAATAATTTATGCTTATATGACCTTGTGACACAGCTCATCCAAAAACTGTAAAATCATCTGTCAGTTTAGTAAGACTGGCAACTGTCAAGATAAAAATAATGCTAGAAAAAATGTTGTTTTTGCATCTGAGAAATCAAAGACCAGTGCTTGCTTTGTTATATTTCAGTATCAGTAGGTTTTTTAGAATTAATTTTGGTGTTCATATCTCTTTAGCTGTCTGTGTACCTGACTGCAAATACTACACCATGTGATTTCTGATTTCACTTTGAATTATCTTGAACTTTCAAAGCTTCATGGTTCTTCTGGGTGTGGGTTTGTTTTTGGTTTTGTTTGCTGGTGGGTTTTGTTTTTTGGTTTTTTTTTTATAATTCAAATCTATGTTGTGCTTCTTGATGGAAATATTTCTATAAGTCCTTGAAAGACCTCTCTAGTTTTTGTTCATTAGTAGTCTGAATCTCAAGGCTTTTTTTTTATTTGTTATGAGAAAAAATACAGTTCTGAAATAAGTTAAAGGGATTGAATATGGCTGCTTGAAAATTATTGAACACATACCACTTTAAAATTAAAATTCAAGTAGTTCTTTTTTTCTGGTAATATGTGAAAATAATTTCATGTTTTATATAATTTATTGAAAATGTAGTTAAGTCCTGATTTTTTATGTAAATGTGAAGAAAACTGTTTGTAGCTTTAGGTGCTCTGAATACAGGCAATGCTGCAGCTGTGATGGACTGAATATGTTTTTTCCAAGAAGAGCTGCATGCCATAAAGCTTGCCTGCATTTTCTAATATCAAATGAAAAAGACATACTTTATGGTTAATATAAAAGGTATATCATAAAAAGCATTATCTCTGTCTACACACCTCACCTTCTTTCTCTTGAAGAAATAGCAAAATGTATGCCTGAAAGAAAATATGTTACTTCCTGACCTGTAATATTAAGACTGATTTAGTGCTTTGTAGAGATAATAGCTACATTTTGATTAGTCATTTTTAAGTGAAGCTTAGTCTATTGAAGAGAGAAAGCTTTAAATGTGCAGTCATTTTAAGATTTACTATCGTTAAATAATTGTTAATCTGTTTCCTGTTTACTCCAGTCCTTCTTTACAAGCTTTTAAAGACTGGTTGAGGATGTTACTGTGTACAAGTCCTACTTTTAAAATTATTGCTGGTTTTATTTCTTTTTTTTTTTTTAATTTATCTACGTTTTTGTCTTATTGTAGGAATCAGATGGCCAAGGCTGCCCTTTCTGCCGCTGTGAAATCAAAGGGACTGAGCCAATCATTGTGGATCCTTTTGATCCCAGGGATGAGAATTCCAGGTGCTGCAGCATTATGGATAGCTTTAGTATGCCTATGTTGGACTTGGATGATGATGATGATAGAGAGGAGTCTCTAATGATGAATCGTTTGGCTTCAGTCCGAAAGGTAACTTCTCAAACTCTGCACAACAGCTAAACCCAGACGTTTGTAAACAAAGCTGCCTGTAACTTTAAACAGCGAGAGGTTGCACTTCATGCTTTAGCTCACAGCATCTCATTGAACAGTTGTTGGGTTGAAAAAACAAAATGTGTCAATACGAATGCATTAAAACTGAAGTTGAATTGGAGAGAGAAAATATTCCAGATTCTCAGCTGATGTGAACTAAGATCGTTTATAATGGGCAAAGCGTGAGTTTGCACCAGCTGAAACTCTCATCCAAACTATGCTGTATGGACAATTCCCTGAGCTTTTATTTGTAAAGAACAAAAAATTTCCTATATGCATTTGTTTTCTGCACATGCGTATACACATGCATAGAATGTTTTAGGATTAAAGTTGAGTTTCTAAACAATTTTCAATATTATTACTTTATAAAAGTGAACTCGACATCTAATTCATACTGCACACAAGTAGCTTTTAGTTAAGTTTCATGTAAGTTGTCTATGATTTTTTTTTCTGTAATTTTTAGTATTAGGTACTCTTACTGGGAAAAGTATTTTTGAGATTATCCATAGTGACTGTGTGTTTTGGAATGTTTTTTGTCCTGAAAGGGCTCTGTGTTAAATTCTGAGGTCTTTGTTGCAGGAGATTTTATTACAGATAAATAAGCACTATCATTGACAGAAGTTTATTTTATGGTGATAGTTTTTACTACTCTATTTTAGCCTGGAATAGATATTGTCAGAGGCTATGCAACACTGATTTTGATAGAGCATTTACTAGATTTTTCCTTATACTAAGGTCATCTAGATTGAATTGTTGTCTTGGAATTAATTTTGTAACATTTTACTTTTCCATTTCCTTATCATTGTATTTGTTAAAAAAAAAAAAGTGTTCTTTACCCTCATATCTGAGAATATCTGTCAGTTAATATACATGCTTCTGATATCCTTCCTAACCTCTTAAGGCTTATGAATCATTCTTGTGTTGTGTATGTAATACAACATGCTCTACCCTTGGGAACAGTTTATCCTTCCTGCCTGGACTTAAATTGCAGTCTGCAGCATGACCTCTGTGAGATAGCCTTGAATTGATGGGCTTTTATAACGCTATCACTTCCATGATAAGGCAAAAACGCATTATGCCTTTATCAAAAGAAGGAACAATAGGTTTACTATAAGACATCTTCTTTTAGGTATCCACCAAGTGCTTGAGTGCTTTTGGGCCTTGCTATTTTTCTTCATTGAATTCATTGTTCAATGAAAGAAATCTTCACTGTGCCACCCTCTTGAAGTCTATTTGAAATTGTTGAATTATTGTGTCATTTGGTGATTTTTAGCTGCTGTTTTCTTAAAATTGTTACCATTGATTTTGCAGTGATGGTCTTAACCATACCACCTGTGTGTAATATGGCATTGTTTATATATACTTTTTGTTAGCAATGTCTTCATTAGACTTGCCTATTTCTTTAACCATTATTTATTTTTCCTGCTAATCAGTGTAACTTTGGAACCTGCTTAAAGAAATTATATTTTTCTCAGTGACATTATGTGGAACTTTACTCTTTGTGAAATTTTCTTTTGTTTGTCACCAACGCTGTTCATATGAACAGGATGCTGCATAATGATGGTATTGTAGTAACGAAGTTTTTTAAATTATGGAAATTAGGTGGCAAAGATAATACTTTAGCTCTTGCAGCCAACCTGCTGGCACTGTTGTAGCTTTGTAGTCTCAGTGAACAAATTTTTCAATTCTTACTTTATTGCATGGACTGTGGTAAGATTTCTCAACATAAATCTGTTAATCCTTGAAAATCAAATGGGCTCTATTTGTGTCAAATCACCTGGCTGACCATTCTAAGAAAAATCTGGCTAGTAGTGAGCTGGGCTGTGAAACTGATTAGAAGAGAAGAGTTTCAGGGACATGAAGCTCTGATGAAAGTGACTGTTGGGCTTCACAAAGCATTGTGGAAATACTCAATCAGATACCAGAAAAATACCATTTCTGCAGTTTATCATTCCTACCCCTGAACTGTACTCCAAAACTCCTAAGAGGTGTCTGAAGTCTCTGAAAGATCTCAGACTTGAAACTGCTTTAAGAAAAAAAAAATAATCATGAAGCTCCTTAAAGGAATTCCTTAAAGGAATTAGTAAGTGGATACACATTAAGAAAAATGAATAGTTCTTGCTAGGTGTTGTGTATGAGTCAGCAGTAGCAGCAGATCAACTCCAACAGAGGCTTTGGAGAAATCTACTGCAGTTAGGCTGTTTATCTGCCTCATCAATCAGCTTGTTTTTTTTATTTCCAAATTGTCTTCAGATATTTCTTAATGAAAGAAAGAGGAGGAGTGGTGCCAAAAGCCTCTGTTAATTGTTTCCTCACCGAGAAATTTCAGCCCCGTGGTATCAGATTAGCTAATGCAGTTATTGCCCAAAATGTTCCTCTTCTCAGCTTTTGTTCTAGTAAAGCACAACATTATGAAATGCACATTAATAAAAATGGAGATTACAGGCTCAGGTAAATATTAAAAATAGCTTTTTTTTATTTTTAATTTTTAAAGAGGGCATTTGAGTGTCTAGTAGAGCATGTTAGTATAATGTTTAATGTTTAATTGTCCTAATAAATGAAGAGTTCTCTGTCACTTTTATTAGTACAAGGCATAATTTGATTTCTTTTAAAAACAAAGAAAGAAAATAAGGAAAATGGATAGTGCAGGAGTTCTTGCTAAGAGCAAATAATTTTGAATTCATAAGTGTTTAAGGTAATTTTTCATCCAAATAATATCCCATGAAAACACAGAGGAGGGCTCTACCAGTATAGGAGACTATGAGGTTTTCAGTACCTTAAAGTGAATTAACATTGTTTATAAACACTTCAGTCTAAAAGTAGATGAAGTTACCCCATCTGGGGTGTTACTGTCTTCTCTGAAAAGAATTTCCTAGATATCTGAATGTGCAAAGCCCTGATTGTTTGACTGATTCACACAGTACTTTAAAATAATGATAGGAAATTGTCAAGGCTGAAAGACAGTTTGCCATGACTAGGCTTCTTCCAGCAGGTGACTTAGGTCAAATTTGGTAAATCATGACAAAAGACCTTGGCTCTCTATATATGGGAAGAGGCTGTTTTCACTCATTTCCATATTATTAAGTCGACTTTTTTCTGGTAATGGAAGAAGGCATGTATTACATAGTAATAAAGTTTTTAATTTCATTGTATAAGATATAAAAATATGTAAAATAAGACTTGAAATACGTATCCATATATTCCTTCAGCAGTACCTGGACTGGTATATACATATCACTTCCTACGTAATGGTCCACCTGTTTGGTGGAATTTGGTAAGATCATGTCACTCAACAGGAGTGACTTACTTAACTGATTACTTACTAGTATTTGCAGGGTATAAATTCTGGGAGGCAGTGTGCCTCCCCTAATTACGGATTCCCTTGGCAGTGTGCTGCTGACTCTCAGAGACCTCACTGCCTCTCCCTCCTTCACATGCATTTTCTTGGGCCAACAAAGATGAAGGGAATAAATCTGTTGATTTAAAAACATGTTTACAGTCATCAGTGTTAAGTGATGTAAATTTATATCCTCATTTAAGGTTTTAAGCTAAGATAATACAACTCTTCCTAGGTCACGGCTTATCTTAACAAGAAATAACAAATATGTGAGTTACTCTCACCTGATTATAAATAAAGAAACTTCAGAGAACTACTTCTCTGATGTAGGTCTGCTGGGATCCTCTTAGATGTCTCATGCAGTTTGAGTTTGCTCCAAAGACATTAACAGGCAGGGTAGTATTCCTCAATGAATCAATCGTTAGGATTTATGTTGAGAATGCTTTTCATATTCACCTATCTGGCATAAAGGTATTTGAAAACTCTTGATTGAATAGCTTGGCTATTAATATCTCCATCAGAAAAAAAATTGACTGTAAATTATAATCAGTGTTGGAAGCAGGCTTTTTCTTGAATTCACAACTGCTAGGGGCAAACTGATACCAGTGTATCCCAGTACCAAATACGTCTGATGGAAAAACACAAGTGTGGTCCCTTCTGCAGTACAACTGCAAAGTAAGTCACAGCTGCTTTTCCCTTGGCAGCAGTCACGCCAACCAGATGAAGTCCGTGTTGTTACAAAGGAGTCTGTGTTCTTCTCCTTAATTACATCTTTATTGCACAGGTCTCTGTGTGGTGCAGCAGAGCCCCTCTGTACACTGAAGGTCTGTCTTCTGTCACTGCCAGTTCATTTGAGCTAGTTTGTGTCTTAATCACTTGCTTGTTTTAGCTTTTTGTCACTGCTCTCTCTCATTGCAGATTTTTTCCCAGCATATAGATAACATACAAAAACCTCCAGTAGGTGACAAACAGGAATTTTAGGAGAGTAGAGTGCCAAAAAGAGTAGATATTAGTGTGTCTGTTAATGCTTTGGTATCCACGTGAGATGCAGCCATCTTGTTGGCCTAGCTGTCACTCATCAAATGATGCAGCTGGACAGGTTGGATGGGGGTTGACTGAAAAATATGGGATTTTAATATTGGGAATATGATGGAAATCTGATACTGAATGCCAAGGAAAACCTGTTTGCTGATGTGGAATATTTGGTTTTGTTTTATTTTTAGTATCGGTGGATCCAACAAAGAATTATTTGTCCCAGCAAAGCTTTTGCTCTTACTTCAGCATCAAGTGGTGATACAGATTAAGCTTCATTGTAGGGGGAAAAAAGCTGCTTTTGCTTGCAGTTATTTAACTTTTTTTTTTAATTGTGCCTGATAAGTTACTCTTTAACTTGTTGGCCGTAATCAATTCCCTTTTTGAAATCTGTGGGGGTCACAGCATGTTCTGTTGGCATTGTGGCTGTACTATAGTGTAGTAGTCCAGGGGACCAAAAAATAACTTAGCTATTTTGAAATAAGACATAAGGCATGGATATAAGCCTAAATTCAAGTCCTCTCACACACTTACTACTTCGAAAATTTTCCATGTAGTTTTGTTAGTTGTGGTTTACTGTCTGTGGAATGTCATAGAGATAGCCAAATACCAAGCTAATATATGGAACTAGAAGTTTATCACATGAATTAAATTGCTTGCTTCATTGGGTTTAAAAGCATGTCAGGGTTTAAGTATCTTGAACTTTTAAATTAATGAGTTTTAAATGTGAATATTCTATGATTTTTGTCTCTGCAAAAGCTAGACTGTTGTTGCAGCAGGAGAAAAGAAGTCTGACATGGATGGAACCAGTGAGCACACTGAGAGAAGAGGGCATCATTTAGCTGAGTGATTTTTTTAGAGCAGAACTGTGTAAGAGAAGTTTGCCAGATAGAAACAGGGATGTTCTTAAAATGATATCACAACAGTGCTGTTCACTTAGCTGGGATTTGTACAATTCCAGGCAGTCTCCCATTTGAGACTCTCAGGTTGCTCTCTCAGGAAATTGTGTTAATTAGTTTGATGATGCGACAATTAGAACATCCTAAATTCTGAACAAATGTTTCCTGTCCAATAATTGGTTTTTAGTATTTCCTATATTTCTTGCTCTTCGTTTCCTACTCCTATCACATATATGATTGCTGTTCTGGAACAATTCCCTGGTGGCTGAAATGCATTATGTTGTGCAATACCATAAAATGCTGAGACTTAACTATATCACTTTCATTTATTTTAAATAATTGAATCTTTTTGGAGGCGTGACCTGCTTATTTGGTTCTATTTCAGATAATTTGGGAAGCAAATTCATTTTGTGTCTGCTGAAGTCAATCCTTTGAGTATATTGTATTGCATAGTTCTTGGCTTTCAGGAATGCTTTATGGAGTTGTAACTAAACTTTGAAAACTAATGCTATAAAATGATACAATGTTTATTATGCTGTTTAACTGATAGATGCCTTCTGATAAGGAAAATGAATTGACATTCAGTTTATAGTAATTCTATAATTACAGTTGCTCAGGCATGCTTACAAGATACATATCTTGCTTAGTTATTCAACATTCCCTAATGTTGAGAGGCTAAATGCTTTGGTAATTTATGTGCTTATCTTTATGGTCTTCCAGTCAAGGACAGGGTCATTCACCAGTTAAAGGAAACAAAGAAAATTTAAAGACTATTCAAAGCATTTAATATTAATATTGAGACCACCTCTTCATTGAAGGGAGAAACTGAGAAACTTCTGGTAGCCATGAAGACCACAAATCTTAAACTGCTCTGTCTCTTGAATTTGAATGTTTAGTTGTGACATTGAGCTTGCACATGTCAATGAAGTGGGGAAGACTCTAAATAGCAACAAAAAAAATCATCCTGATGATGGAGTTGCACATCACCCTTCTAGCTTTCAACATCTTCTCACTCCCCTCCTGCTTTTTTGTGCACTGTTGACAGTAATACTGTGGTGGCTTCTATTTTTGAAGGAAATGTGGTAGCAATCCCTGTTGTATAGAATGGGATATTAAACTAAGCTGTAGTACAGAGCACTGATAAGGATCTGTGCTCTAGATCCTTTTCCTCACTCTGCTTTTGAATTCATGAAGTTTCCAGTTTCTTAACATATGATTGTGTGTAAAGAAAGGTAGTGTTGCTTTTTTGTTTTCTTGTTAAAGAACTTTCTACTCTCCTCCCAGTTATCACTGTGGGATGTTTAGCATTCATGAGAAAAAGCTCATGAAGAGAGGGGGAAGTTTATCCAAGGGGTTTAGGCCAAGGATGGGTGTTTTTTTTGCCTCTGTAGGCAAGCTGTGATATGAGAACAGTGGGATGCCTCAGTGTACTAGTGGCCCAAAGCTGATCATTGGTGGGAATGTCCTCCAGCTACTTGTGTCTACTCTTGGGGAAAGCACAGAACAGCACAGACATTCAGGTTTATAACAGTGCACTAATACTCATACAGTGAGTTCATAGAAATAACTTGAACAAACACCTGAGCTGTGTTTGTTAGAACTGAGCCAGATGAGGGGTAGGGACGAGTTGCAAAATTGGGTGGAGTCCTATATTGAGAGTTGAAATCAAGTTCTGAGAATTTGAAAGGACAGGTCAAGGAAAAAATAAATCATAATTTGTCCCTGGAGAGGGAACTTAAATGTTTGTGTTGTTAGTTCGGTATTTGCTTAAATGATTAAATTGTTCTAAAATTAATTTTATAATCCCTTCATTTTTTTGTTGATTTTGCTTCTTTCCTTAATATCTTGCTGGTGACTTTGATTGGCAAATTTTCAGAAGACACACATTCTGTTTTGTATGGAAGTATGATTTGAAAATGGGCAGTAGGCAGTAACAGGCAATATCATGGATGTCCAGCTTTTCAAAGTAATTTGTAGAACTTTAGATTGAGTACTCTCTATTGATAAAAAAGTCAACAAGGGTAGCAGTGCTATGATAGAATTTATGATTTTTTTTCCCTTGTGTTTGGCAGTGATCGTTAGGTTTTTATACAAATTACTGGAATATATATTCTTTTATTTTCCTCACAAGTTAACACGGGTCTTAATTTTGAGACAGAATGACTTGTAGACTTCTTTTTCAGTAACTATAAGATGAGCTCTACTGTCCAGATGTCCATTATGAAAAATGACTATTATAATTGACTCTTAGTAAGTATCTGATAAGTATCAAGTGTTTTAGTTGGGGAATGGAAGTTGTATACTTGATCATTAGGTAAAAGATAATTTTATTTTTTTCTCTCTGGAAGTGCAATGACAGGCAGAATTCACCAGTGACTTCCCCAGGATCTTCCCCTCTTGCACAAAGAAGAAAACCACTTCCAGACCCCCTGCAAATCCCTCATCTTAGTCTTCCTCCTGTCCCTCCCCGTCTGGATCTGATTCAGAAGGGAGTGGCACGGTCACCGTGTGCCAGCCCAACCGGGTCACCAAAAGTAAGTGTTACTGAGCCATTATTTCTGGATATAAGAATTCCGAGAAATTGCATTTGCTTTTTTTTCCAAGGTGAGCTTCTTGGTTTTTTTGTAAAGTGGACTGTTTCAAACCTTTCCATGGATATTGCTTTTTCAGGATTTTGCTCTGCCCAAAAGAACTTTAATTCCTTCTAGTTTAAACAAATTTTAGATTAGACCCATATTAATGAAGTCTCTTCTTTTTCCATAGTACCTTATGTAGTTAAATATTTCTGGCTGCATGTATTGGTCAAAAATGACTTCAATTTGTCTGATGATTATATTTTACTTGGTTATGGTCAGAATTTGAAAGATGTTGCAGTAATGGATCAGTTCTGTAACAAACTCTGATTAATGAAAATAAATAGAAGCTAAAGTTTCCTGAAAATAGATTTAAAGGTCATTATCTCATTAAAATTATACGTTTTCCTTTCATGATGATTTATGTTCAATTTCCACAGTGTCCTTACAAGAAAAATATGTGCAGATACACTGCTTTCAAAACCTTAAATGGCATATAATAGGACTCAAATTTCAAGGGAAATAATAATGGCTCTATAGCCAATAAGCTTGTATGCCGTGTTTTGTAAAACTAGCGGTACTAAAGATTCAATGATTTTTTGAGTAGATAAGCATGAACAAGAACAAATACTGTTTGCTACTCTCTGTAACAAGTTGATTGTCTTAGTATAATTGCTGTATAGAGAGAGTGAATTAGATTAAAATTTTTCATTTTTATATGATTAATTCAAATTCAAGTTCAGGACATGACTTGAAACATATGTACTCATAATAATCCAGTTTGAAGTAGCTTGCTTTTTTTGTCAGGTTTTTACTTTAAGGTTGAAAATCAATATATTTTTAATATTTTAGTGGCTTACAATTTAGAAGAAAAAATAGAAGTTTGAATAGTTTCTTTAATCTTCTCTCTTAACTTCTTATATTATGCAAAGGAATTATAACACATTGAGGACATACACCAAACATATCCCACATCCATTAAAAACTAGTTCTATAATAGGGGTTTTTTGCAGGGTTCTTGGCTTAAAAAAGAAATTAAACCAGGAATAGCATTCATGCTGCTTTGAAATTTGAAAATGCTTTGAAATTTGAAAAAGCATTTTCAATGCTTTTTCAAATTTCAACGTGAAACTTTTCCTGGAAAAAAAATTGTGGGGTGCAAGGGAAACAGGATGGGGGCAACAAAGAATAATCTCATACGTTAAAAGATTTTATATTTAAGAGAAAAAAGATCATTTAGTCCTGCCAAAACTACTGCTTCAGGAAAAAAACACCCACAACTTTTCTATTTTGTTCAAGTTAAAAACTATAATTTATAACTATAAGGTATAACAAAAAATCTAGATCAGGGCAATTTTTTCCTGTGTTAACAGTGAAAATAACTGTTTTACTTGACTAGCAAGGGAGTTAAACAGTTCTTTATTTAGTTTACTTCCTTTTAATATACATAAGCCTGTAGGTAGAATAACTTTATTTTCAATTCAAGTCACGTGTTGAGGGACTGCTTGAAGAATAGTGCTGGTCTAGCCAATGAAGTGATAGCAAATGCTGTTCTTACTAAAAAGTTCAGTGACCTCCATTTCTTTAAGTGGTAATAATATGCAGGCTTACCAAAATTATACATTCCCAGGAAAATAATCTTCCCTGTATTTCTTATGGTCGCTGTAGATAAAACATTTGTAAAGACCTGGCCCAACTATTACTTTGTAAATTGCCATTTGTAATTCAGTCATAATGAGAATGTTTTGGTTTTGTCAGATTTGTGCTTGGATTTGTGCAGCTATGAGGTTTTTTTCCTGATAACCTGAGTTTCAGCTTTTTAGTATTAGTGTACATAATTTTAGACCACATTTAACCATTTATGATATAATTAAATTCTTAGAAACCAAGTATTCTGACAAATGTTGCTTGCAGATAAGCTAATTGCAAGTAAAACTACTAACTAATTAAGCTGCTACCTGAAAAACTGAACTGCAATTCAAACAGATTCAGCACTCAGACATATCATGTAAAGATTGGAGTCATCCCTAGGTATATAAATAAAAATGAAATAATTCTTTCTTCTTCCCCTTGCTCTCTAATCATTGCTTTTTGTGCTCATTTGCTGTCAGCGAGTTATTCCTCTGGGATTTTATTTTGTTTGGGGTTTTGGGTTTCTCTTCCACATCAGGAAGCCTGTTTTGCCCAAACACTCCACAGAATTCACTTCAGCAGATGAGTAAGTGATTCACATGATCAAAGCAAAGGATACTGGAAAAAACTATGGGTCAAATAAATCTGCCTGAGTTAGCTTTCCACTCCTTGCTTGGGTTACTCACGCAACATCAGAAATGGGGGCATGCTCTCTGAAGGACCAGGTTGGCTGCAGAATACCGGCAAGGCCTGCATTTAACCTCCTGCCAAGTACTGCTGTGAGGCCAAGAAATTATCTCAGAAATTATGGATCCACACTGAATCAAACACGGGCAGGAGACCTTTCTCCTTTTTAAAGCCTTTTTTAGAAGTCATCAGTTTGGGTGGGGAGAACCGATGGGTCCGCGGTCACACCGCCGCTGCTCCCAGGAGTGACTCAGAGGAGGAGTGCAGCTTTGTGCGCTGGTCTGTGGGCAGAGCTGGGAGCTTCCCCCTCAGAGAGCATCGAGAGGCCGCCTGGTTTTTGGGTCAACATTCGACCTCCTCTGTCTAGCCGACATACTCAGGTTAGGGTGAGTGGTAAAAAGGGTCTTAGCGGATACTAGATTCTGTTCCTCACATCTAGACATCACTTTGATTTGTCAATTTTTTGTTAGTTCATTGTTTTTAGGGGTTTTTGGTTAGGTTTGGTGCAGGGTTTCTGCTGCTGGATCCGATGGCATTTGCATGCTAACTCCAGGGTCTCCTCCTCTTCACCGTCTGGGTGCCATTCTCCAGGAAGCAGCAGGGCGACGTCCGGGCTAAGGGGGAATTCTTAACCATCAAGGGACAGGTAGTTAACAAAAACCACAGGTGATTACAATAACAAGCAGTTAGAACTCCACACTGGCAGCAACTGGCCCAACCTGTGAACACTGCAACCTTTTAAAAAAATGGGCAGCTGTTCTACTCATAACAGTCACGAGCAACATTCATGCCTCCGCGTAACTTTCCTTTTTTTGTAACTCCCTGTGTCTTTCAGTCTTCTCCCTGCTTGGTGAGGAAGCAGGACAAGCCTTTGCCAGCGCCGCCACCTCCCCTGCGAGACCCTCCTCCGCCGCCGCCGGAGCGGCCTCCGCCCCTGCTGCCGGAGAGCCGGGCCGCCCGGCACCTGCACCAGGCCGAGGGCCTGCCCGCCAGGGAGCAGCCCGTGCCCCTCGAGGGCTGGTGCCCCAGGGATGTGTTTGGGACCAGCCAGCTGGCGGGCTGCCGAGGCGGGGGCGACGCCTCCCCCAAGGCAGGCCTGACCGCCATCGCAAACGTGAACGGGAGGCACGGCCGCGTCAGCTCGGAGCAGGGATTCATCAGGAAGCACAGGCGTCACGAGCTGCCCGCAGAAAGCGCCAAGGTATTTCCAGTGAATCCTAAATTCACACCCTGCCGCAGCATTGTCTTGCACTGGCAAACACACTGTTTATATTGGCCAGTGCTGGTTTGTGGTTTCTGAATCTTTTTTGTTGATGCTTAAGAATAAGCTGCTCATAAATTATTTGTTAAGTGCTGTAGTTTATAAAGCAACAGTACATGAGGGTCTGAGTTACAATTTTCACATAAAACCGTCAAAAAATATCTTTGAGAGAATATTCTAGATTTGCTATATTCTTCTAGCAAATTATCGTTATAACAATGTATCCCTGTATGCTGTAATAATACAGCATCTCAAGTCCACTTTGGAACTGTCATATGCCAAAACTGTGTGTGCATTTTCTGATGGAATAGTAGATGATCCACTTATCTCTGTTGTAGATGAGGTGAATTCTGGCATTTAGCAGCTTCAGGCCATGAAGCTGCTAAATGCAAAGCCATTTACTTGCAAAGCCATTTACAGCTGGTCAGACTTAGCTTTGAAAAGAGATCAAATGGTGATGTCCTAAGAAAAAATTCCTAGTTCAACTCTAATCATTTTTATCAAAGCAGCTCAGTAATTTATTCATAGAGATTATTAACTCAAAGCTCCTCTTTTTGTTTTTTTGAAGACTACACAGCTTGTGCAAGACTACATAGCTCTTGCTTAGACTGATGGATTTGTGGTTAAGCCATGGTAGTTAGAAATCTTTTTTTTTGCATCTATTTTCTTTTTCCAAGACCACAACCTATTTAACCTTTCTATCTCCAGTTAATTTTTTTTTTTTTCTGGTATGTGCATGTATATGGCAAGTATCTTCCCATGTATATATATATAGATGGAGGTTTTGGTTATTTTGAAAGTACATTTCTGAAATTGAATTACTATAGATAAGAGGGGTTGACATATGTGATGAAAGGTACTCAAGTCATCTATGATGTTATATATAATTAAATTATTATTATATAGTGCTTTTCTCAGCATTGAGACAAAGCACCAAAATTTTACTTAGAACTAGGCTGTTGTTTAAATGCTGCAGGTTTTCTGTTGATTTTAAAAGGATACTGGATTTTTATCTTCAACTGTACCTTCATGTAGCATTCTTGTTGTGGTCTAGCACAATACTGAAGCTGATGGAATGAATACTTCTCAAATTAGAATACCAAGTCAGTGTGGAAGTGTAGTCTGGAGGAGATACATATATAGATCTTTAACCAAGTACTGCTTGAACTGTCATCTTCAGGTTGTAGATCTGAACCGTTCAATTAGAGGAAGCGACCCTGAATTACCATCTCAGGCTATATTTACATTCATGAGGGAAACATGGAATGAATTTTCTTCCCTGATTCATGTATCAATTGTAATATAAACGTTTTGCTATTGGTAGAAGCTAAGAATTGGAAAGACAATCCTGTGGGTAGAGGATGGATTCTGGCAGGCACTGTATCACCGTTTTAATAATTAATATGTTCAGCATAATGTGCCCGTTGCTTTGCCATTACACTTCGTCTCTCTCACTTTGCAATCTTGAAATCTTAATTTTCCCCCAAGCAGTTCAGCTGTAACTGAGTGTCTGTCTAGTAACTGTCGCGTGAAACTTCTTTTGGTGAGGTTTTAAACTAATATGTTCTATAGCTCCAAAATGGCGTGAAACAGGCCTCAGAGTCACTTCAGAGACAGCTCTGTGGTGTGAACTCCTGGGAAAGCCTTTACCCACAGGCTTCTCAAGGTCTCTTGTATAATACCTAATTGATGAATATCTATGGTGATAGGAGGAGATACTCATTGTAATATTTGTGTGACTTTTAGGTTTTTTCAAATGGTCATCTGATAAATGAAGAATATGATGTCCCTCCACGGCTTTCACCCCCTCTTCCAGCTGGCTCTGTCATCCCTAGTATAAAGTAAGTTAACTTTATCTATAAAAGAAAAGTGCTAGCTAATGTTAGGTAATAGCACTGACTCTCTGGTGCTAAAAGAAAAAATGGGGAAAAGAAAGAACCTAACTAATATAACTTTATATGCGTTCCATGAATTTTAATGTGCCTTGACAAAGGAAGCATAAATGGTATTGATAAAGTGGGAACAGTCCTAATGTTAATTGGACACAGCATGTTTGTATAGGGAGAGAGGGTAAATTGTGGCAGATCTTGCTCTCAGGAATTTGGCACTGAGAGCAGATACTGTCTAGTTTGGCTTCTATTACTACAGGAGAAGTGTGGTCAGAGCTATTTATCACAGGAGATGACAGATTCTAGGGAAAGTGCTAGGGCTAAAAAATGTCTTCTGTCACTGTTCTGCTCCTAATCTAGTCAGGCTTTCTGGGCTTTCAGTACATGGAGCTTTATCCAAGGTTCACACTATCATCTCTTATTTTTTGTGGCTAAAAAACAAGCAACCAAAACCAAACCATTTTATATAATTTTATATATGATCAACGTTTCTGAGTTCCAGAACATGGGAAGATTTGTCATTCCAAGTGCAGACTACTATTAGTCTTCCAGTAAAATGACTGTTCATTTTTTATATAAAGATGTTGCTGTCATAACAAGTATCTTCAGACTCTGAATGACACAGGATTTTGTACAGAACAAGATATATTTAAAGTTGAAAGCTTGGAAGTCTTGTAATGTGGTCTGTCCTTATTTTGTGTTTTCGTAAGGAAATTGGATCATATCACAATAATGCTATTCTGCTTCTTTCCAATGTTCTGCTTGTGATTCTTGCTGTTAAATAATATAATTGAACAGTCAGTTCATATTAGTCCTGAGAACTTTCTTATTCCATTTTTGTGTTCAGTTAGCTTTAATACAGAAGACAAATACATTTCAGCATTTTATTAATATGCTGGGTTTTTTCTCACCAAGCACTACAATAAAGGTGCAGTGGAGCATTGACTTTTTTATTTAGAAGCCTATTTTCAGGTAGAGCAATTGCTGAGGTGAAGTTCTCCGTGCCTATTTTCAGTTCAGAAGAAAATTTTAGCCTGTTATCCAGACATACCTGTAATTAAATGTTGGGATGTAACCTGATTGAGGTAGGGTCTCAGAGGAGTACTAGGTGGATGCCTCATGTAATCAGTTGCCTTCTAGTCTGCTTATTTCCTAACACAATGAAAATCTGAAGAGGGAAATATTCTTATTTCTGTGTGTCATGGCATGGAAAAACATCCTACTTCATGAGAATCCCATTTTTTCACTCAGATACTTGCAGATGTAGCCGAGAACCAAAGTACAGTGTACACACAGAGCATTGGAAAGTCCAGACAATATTGTCACAATATGTACAATCACAAAATCCATGTCAGGCCAATCCAAAGCTAGAATGTGTGACTTCTGCTTGGTCAAAAGAAATTCTTTTATTAACCGAAGATTTCTGAATACAAAACTGATGAATTCCAGGAAGAAGAAAAAAAATCTTCATTTGTGAAAACCAAACTCCATTGATTTTTGAGGAAAAAATTAACTTTTGTTTCTGTTTTGTCCTTACACATTTTAAAAATTGCATGGGCAGTTCTAGATTTTGATTTTTTTTAAAGCATAAAATTATCGAGACACAACATTAGGAGTAAGAAGTTCAAATTATCTAATTACTAAAATACCACATGGAATGGCTGTTAAAAATTGGTCATAAAGTTCTTTCTTTAAACACTAATATATCTATTTTCAATTTATTTAAAATTAAGTTTTTGTCACCACTCGGAAATACGCCGGTAATCTATAATATTGTGTGACAGTATGTAGATGGAAAAACTGGGGAGGAGGGGGAAAAAATCTTTAAAAACAGCAATTTCCACCAACCACAATTGCTTTCAAAAAATGTAACTGAAATAATATCTGGCATGATTTATTTGGAAATGTCAGAGAGAATATTTTTACAGTCTATTTTTCCTCCTGTTGAAGTGACTGCACTCAGCACTCATAAATGTTGAACTGTACTTGATTCAAAATTCTCTGCTTTTCACAACTGTGCTACTCCAATTAATCTCAGCAAGTTGCTCATTTTTTTCATGCTCTCCAATCTGTGCAGTGTGGTGGATTGAGAGCTGGTTTGCTTCATATAGCTCCAAGGCATTCTGTTCTTTCTACTTGTTATTATCCGTCTGTAATTCCAAACATTTGACTGAAGGATACATTGATAATGTATGAAATGTCTTATTCTAAATAACAAGGAGGCAAAATTACTCTAATTTGAAATTTCACAATTCTATAATGTCCCTACTTTAATCAGCTTTTACTGAATATAATGTTACAAATGTGACCTTTTTTTTCTTAAAAAGCTACCTTAATAGAAAAGCACTGGAGGTTTTTGTTGGGGTTTTTTATTTTTCCTGGAAACAGTGCTAATTTTTTTTGTTTTACTAAAGTAGTTATTATAAACTGTGCCTCAGTAATGAAATATTGGACTCTTGCTAACTGAACATCTGATTTTAATTTTCCACTCAGCCCCTATGTTTTTGACTAAACATGTGAAAATAGTTATTTTTAATTGGACTTCTGTAATTATGTCAGACTTTTTTAGCAGTTTTGATCAAGTTGCTATTTTATTCCTGAAACGACATCTATAACTCTTATGTCAAAGATACAGAGTGATTCTTCCCCAAAACTTCAAAATTTTCAAGTAGTGTTTGTTTCATTCCAGTGAGTAGCTCCCATTTTGCTACATCAGTAGCAGACTCTTTGTCTCCAAAGTACCATAAACCACAGTGATATTTTGCATGAGGAAGCATCCATTTTTTGAGTATGTAATGGTGCATCCAATTCCAAGCCCCTTTTGTAGTCTGAATATATTAGGAATATTTAGTTGCCTTGAGGTAGTTGAGGGAAAAGTAGCACTGAAAGGTGTTTCTCCTCTTGCTGTCTGTCCCATCTTGCTAACAAAATTTTGAAGGTGAAGTCATAGTCCCATTAAGGCCGAGTGTGGCTTGGAATTCATGTCTCCCTTGAGATCAGCCTTTGGCATGGTGCTTCCCAGTGACAGAAGGAGCAGGGCTTAGGGGCACGTTCCAGACATGTGAGAGGACACGACATGTCCTTACTCACAGCTTGACAGGCCAGTGAAAGCATGATTGTCCTCTGCATCACTAAGCCCTGCTAAACACCTTTTGTCCTGAATTAACTTTTATTCAGTGCTTTTGATAAGTGCAAACAGGCTGAGTCTTGGACTGCCTATTTGGTACTCTAATTCTTTGCAATTCTCTGCTATGTTGTGCTTGCTTCAAGTAGCTGTTTAACTCTTAGAAGGGCAGCTGTCCTTTGCTCTATGCATTCTCAGTGGCAAAAAGTCGGTACCCTTGCAAGTATGTTTGTCATGGTGCTCTTGTTGCCTTATATGTAGTAGACGTATTAAGGATGTTTGGGCTAAAGAAAAGTATTTTCAGTATTATCTGAGGTCAAGTACCTAACAGCTGAAGATAAACCATTATTTTTCTAATCTCCTTAGGTGCCCTGGTCCTTCAGCAAATTCTCTGTCTGATAAATCAAGGGAACACCCAGATGATGATGAATACAAAATTCCTTCTTCACATCCTGTAATACTGAGCTCACAACCACCTCATGGTCATAATATAAAACCTCTTGCTCGGTAAGGTGATTTAGCAGCCTTGAAAAAAAATTATTTACAAAAACTCTGCTTTTTCCAAAATTAACTGGATTCTGTAATGATGGTTAAGACTGCTTTCCTCCTAAGCTGGGATTACCCATGCTTCTGTTTCATTTGGCCACTGCCACAGATACAAACCTATGAAATTCACATCATTGAATCTCTCTTGTGTCAGAACTGGGTATTTTTTGCCTTTGGATACCATTTCTGCAGTTGGAGTCCTTTTTTTTTCCCTTACATTGAGGTTTTCAAAACTGACCAGGAGATACAAGCCCTAAAACTCTTTCCAATTTAATTTTAAGGAGAATTGTGTGACTGAAATTTCCAGTCAGCTTTGAAATTCTTAGCCTTTCACATTTTATAGAATTCAATTTAAAAGTAATGCAGTACTGAAAAGTATGTGAACTGGCAGCTGTATGTACATACTTTGATTCTTTTTTTTCCCAATGTATAGTGTCTTTTTAGCTTTTTGAGCCCATTTGGCAGTATATTTTTTTATGCTTCTCAGAAATAGAACCTTTTTAAATACAGGTGGAGTATGTCTCCTTAGCTTTAAATATATTCTGAAACAATCCCTCCAAACTTTCACCATTCAGAATTACTAATGGATTATGACATGGAAACTTGGAGCAAGGGACATGGCAGCTGAAGGCTGTGACATTCCTGGTGAACTTTGCTCCTTAAGATATGAATGGCTGGAATTAAAACAATAAGTCTGGAGTCACTGGGGGGGAAAAGGGCAAATGTTTTACTGGTCTTGTAGGTCACAATTATGATATTAAAATCAAGTATTGGTTTAAAAAATTTAGACCTTCCTGTGATTAAGAAATTCTGTGGCATATTGCCATTTTTTCCCGCTCACTGTCAGAATGTGATGTTGAGGACCCACTATCAATAAAGCTCAACATGTCCCTCACCTCAAAATTAGCCAATAATGATTTTTAGACCTTTTAAGTCATAACTTAAAGCAGCTGGAGAAAAGCTTATAATATGATCATTCTTTGCATGCAGGTTAAATATTCTCTATTAGAAATCCTGATCCAGGCTTCACTGCATAGACATGAATATTATGCAGTTGCCAAAGCCTAATGAACTTCAGGACTTAAAGTCTCTGTATGAGACTTAAACAAACAAAAAACCCAATTATAAATAAAACTATGTTGGCTGAGCAAAAAAATGGGAAACAAGAAGAAAAATTCCAAGCAAGAAGAAAAAAATTCCATTTTTTCCTATGCCATTTTAATGGGACCATGTTGTGCTTTTGTGTGAGAATGATGCAAATAGATTCAAACTGAAAGGTTCTTGAGAAAATAAGCAGCTAGAGGAATGGAATCTTAAAATTTTTATTTTACAGAAAAAAATAATTGAGTGCCTTCTGTTGGCTGGTACAGTATTTTACCAGACCCTTGGAATTATTAATTGAGGCTATAGATAGAAAGATCATTTCCAGGTTTTCTCCAATTTTACTATGTGTGTGGTGGGGTTTTTTACATGAATTAAGGACTTGCCACAGATAAAATGCCTTGGTTTGCTATTCAAATTGCTCCATGATTAAAACCACCAACTCCTCTTATTATACATTCTGATAAAAAATTTAACTTAAACCATTCTCTTAGGCATTAAAGAAATAGTCTGGTGTTCCACATGCTTAAAATGTCTTCTTTTAGCTAATGTCACTGCTTAGATGTGAGAGCTGAGATAAAGTTTTCAAGAAGAAATCTGTTTCCTGGTTGATGTTGTGTTCTTTTAATGCGTTTCATTAGGTAACATGGGAAGGATGTTTTGTTTCAATGAAACTTAGCTTCTCTTTATTGTTCATCAAAACTGTTATCAACTTTTTTTTAATGTTATAAATTTTTAGTACATTTCATTTTTTTCCCCTAGTGTCACTTTCTCTTATCTCTTTCCAAAGTGTTTGTCCCTAACTTCTTGGATAGTACTCGGAGTTTTCAGTAAGCTAAAGAGCTTAAAAATTTTGTCAGAATGTTTTGTAGATTAGAATTATGTAACTGTTCCATCCTACTCCCAAACTGGTGTTACCTTTTCTCTCTTTTACCTGTAGATATGACAGTGCTAAAAATATCTCAAGAATAATACAAAAAATGATTCACAGTCTTACTCTCTGGCAGATCGTTGAATTGTCTGGTTTGTTACTGCTGAACGTCAGTTCAGGAATAAGAAATAAAAACAAAGAATTTCAGCATTACTAATTAGGCTATTATTAGAAGAATGTTACATTATTCTGTCTTTTCTTAATAAAGTCTTTTTTTTGAAAAGGGAAAGGACAGAATGCTTTCTTATTAGTACTCATTTGATGTCCTTTTTTCTGGTGTTTTCTGTTAATGTAAACAGGCATTTCAGCATTGTTTGTAAACTGATCATTTGGTTGGGCTCATTGTGGACTGAGTACTTCTGAAGTGGTGCCATGTTAAGTTACCTTGCTCCTGTGGCTAGTTACATTATTGAAAATGCATAATTCATTAAAACTAGAGTAGAAAATATTCTTAATTACTTAGTGTATATTGCGAGGAGTCAAAGGAAGCGTTGCATCTACTGCATTTGAAAGATTGAACCAATCTAATGTCAAAGAAAGAAACAACACTTCCTCTGCCACTTCTCTGGGGGAATTAATTTATAGCAAAATATCTCTTACCATTAGGGGCTTTTGTTTATTTTTTAATCTTGCAATTATTCTTATATTTATTTCATTACTCCTAGTTGTAACTCTTGGGACCACAAATGCAATTCACTTCCTCTTTCCTGTTTATAAGGAATCTTTTAAAAGATTCCAGACCCTTATTAATTCTTCCTTTCCATTTGGCCAAAGCTGATAGGTTTATTAGTACTGTTAGTAGAAACCCCAAATCTGAAATTTTTGCTGTATATCACTCTAGTAGATTTCCCAGTGTTTAATAATAATAGTGCATGGTGGGATGGGATTTTTATCTTTAAGCTGGAGTTACTTAGCATGGTGGCCTTTTTCCAAGGAAAATCTCTGGTTCTTTCTGAATATGCAGGGCCCACAGTTACAGTGACAGGAGCAATTTCCTGGCTCTTTCATATTTTTAAACAATATTTAAGATTATGATAAGGTTTGTTCAATGTTTTTCCCTGCCATATTTGAACAAAATCCTTCTACAAAAATAATCTCCAATATTTTCAACAAGATTGTAGGCACTCTTTAATGTTTGGTTGGATAATTTTCATTTTAATTTGATACTGTTGCTAAGTTTTGAGGCAGAATATGCATCCATTAAAAAAAAAATAAATAAACTGTGGTAGAAGTATCAGCAAGGCTCAATTTTTGATAGAGAAATGAATACGTTCCTGTAAAACTGCTTTGGCTAGTTCAGTTTTGGGGGTTTTTACTGGGGTTTTTTAATGTTTGGCAAAGTTGAGTCAAAATTTATTATTAATGTGTATTGTGGTGTTCTGTTTGGATTTTTTTGTGTTTCTTGCATTTTGTTTAATGGTTTTTCTGGTGTGCTTTGGTATGGATAATTACATTATAAAATCCACATTTCCCTTTTCTCATAATTCTGCTAGGGAAAATTCAGCATCTGTGAAGGTGAACTAATATTGAGCCTGTGATGTAACTGTGTGAATAAAGTAATGACCTGAGCTCTGAAGTGAAGACTGTGTTTAATGTTAGTTCTTCCCTAGCTTGTATTGCAGCCTGTGTTATTTTAAGCCATGTCAGTACATCACCAAGAAAGCAGTATAATCCTTCAGAGAAGTATTAAAGAGGGTTAACCAGTATCTGCTCTTAACATCTAAAAATGTAAATTTTAAAATTGATGCAGCTTATTGTTGCTGATTTGTTTCCTTATGGTGAACTGCCAGGTACTGCTCATTCAGGGAATTAATTAATGTGTGGCTAAATGGTTGATTGCTTCCTGCTTAATGTCTGTCTTCAGGGTGTGTGAGAATGGCCAATGTGCAAATGGAACCCACGGTGCTACTTCCGAGATAAAGAAATCAAAACATCCAGAGTCAGGTACAGTTTTTGGTTTTTTGTTGCTTGCTGACAAGATTTACTCTGTGCTGCCCTAGGGGTGCAGCAGGAAAACATTCACTTCTTGTGGTTGTGTCATTCAGGAGATGTCTATGATGCACCTACTGTTCCGGTACCTTTGCCTCCTGCACGGCCTCCTGCCAGAGACAACCCCAAACACAGCTCTTTGCTCAACAGGACACCCTCCGATTATGATCTTCTGGTGCCCCCTTTAGGTTGCAGACTTTTTGCTGATTACATGTAATGGTTAACACTGCCCAGATGAACTAAATGCCATGTTTACTGAAAAACAACCATTGTTGAGTAGGTTAGGAGTACCAAACAGGCTATGAGCTAAATATTACAGCTGTCAGTCAATATTTTGTGTCATTTGGAGTCCGTTTGTAAGGCCTCACTTGAGACAGACAAAAAGATATACTACTGTATTCCAGCTATACAGAAAAGTAAAAATCATTTTCCCTAAAATGAATTTTAATTGTCTCTTACTAAGAAGTTTGAGCATTGCAATTTAATGCAGTAGTGGAGCATTTTTCCTACTGTAGCTTAAATAATTCCATTTATTTTACCAAATACAAAGAAGAATGCCAAAAGGATGGTATTTGAGTAAAAAACCGTAACCACTAAATTAAATCAATAAGTTAATTTCTGGGATTTTTTTTCCCCCATCAGGCAGGGGACAGTTCAAAACTCACTGCAGTCTACAGGCACCAAAAGCTCTTTTTTCCAACCCTGATTTCTCTTCTCCTACACAAAGTTCAGTGATCTCTGCATATATATTGGTGCTGTGCTTGGGGACCACCCACACTATCATTGACAAACTCAGCTGCATGGTTGTGTCTCTATGTGTCAGCATCCAAATTTCTGGTTCCATAAAACCTTTTGAACATTTTATGCTCTCTCTGGTCCCTGAAGTGTTCCTGAGATGCAGGAGAAATGAAGGCAAAATAACACATAAAAATCACGGTGCTTGATGACTCCTGCTTGCAGCACCTTTATAAGAGGTGCATTCTTTTGCCAAGCTCTGGAAAATTCCGTTTATATCTGGAGTCAGAGCTTCTGAACAGCAGATAGAGATAATACACAGTATAAATGTAGCAGATTGAGTGCAGTCAGCTTTGGTGTTTGTATATAAATACACTTGCTTAGCCACTGAAATACAGCTGTTATTCTACTCTGATACTCTGTGAAGCCTTCATTGTAGTACACTCTTGGCAATTGAGCCACTAAAAGCAATCTCTCCTTCCATCCCAGCAAAGAAACTGAGCACTGCAAAAGGTCATTCAGAGCATGTTTTAGAAGAAGACTGTGGGTATTAACAGTCAGGTTTACAGTTTCATTACTGGAGTCACTGAACTGCTTAGATGAATTGTAGGAGTAAAGCCCTCAGCAGCCAGAGAAAAATAAAGTTTAAGCTTTATTCTTTATTCTGCAGTTCTTAATGAAGTTTTGCTCATCTAATAATTCATTTCTATTCTGCAGGTGAAGATGCATTTGATAACTCACCCCCCTCACTCCCACCACCACCACCACCTGCTCGGCACAGCATGATTGAGCACACAAAACCTGCTGGCTCAGGGAGCCGACCCTCATCAGGACATGAACTGTTCCTTCATTCTGGTAGGAATACAGGGGAAACAGCATGTTTCATTTTATTTTCCTTTACTTCAGAAGTTTATCTGTTCAGCATTAAAGTTGTCACCAGGCCTCAGAAGTCATTATACAAAATATTAAAAAAATCAAAATTTTAAATGGTGGAGGTGAAGCTACTCAGAAAATAGAAAGACTTCACTTTTCATTATCGCAAAGTCATAAAATGAAGTCAATATGTCTATATCAGGGTAGAAATTTTGTAAATTGTAGTTTGTTTTAAATAGTAAAACATAATTCATGAGGGATATTTTCAAGTTGAAACTTTGAAAGAAGTTGTAAAATAAGAGAAAAGAATATTCTGCTTTGTTAGAACTGTTGTAAAAGTTTGCTACTTAACTATATTGTGAATACAGTTGCTAAGTCCTAGGGTTCATAACCTTTTTGCTAAGTCAGGTTTTCACCTATCTTTCCCTGTAAATGACTGTGATACATTCAGTCTGGTATTTTGCTTATAAAAGGTATGAAAACTGTGTTTACAATTCATGATTTTTGTGTTTGAGTTGAAAAGAGTCTTATTTTTAGGTTAATGAAGTTGAATAAATTTGCTGATTATGATACAGATTGCAGTAGGATTTCTGTGGATTATAGCACATGTCTGTGAAGTGATTTTTAATTTTTTTTTTTCTCTGTGGAAGCTTTCAAAGGATGTTGGTATCTTTAAGTTTACCTTTTCTGTGAATATTTTCAGGGATGATCTGCTTTGTGGTGGGGTTAGATGTTGTATTCCCCCTCTCTGTTTTTCTTAGAAGCTCTATGGGGAGGGATAAAATGAAATGTTTTGGTGATGGTTTCACAGGTGATGGTTTCACAGAATGTGAATGACAAGCAGTCATGTGCAGCTGCATGATGGCCTGACAGGTTCTCTGGTGTTTGGCTGACCTGTGTGAGTGGAACTCCCTGTGGGGGGAAAGGGAGCTACTTTAGGTTGAAGTGCAGTGACCTTTTATGGAATGTTTTTATTATGTATGTTTTCCTGTCAGTCAAGGCCTGACACTGAGTAATTTGCCAAAGCTTTGTGTATTTTGTAATGCAAATTCAACTCAGTGTGTTACTTTCTCATCTAAGTTGCTGAATGCATCCAGGTGAAAAGACTTAGCATGCTACAGAATTGAATTTAAAGGTTGATGTTCATAAGTACAGCGTTGTTTTATCTTGTACACTTCAAAAGAAAAACAACTTCAGCAGTCTAGTCAGAATGGGTGCCTCAATTGTATCATCTGATGCAGAAACACACACTGCACCATTCAGTTCTGATGGGAATGGAGAGGAAAAATAGGAGCCCTCACACACAGATGCACACAAGCTCCATCTGCCTGTGCCCAGTGTCCAGAAACATGCAGAGTTTTACATGTTTAAGTGTAACTTCCAAATAATCTAAGAATGTCACTGATAGTGTTAAAAAACATTTAATAGCTTTAAAATAAATACCTTGAATATGTATCTAAAGCCATATATTGTTCTTCACATTTGCATAAGGAATACAATCGTGCAGCAGCAGTTCTCATTAATCTTAGCAATGTATTGCATCTAGTTAGGCATGCATAGTTGTGTGAATTGGTCTTTTTTTATTCATATGGTATTTCTAAAGCCATATTACTCACTTTACATCTTGTCACATAATCTGTTCTAGAAGATTTATGATGAGTTTTTGATGATTGGTTTCCATACAAGTCTTGAGGGTGATTTCTCAGCTATCCATCAGAGCCTGTCAGATTAGAATAATAATCTCATCATCAACACCAGTGAAAAGTTGTTCTCACATACAAAACAAATACTCTGCAAGCACTGAGTCCAGAGCAGAAGCCAGATCTAGGATGGATCTCCAGTTGCTCAGCAGCATCTTTGATAGCCAAAGAAGAAAGAAAAGAAGTGGACAATATATCAAAATTCTTACTTACCTAATTTTTCAAATTCTGTCCCTGTAATATTTACCCACAGCTGGGACTGTATGAATAGGAAATCAGCCCTGCAGTCTTTGTGAACTGCAAAGCATAGAAGTGTAATGAAGCTCTAAGCAAACTGAATAGCTGGGATGTTTCTAATTGTGCTGCTTCAGGCACTGCAACCTCTTCGATGCTTTGCCAGGCACAATCCCAGCAGCATCAGGGTTGGGTGGTGTGCCTCATGGATGTGAGGAGAAGAGACCACAGTCAGTGCAGGACAGACCACCTTTGAGCTGTGCTCCTGTGTTTGTCACTTCAGATCATATTTACACGTGTACTGTGAATGCTGAATTTGGAGTTTTATGTGCATGTGCTGTCAGAGGACATCTCTGGGTTCATGGTTTCTCTGCATGATGGGAGGCTACTCTAATCCTACCGTCTATGCTTGAGCCCTCCCTCAAATAGTAATTCTGATTTTTCTAAGACACTTTTTAAATTCTTTTATCACAGATCCCCATTTTGACTCAGTAACTGGTCATGTTCCTTTGCCACCTGCTCGGAGAGCACCTGGAGAAAATGTCAAAACAAATAGGACATCTCAAGACTATGATCAACTTCCTCCATCTTCAGGTAAGGCAGAAAACTGTTCTTGTAGAAAAATACAATTCTGTGAAGAATATAACGTTCATCCATAAAGTCCAATGAGTTTTTTGTCGTTCTGCTCAACAAATTGCAATGGTAATGTTGCTTTACAAAAGAATGAAATCATCAAAGGGTAACAGACTTAAGTTCTGCAATAGAGGTAGAAGTGGCTACTTGTTGTGTGTAGGTGTATATACTATAGCATCCATTTTACTAGCTGCCAGACTGAATGCCTATGTCAGTTATAGTGTTCCTTATTTTTTGAGAAAGGCAGAGATTTTCCTGACACCTTTCAATCTCATAAGAGATCAGAAGTACTGAAAGGAGCACAAGCATCTGATTTCCATCTGTTTTATTTCTCCTAAACAAAAAACTAGTAGCTTAACTCTCTAAAGTATTATCATTTTCTGTCTTTTTTGCTAATATGTTTGTCTGAATTTCTAAGAAACTTTTAAGATGTTTCTTAATAAAACAGCAAGAATCAAAACCACTTAAAATTCAGTCTTCCTTTTCAATGGAACAGGTACAGTAGAAACAATTCCTCTGCCAAAGAAATTTTGGTTATGGTTTACAGGTAACAAAAATACTAAATTTAAAGGAAATCTACTAAGTGGATAAAAACAACAACAATATTACCTGTACTTCAAAGTACCTTCACCAATTTTTAGACAATTTTTTTTTTCTTTAGGATGTGCATGATACTTGGGGAAGGGAGAGGATTGGCTCAACTGCAGTCTTTTCCTGTATGAAGAAACCACACAAAGAAAAAAACAGGGCATGTTTTGTACCATTAATCATTCTCCAGATAGATAAAATTTTGTGTAGAGACTTTTTATGCATAAAGAAAAGGACTTTTCTCTAATCTTTCAGTTGAAATAATCACCATTGTTCAAATGAAGCATTCCCAAGTGGAAAAAAAAAAGATATATTTTTTAATAGTAGTTGCAGTCTCCTTCTCAGAAATACAGATTTTCATACTGCTGAGGTAGAGGGGGGAAAAAGAGTACATTTTTCCAGCTGAAATGGTGGGAAATTTCTGTAGCTCTCTTCAGGCTTACTTATTTTTTTAATGAATAGCATAATTGTGAATTAGTGTGATGCCTTTGATAAATACTATCTCTTTTGGGAGGGTATCTTTACAAGTATAGCTGTTTCTCTTTTTGTTTCCAATTGTTGGAAGAAAAGAGTTATAATGCTTTATAAGTGGCATTGTGAGGGATTTGTCTTTAAACGCTCAGTCAATTTATTCAGGGTGTTTTGAGTTCTCTTATAATGCAAATTATGACAATGATGTAACTACTTTTGAAGCTATGGAGTTTTCCTGCAATTCTTGCACTTCTGTGATAGAACCATTTTTAATTTTCCTAAATTACTGCAAGATACTTGCTAGTTAAGAACTTGGAGCTTTCTGGTGCTACTTAATACTTTTCGATCTGTTTCCCACAGCTATCTTCTAAAACACTCACGTGTCAGCTTTTGCTATGAATATCATTCTAAATCAGCATGATATGCAGCAAGATATTCCATTTAATTTCAATTAGATGAAAACTATGTGATAGATCATGTCATTCTCTTAATTGGAAAGTTGTTTTTTACAGTGTCAGTAATTCCAAAGGACAGAACTGATGAGCTGCAGGATGAACAGGTTCACCTTCATCTATGATTTAAAAAGACAATGTAGAGAGTGTAACTGTATTCAGAACTTTGCTTTTGCATTTATTCTGAGCTAATCAGCTCGCTTAAGAAATTATTCATTTCAGTGCTTTTGTAAGGTAATTCTCTGAACTAGCTGAAAAAGAAATGGAGTTCACTCTAAAATCTAATTATTATTTAGCTACTGGGTTCCTAGAGTAGCATGGGCAGTGCTTTAACTTCCCTGCTTCACTTTCACTGTTTTTAAGATTGCTGTAGTGATGTTTAACTGAATCCTTAAAGTCAACCGAGTAATTTATTCTAATTCAGATACCCAGTATTGAACACTTCAGAAATAGTGCCCAGCCATGCAACCCACTCCCCTAAAGGCACGGTTTCTCCAACTTCTTATATACAACTGTTTAAAATTAGTACAAAAAGAGCGAGAAAAGGAAATAGGACTTGGGGGTGCTGTGGATGAGAGGCTGGACATGAGCTGGCAACGTGTGCTCAGAGCCCAGAAAGCCAAAAGGATTGCATCCTGCTGTCCTGCATCCAAAGCAGTATGGCTAGCAAGGCACAGGAGGGAATTTGGCACCTCTGCTGTCGTGAGACCTACCTGGAGAAATGCACCAGCATAAGAAGGACATGGACCTGCTGGAGTGAGTCCAGAGAAGAGCACTAAGGTGATAAGAGGGATGGAGCACCTCTCCTGTGAGGAAAGCCTGAGACAATTTGAATTGGTCAGTCTGGAGAAGGAAAGGCTTTGGAGTGACCTAATTGTGGCATTCCAGTACATGAGGGGAGTGTAGAACAAGCAGGAGACTTTTTACAAGATTGGGCAGTGAGAGGACAAGGGAGAACTGAAGGAGATTGGATGAGGTATCAGGAAGAAGTCCTTTACTGTGAGGATGCTGAGGCCCTGGCTCAGGTTGTCCAGAGAAGCCTCATCCCTGGAAGTGTTCAAGGCCAGATTGGATGTAGCTCTGAGCAGTCTGGTCTAGTGGAAGGTGTCCCTGCCCATGGCAGGGGGTGCAGGATTAAAATATCTTTAAGGTCCTTTCCAACCCAACCCATTCTATTATTCTATGATATTGCTAATAATTAGAGTGTTTTACCTAAACACAGCCAATAATACGAGGGAAAGGAAGAAGAAAATTAAGCCTCTAATTGATGTCTGCTCTATTTTGCTAACTTAGCTATTCTGTAAGATACAGATTCAAATGATTGGTTAATATATTTGCCTGCTGCCTATTCATTCTCTCAGTTGGCCTTATGAAGACACTTGCTTGCAAATTTGGATTTCTTTTACAAGAATATTGTTCCAGGGTTTATTTCAGTTAACACTAGAGGAAATACTGTAATCCACAGTATTGCAAAGTACAAAGATCATGCCTAACAGCTTGATGGAGCAGCGTGTGCAGTGGGTCCTTCCCTCACCTTCTCCCTGTTCTCTGAGTTCCTTAGAGCATGTGTCCCCTGGGTGTGCTTTGTTCCTGTACCCCACTTAGGTGAGGTGTAGTTGCTTGCTACTGTTTCACAGAGGGCCTTCACAGCAAGCCTTGGTCACCTGCTTCGCTGATGCTCCTCAGGCTGTTGGTGAAAGACTGAGCAATCCAGAAGAAGCAGTGAGGGAAGAAAAGAAGGGCATTTCCCAGCAGAGAGGAACAGACAGTTGGCATTGTTACAAACCGCCTTCTCCCACTGTGCCATAGAGCTCTCACCACTTCCCTGTGCTTTTTAAATACCTACTAAATGAGCCTGTGTCTGCTATTGTACTAACCCCTTACCTAAGGGTTCAATCTAGTGCTGAATTACAGAACTGGGAGCGGTGGAAGAAGCTGCTCGTGGTAGAAACTGCTAATTGAATTGCACAGTTAGAAAATCTATTGGGATTCTTAGTTAGACATCTGTGGTGGCTGAAACATCAGAGGATGGGAGGTAGGGAAGAAAAGTTCTGCTTAATACCTCTATCTCAGTGTCCAGATGGACATGCAGCTTAGGCTTAGGATCTTTAAGCTCAGGATCCAATATGATACCCAGCTTTAGCTGAAATTTTATATGGATGTGAAGATATTGAAAGAGATGTCAGCATTTAAAAAAATAATAACGGGAATTGAGAGCGCTGAAGATCTCAGAGTATCTGTGCTATAGAGAGATGTTGCTGTAGTGAGAATAAAATGCCTGTGCTTCAAATCTGCTGACAGAATTAAAAATGACCTTTCTAAATGATGTGACTGCTTAATAAGGTTTGTTAGAAAGCCTCAGTGAAGTGAAGATTTTAAACACGAAATAACTTCAGTTGTAAGCCTTTATTAGGCTGAGTCAAGCAAAAATATCCTCATGTAACACAAGCACAGGGAAGGATCTGATTTATGCATAAGGAATTTGTTCTGTACTTCAAGCCCAGGGGAAAATGCAAAGTTTGTAAATTTAATTTTGTTTCATACTGTATAGAAATGAAGTTCATAATGGAATGTACATATTAAAACAGCTTGAAGGTTTGTGAAAGAAAAATTACTGGTTTTAAATAATGTGCCATTATTCTAAAGATAAAGAATATTATTCTTTTGCAGTCTTGAGTTTACTAAAATAAGTGAAGTGAGAAATTTGAACTTGTTTCTGATTCAGTTTTTACTGATTAACCACATTTCCTGAGCTATAGTTAATTTCTCAGACAAGTGTTTCATGGATCTTCCACACCTTCATAGCAGGTTTGGATCTGCTTCAGAATGTTTATAATTTACATAATTCTTTTTATCTTCAGAGAGAAAAAAATCAAAACAAATATAAAGTAGCCCTTAGTAGCTGTAGGTGTCAGCCCCTTACTGTAAATGTTTAATCAAATTTCTTTCATCCGTTTGTCTGTGGAATATCACCATCTTTCTAAAGGTAATATTAACTCTCTGAGTTAAGAAGTGAAATTAAATTTTATAGCAACATGCATCCAAATTGATGGAAAAACTAACTTGAAAGGAAAATACACCTGCATTAAACATGCTCTTGTGTGAACTGCTTTTATTTATCTGAAGTGTTTAATGCACTTGGTTGAATTATAGTTCTCTCTGTCCAGTGTTATGATAAGGTTACAACAAGAATACTGTATATATAACATTTCTTCCATGCCTAAAGAACAGTCTCTGAAGTACTTAACACTGGAAAATGCCACTGCTCTCAGTGTAAGTAAACAGGAAGTATCACAGCCAGAAATTCCTCTAATTTATCTATCAAAGTCACTGTTGATAGGACTTGTTAAAACCATTTTTGAAGGATTAAAGACTTTTTAATTTTTTAGATGCTTTGCTCTTGAAAGTGTTTTCTGCACTGTGCCTGCTTGTATTTAAGCTTCTTATTGTGGAATCAGTGAGGATAAAGGCGTTTCAGTAAAGTACCAAGTTTACTTGAGCACAGAACTCTTGACTCTGAGAAGATTAGCAAGTTTGAATATTAGCTTTTTTTCATCAGCACATCATGATTCTTAGTCACCAGCATTAACTGTGAAGGTAACCTTTCTATAGAAGATAAGAAACCAGGAGATATTCCCATAGGGGCACTGGAGAGAAAGGAGTGTGTTCTGTTCTCATCATGGGGAGTAATAGGGCTGGAGGTCTTTTGGAGAAACCACATACTTATGCACTTATGTTTAGCTGCTGTGCATGACATGAGTAGCAATTGAATGAACAGAATTTAGAAAGTGGACCAATAAGGATTTTTCTCCTTCAGGTGTCTTTGTCTGAATTCCTCTTCGACACAACTTAGGGTCTTCAATAAAATTGTAATCCAGTTTGTGTTTAGGTTTTGCTCATTTGTTTGTTTTTGTAGGGTTTTTTTCTTGGGCTTTTTATTTGTTTGTGGGTTTTTTGTTAGTTTGTTTTGTTGCTTTGTTTTTTAACTCAGATATTCTCAAATTGTCGGTTGAGAGTGGAAAGCCTTTAAGAGTTTGACTGGCTGTTTTCACTCTTTCTCCTGTTCCATCATACTTTATTTTTGTTCCAACTTTCAATAATCCAAATTGTAAATTGCATGTTCCTATATTATTATTAAAATAGTATATTGCTACGTTATTTCCATTTTGGACATTCTTGAGAACATCAGCTTCTGTCAAAATTTTAAAATGACCTATATTGGTAAACTAAAATATTTCTTCAATTTCCTTTACAATTTTACTCTTAAAACGGCTTCATGGGGTTTCACCAGCCCCAATTATAACACAGTCTTAGGCCAATTTATAATGATTTTTATCTCTTTTATTTGAAACAGATGGTTCACAAGCACCAGCCAGGCCCCCTAAACCACTTCCTCGGAGAACTGCACCAGAAATGCATCACAGGAAAGCACACAGCTCTGACAGTTCCATGGAAAATGTGGATGCAAAAATTGCAAAACTTATGGGAGAGGGCTATTCCTTTGAAGAAGTCAAGAGGGCACTTGAAATTGCCCAGAATAATGTTGATGTGGCCCGCAGTATTTTAAGAGAGTTTGTCTGTTTTCCTCCACCAGTCTCCCCGCGTCTCAATCTATAGCAGCATCAAGATTTTCTTGGAGCATATGAATTCTGCAGATACACATGTGGATTGGGGAATGAGAGGAAGAACAGAATGGAATATTTTTATTCATCCTTAGCAGAAGGGTGTTTGTTTCCAGCCGTTTATCAAAGGCTCCTGGCTGCTCTGATCAAGACTTATAAATATGCTGAGGCTTATGTATTTTTGCTAGCCATACTTTTTTAAATCAGGGTTGAACTTACAAAATAATTTAAAAAAAGTTTACTTCCCTAGAACTTTTAATCTGTGAAATGCTTTTTCTTGTTTACAAGTTGGCAAGTTACAGTTTTCTAGTTTGTGCCTGTACTATGTCCTGTTCATATTCCCTTGTACTTGTGGTCAGTTCTGCTGTAGCATTCCCAACAGTTTCCATGCTGACCACTCCATCAACTAAATCATCACTTTCCAGGAGTTCGGTTTTTCTTTTGGTCTTTTTTTTTTTCTTTAACAAGATGCTTTAATTGTTTTTTGCATTTCAGCTCATCAAATGCAAAAAGTATGTGGCCTTCACTACTGATTTTTTTTTTTCTTCTGAGATTCCTTTGCTTTTGAGAGAGGAGATATCTGAATGTAAAATACATTATTCTGTGAACTGCCTTTTTAAAGGTATTTTGACAGTAATGTTGGGCAGCTTTCTGTTTAACAAGAATTCCATGACCTGAAATCTCAAGGTCTTTATATACAGTTTCCACAAAAAAATCCCAACCAACAAATAAAACACTTCATGCAGCAGTGATACTGAGTTCTCACATGTAAAATCTCTTTCAAAATTGAGTATTTGATTGCAGATGTTTAAAAAAATCCAAATGCACATGATAATACTGTGTTTTGATTACACACTAATGGCACCAATTCTTCATGGCAAGACTAAAAGGAATCTTTTTCAATTATATTAAAGGTATTCAGAGGAATTCCAGTTCTAGATTCAGTAAAGTAGAATGCGTTTAATGTTTTGTTTGAGTGATTATCCTGTGGTTCATTGTGGCTTGGATCAGTTTGTATTAACTTGGAAACTTTAAATCTTTGATGCACTGTTAATTCCTAATGCTACTGTAGCAATATTTTTTGCAAAGTTTTTTAATAACCTCTTCCCTCCCCTGTACACTTCATAATCCTCAAGGATGTGTTGAACACCCAAATTCATTCAGTCACTTTCCAGCTGCTTAGTTGGAAATATATTTTTGCTTTACTTGATTAGCGATACTCCAAACTTTGACATTTTATTTTTGAGCCCAAGTTGATGCAAGCCAATTTTTAAATCTTCCTGATTTTAAAAAAAGAGAGAGAAGACAATTCTATTCTGAGTATGTTCAAGTTGAGTCCAAATATTTCCAGAAAAATTCTTAAGATTGCTGCTTTCTTGGTTTTTTTTAGGAAACTTTGAAATTTTTGTTCTTATAATATTGAACAAATAAAAAAAAAAACCGTGGTATTTAGAATATTTTTCTCATTTTGATATGTGATGAGTATATGAAAATTTTCAGTGTGCCAGGCTGGGTGTGAGGTATATATTAATTATTCCCTTTCAGCTGTTAGTGTTCTCTTTCACTCTGAACAAGTGCTAGAATTTATATCACTTACAGGATCAGATCTCATCAGCCAGTGTGTTTGTTGTAAAGATGTTTTGAAGACAGCACATGGCTGAACTGCAGGATTTGAAGTAACTGAGAACACCCGTTGGAAATTACTCTGCTATTTTAAAGTCCCATTGTTTCATGAAAAAATTTGTTCTTAAAACTAATTTAATTATTTTGTAGCATCACAAAGCATAATATGGATATTGTCAATCTGTGTCAGTGATAAAAGGATGATCAGGAGAATACAGGGTATAGGGAAGAGCTGCTGCAGCATTTGGATATGAGCAAATGCTACTGAGTTTGTACATCTTTCTGTAATTGTTCATTCCTCAAGTACAGCTTAGGAAAAGTTTTGGTGTAAGTTATAGTCTGGGCTTTTGGCTCAAGTTAATCACTTTCCTCTGTTTTGGGAGAAAGTTTTGTAAAGTATAGAACCCTCTTGCTCATTTGGTTTGTTTGCAACATCACTGTAGCATTTTAGCTAGCTGTAAATTGAAAATGATTCAGGCTATTAAATTATACACTCTGGTTGTACTGGAATTACTGAAATGAGGTTCTAGCATAACTGCCAGCATAGCAATGATGAAAAAAAGAGCACTTTACAAGGACGAACAAACAATCTGCAGATTGAGTTTTGAAATTTTGAATTGTAATGAAGAACTCATTTTCTCCTTTTTATGCAGCAGCTTAGTATGAATTACATCCTTATATTTCAATTAGAGGCTGGAACTGCTGCCTGATAGATTAAGGTTTTTAAAGTTTTCCTTCTTTCTGGTTGTGACCACCAGTGACACTTTTTCTTTATTATGTGTTAAAAAACCAAACTTGATTAGCAGTATTTTGAGTGGTAACTTGAAAAGATTTCCATTAATCTTTAAATGAGTGTGCTAATAGCACTTCTAAATAGTGGAATGTGCAGACTGTTTCACACCTGTTCTGGTTAAAGTCAAACAGCAAAATTGCTTTGCCTAGAGTGTTGATGTTTACTCTGCAGGAATTAATAGGCTTAAAATAAATTAATCTGGCTGCAGTCTAGTTCTCTAAAGACATAGTTCTCTAAACATATTTTTAACCTTTGAAAGACTTAAGGGTTTGAGCCTGGCAGTGTGTTATGCACTTACATAACTTCAAGGAAGACTGGTTTGAATGAGTGCTTGGGTGAACAAAGTTGGTTAAACTCAGAAACATTTGAAGTCTTTAGACCATCCTTGTGTTGTCTGTTGGCCTCACCTTTTCTCTCCTTTTAGCTAAGTTACTGCATTTTAAGCAAATTGGCTGAATCAGAAGTTGGGCAGAGCAAGTGGACATCCGCAGCACAGATCTTTGCCAAAGGCTATGCGTAGGAAAAATTTAAATTGTGATAAAGGAAACTAATATAATTAGCCATGTTAATGGCTTGTCTGGAACCCTAAAATGGCCACTGGTAAAATTTGTTAATGTCCAGTATCTCAAGAGTGCATCTGGCACAGTTTTTTTACAATGTGAATTTAGGAAATTTTGTACCAGGATCATTTCTTCTGTTGTATTTCTCTCATTTTCAGCTTGAAGCTTTACTTTGCACTGACAACTCTGACCTGAAATTTGTGTCTTAAATATTGACAAATTTTGAAGCAAATGAACACCATATTCAAAGCACATTCAGGTGCTACCTGATGACCTGGAATATAGCGCTTTTAGGAGTGACTTCTTGAAAAAGGACTTCAGCAGTTTCCATTTTGAAGGATTTTCTTTCAAATAACTATTTTATCTGAAAATGCCTTTTATAAACTTGTCTAATGTGGCACATTTAGTGATGTGTTCAATTAATTTATATTTTATTCAACATTCTTTTTAAATTTTGGTTATTATGTATGCTCAAGTTCTTTATCTGTTCATGTAAGGTATTTTATAAAATTAATGTTAAGAGAATGTTGGGTTGGTCCATGATTTTTCAAGACTCTGTCTCTGTTACTGAATATTACCACTTTTCATATGATGCTTTAGCAACATAACCTGTCCTGTGTCGGGGCCTTAAAAAACATTGTTTTGTAAGCCACAAAAATGAGGCCTTGCTCTAAAATAAGGTGAATCATTGCTTTGAGACATGTACTTTTCATCCCCATACATTACCTCATTTCTAAATTTCAGTAGTAAAAGTTAATAAATTGGCAGTAATTTTGGAATGTGCATGTAATAGTTGTATAGCAGAAAGATGGTAACCATTAAATATTTAGAATCCAAAGTGGTGAACACATAGTCCGACTGTATATTAATTTGCAGGATTTTTTTCCTGAAGAAAATTACTGTAACTGACACTGATACTTTTTTAATATCCTGTGCATTTACATTCTCAAGCATTGTACTCTTAATGTCAAAAATATCTTAGCTGTGTAAAACATTTTTTTTTCTATTACTGTATCCCAGCATTCTGGAAAAAGTTTAGAAAATCGAACCCCTCTACTATGCATGACAACGCAAGTGTTGCTGTTTAAACCTCAGCACTCTTCCCAGCACTTGGATTAGACCTTCAGTGCTGAGATTTTCATGGTACTTCCTTCAGTGTGTTAAATCCTTGTCCACTGTGTATGTCACTAGACACATTGCTAATTAGGGAATTTACCTGTTTGGAATGCTTGTCTTTAATACTACAGGTGCCCATTTCTGTCATTTTTACTCTTATGTGAAGGTTAGGTGTTATTTTATTGTGTTACAATCAAATTTTAGCGGCTGGGTGCTCTAGGAATGTTTCAGGAATTTTTGTTTGATACACCCAGCCATTAGTCTTGTGAGGTACCTGCCTCCATTTACCAGTTTCAGTAAGTTTCCATCAGGAAATTTAGATTTTAAAACACTGTGTGTTACTGTGGCATATAAACATTCCATTTGGCCTTAGATGATCTCATGTCTAGCAGTAGAAATTCTTATTCAGAATGAATGCTAATTCCCAATTCTTACTCTTAAATCAAAAAATAAATCTTAAATTTGTGAAACTTAATTGCATAAACATCCTCAACATTGTAAGGAACTTAGATGATTCAGAATGACGTGAACTGTGACGAGATTCTTGCTTCATAGACCTGCCAAATGTAAAACCATAAACCCATTGAATAGTGATCTTCTCACTGTGAAGCTACTTGCATCTGTCTGGATCTGTGCAGGAATCAGCCAGTCCAACTACAACAGTACTTCTTGGAAAACAGCATCTTTTATTGCAGTAAGTGCCACAGTAGCCAGCAGGATGGGAGATGAGCAGGTAACTAGGCAGAAGGAGATAATTTTGTAATAATGATCCAAGCCCCTCTCTGCTGTTGCCATGTAAATTTAGTTAGTATGAATTGCCTGGAGAACTAGGGCACAGAAAGGAGTGTTTGTTTATGATTTTTCCAGTTCTCGGTTACTGTGTTCTTCTCCAGGGGAGTGTCCTTCTCTGAGGACAGTGTGTCTTATTTAGAAGGCACAGTGTTTAGGAGCAGGATGCCAGGGTTTTAGCAGCAGAGGGAAGTGTGAAATAGCATTCTGCTCACACAGTGTTTGCATGCTAGCAAAACAACCAAAAGCTTCATAAGGATTCCAGTGGAGACACCTCTGTTTTCAAGCTCATTATCTTGGCTTTTGAAGGATGTGTGTTTGTACGCTGAGATGTGCGTGCTGGTCTGGTGGAGCGTGGAGGAGAGAAGAACACCAGGTGATGCCAGCCTGGGGAGTTCAGACCATGTGGTAATCACGTTACAAAATACCTGCTCTTTTGGGTAGCTGAATCTGCACAGTAGTCAAGCTACTACAGTCAGCCATGTCCTACAAGGCAAGTTTTTTTGTCCCTCTGTAGCTGGGGGGGTGCATACATTTACTCCAAAACAGAGAGCTTGGCTTCTGTAGTGCATCTGTGTAGTGATCAGGGCACTGAAAGTAATATCTGCTCCCTAGTTCTCATTAGACCACAATGCAGAAAGTGCCCATGGAGAACACTTCAATTTGCTAATGGAGTGTCATTGAATTTCAAATTCTTTACAAACATTAGTAAATTTACATCACTAGCCTTTCAGAAATACCTGAAGGTAGTGGCTGGTAGTTTTTTTGAAGCTATTAATTTGCTTGAACATTTGATTCAAGTGTTTCCTCTTGTTTACATTTTTGTTACCAATTTATTGTGATCCATATGAAATTCTTGAGCTTTAATTTTAAAGCTTTTATTCTCTTTTCACTATGGCTGTTGTCAGTAGTACCTTTCTTACCTAGGCTCATGCACTAAAATTTAAATTATCCTGCTCTCCTACATCCCAGCTTGAGCCACGTTCAGCCTGACCTTTGTCCTACAACAGATGCATTACTGTGCATCCTCATCTGCTCCCCCTAAGACTGTTTTTATCTTCTTCTCCCACCCCAAATCTCTTCAGTGACATCAATCACCAGCACATCCTTCCTCTCCATAATGACAGACACTACAGTTTCCTATCTCAGCTTGCAACCACATCAGTATTTTTTTCTGAGATCCCTCATAAAGTGTTTTGCTGGCCTTGTCTGTCTCAGTGATTATACAGATCCCCTGCTCTGTATCTGAATGGCCCATGAGCATGGTCATCCAAAATGGATTGAGAATTCTGTGAGAAAGCCTGTTTTCTTTATTATCACTGGAGGTTTTTTTTTTTTTCCTGTTCCCTTCTTGACCTGGAAGACCACTCTTGTATTTTATAATTTACTTGTCAGGGATGAAGATGAAATCTACTTCTTACTTCAGCAGATCCCAATTTTGCTTCTGATATGTGAAAAGAAATTAGCAGATGACATCTGCTAGTAGCAGTACTTCTATTTGAGATTAATTGTGTCTAAATATATAAGGAGTTAAGTAGTTTGTCCAATGAATTTGGTTTGTATCTTGAAAACTCACAAAGATATTTACTTACTTTTAGTACTTATTGAGGAGCAGGTAGAAGGGATGAATTTTATAATTTTATAAGATGTGTCAGTGAAATTGGAAACTTACTCGCAGATAAAGGTAATTGATTACCATTAATGGTTGGGATAAAAGATTGATCTTTGAAATCAAAGAATATTATACAGCTTGAAAGTTCTCACACAGAGAAAGTAAAAGCACTATATCTGAATTATTCCACCAATGGCCTCCAAAAGACTTCCTCATTTGTCAGGTAACCTTGCCCATAAGTTGCCTGTGTTGATGACAATTTTGTAGCTTTTTAGGTGAACCAGAGGTAGAACGTTTGTGGGTTTGCATGCTGCTGCCTGGGAAGAATACACATTATGGTTTTCCCAAATTCTAACAATTGGGTCTCAAAGAAGTGTAGATTGCCTACCTGGATGAGATCCTCCAGAGACAGGACAGCTGGATGGTGAGGGAAGTGTTGAAAATGTTCAACCTGGCTGAGCAAGGAGGTGCTAGAACTGTGACTATCCTGGGGGAGCAGGAATATTGTGTAGTGGAAGCAGGAGTCAAGGGAATCAGATGAGAACAGATCTGACAATTGGTGCAATTAAGTGTTTCAGAGTGGAGGGGGGAATTTTGAGTTGTAATGTACAAGGGTGTGCTTTAGTGGGGCAAATCTTACTTGCCACTCTTGGGGCAGAACACAGTTACACGAAAAGGGCCTTATACTCCTGCATGTATCATTCCAGAGTGATCTGTGCCATAGTTATTGCCCTTATTTTAGTGTTTGCCCTCACACCACTACTCCTCACACACCACATCACCCCCACCCTTGCAGTGGTCTGTGGCACAGGTCTGAAATTCTTTGTGGCAATCTGCTCAGTCAGTTCTCATAGAGACATTTTTTGCCTGTGATTTGAAGTGAGGTTTCCAGGCCCTTCAAGGCTTTGTGTTTTGAGATTTAGCTTAAGCAAGAAAACTATTAGCAATCAACAAACCTTGCTTGGAGTTACACAGACTTGTCTTCATGCATTGGCATCCTTTCCTTTGATGTGTTAGTGTTGCTGAGTAAACAGTCTCCAAGATCACTCCAAGATTACAGAGCCTTGATTGTATCTGTGCTCTGTTTTTAGGATACTGGCTGACCAGGGCATTGCTGCAGGCTGTGAACCTGCCATCAGACTGGCTCTTGGTTGCCTTTTTATCCACATTCCATAACAATTTGTAAAGGTCCGGGACAAAATTAAAACTGACTGTGGCTTCATGCCAAGATATTGTAGATATGCTTTATACTTTTTGTAGCTGTGTGACTTGCTGTGTTCCTGTGTGGTGTCACAAGCATAATGCTGTAAAACTCCACCTATCCTGAACCCCATGCCATTCCTATGCCTGTTCAGTGGTTGCTGTACTCTGCCTCATGAAGTGCACTCATTTCTCTGATGGGGTGCACAAGACAAAGGCTCATTCCTTGCTGGTGATGAGCACAGCAGTGTGGAGTAACAGCTCATATGCAGACTCCTGTTGATGTACCAACTACCTTAGCAGTGTGGATTGATTTCCCTTGGTTAGTTGAGCTGAAATTTATTTTTCGGTGATCTGCCCTATGGGACCTTGTATTATTGATACTTTATCATTGTTGTATTTGAGTTTTCTCTGTTACAGCAGTATTATGCCTCTTGGGGCTTCCTGGTCTCCCTTTCAAGACAGTAGCAAAGTCTGTCAGGAGAGCTGTGTGAGATGTATGGAGTGAGTCTAGTTGCCTGACTTGTTAGTAGCATGTTTGTGGGAGAAAAGGAATTTCAGGAGAAGCATTTTTTAATCTATTTATTTATTTAGAGAATAGGTTTTATGGTGGAGAAATTTTTATTTTCAGTTTCTGGAAGCTATTGCATTTGCCTTTATAAACAGAAAGGTGCTAGCACTCAGCAGTGTCTTTGAGGGAGCTACATATCCTCCAACTATTTTCTTTTGTTTATTTGTTTCTTGGTTAATAAACAAGTAGGAAAACTTCTGCTCCCTATACTTTTGAAATTATGCCAACTTACTGGTGCTTATTCAGCACTGTTTGAAAAAGAGCTTGTTGTTAATCTTTAATTGGCATGTCAGTGACAATAGGATAAAAAGGTTTCTCAGAGGAAATGGGAAGGAATGATGTGACAAAGGTATCTGCAAAGGAAGAAAATAAAAAAAAAAAAAGAAAATCTCCTTATGGGGAAAAATTGCAGGAAAAAATAAACAGAAGGAAGACAGAAGAGGGTTCAACTTTCTCCATAACTAAATAGAAAGTGTAAATACCATCATCGGCTAAAACACAAATGGTGGCAGGTAATACATCTTAATAATTCCATTTAATGCTGCTTTAAATTAACAAGTCTCAGAAAGAATGGGCCTTTCTTTTGTCTTTATATTCTAATGAAAATATGTTTAGTTGATGTCTAAGTTTAGAAAAGATTCACAGAATTAGGTGGTTTGAAATTGATAGTGAGAAAGTTCGCCAAGTCTTACAAATGAATGATTAAGCAAAGAAAACTTTGTCATTTGGCAGTTTTGTATCTGAGCCCAATTTGTTAATCTGTTAAATCTGGAAAGTCTTGAGACCTTACAGGTTACTTTGAAATGGGAGATTGTGGGGTTTTTTTCTCAGAATTGAAATCTGTGTTTCACTTTTCAGTGCAGTTTGTGGAAATAATTTTCCAGCTACAGAGCAGTCATGCTGTGACTATGCTTTATGCTCATGACTGGCAATAAATCATACAGCCATCAAGCATGCTGAAAATTGTTATTGCCCAGATATAGTGAAATTATCTGGGGGGCAATTGTGATACCTCAGTTTCAGGTGGTCCAGTTTCAAAAGTGACTTCCTTGTCATCCAACATATTTTAAGATTTCTCAGTGCACTTAAAACTACCTGTGCACCCAAGATCCATTGCTGCTTTTTAAACCTATTTATCCAGAGAAACTCTGGCCTTGGTAAGTGTTCTAATATGTAGAAGGCAGAAGGAAATAGGAATTGAGGGAGGTGCTCTCTTTCTACTTCTATGTTTCTATAATTTATCTCTCTAAACTGCAGAGGTTTAGTGAGATCTCCTTGCAAGGTTTTTATTTTATGTAATACTAGTAAAACTTGTGTGAGTTCTGTCACTCAAGAAATACAGTTTGTGTGTATATCACTCTGTTTAAATACAGAAACACATCTAGAGACTGCAGACATTTGTGAGCCAGGCCAGTAGGGCAGTTTAGGGGAGTACAAAGGAGTGCACTGCTTCTGCATTTCTGTAAGAAACTTGGGAACAAATTGGACAATGCTTCATTTGCATGTCTACTGAATAACATGTAGTGGGAGAGACACTCCCAGAGAACCAGCCTATAATAAGCTAGGAAATGCTTGCCTGATCTCTGGGCTGCATGTCAGCTACTTTGAAGCTGCAGCGGCAGTGGGCTTTCTTGGGCTGGAGAATAAGAAGGGGAAAGTTCTTAAGACTTTGGCACTTTTTTGCATTCTACATTTACATCAATGAATTGAGCCTTATTCAAACCAGGGGATCAGTTTTACAAAGCCATATCCTGACAAGAGGAAATGTTGCTAGGACTGGCCTTTGAGTTTAGAGAGGAGCTGGACTTTGAGACCGAACCTAAAAATACCAGATAAAAACAATGACAGGATATTTGGTTGTCTGGGTTTGAGGGGGAGGGGTCTGACAATTATTTTCAAATATTTTAAGATAAGATTTAATTCCTTTAAATTCTGTTGACTAAAATCCATGGTTTCTGTTCCCTTCCCCATTGTGAAGGGGAGACTGTGTTTATTTATGAAAGCCCTATCAGATTAATTCAGGGGGAAGAAGGGGGCAAGAGGTGCCACAAGAATAGTTTTAAAAATGCTTTGAAAGCTATTTTAGGAATGGTGATGCCAGAACTCACATACATAGAGAGAGGCATCCTTTGGATGTAAAGCAATATCCTGTGGCAAGCAGTAAGAAATGAAAATGGTTTATGTCTCTAAGAAACAATCTCAGTAATTTTGCTGATGTTTTGTTTATGCTGTAAGAGCATATTGTTTCTTGAGAAGCATAGTTGTAGCTTAATTGTATGATAATTGGAATTTAAATACACATCATAAGTGTAGCTCATTTATTTGTGCTCTTGATAGTTGGTACAATGCTGGAGATGGCAAACTGGAAACTGTAAAACACCTACTCCTTCTCATCTCTAGAGAGTAAGAAATTTCCCCTTTCTACAGCTGGATTGTGAGCATTGGCAGATAGGCCAGTCTGATGGAACAAAGCAGTGCAGGCTCAGTTTTGTTGTGTTCCCAAGCTCTATTATGTGATGATTTTTTGTCATTTTGCAAATACAAGAACTTGATCGGTTCAGTTTAAAGGGAGAGTCAAACCATTATTGGTTCAGCAGGAGATGTCATGAAAAGTTCAGGGAGTAGGTGAAAATAATGGCATTTGCAATTTACAATTATTTTTTTGCCATTGTGTCCCTCTGCCAAGGGACAGAACGTCTCATCATGTGAGTGTCTGCAATTTGTTTCCTTTCTCCCTTAACTATTCTTTCTCTTTTTCTTGAATAAGCTCTCTTCTGTTTATCCAGACTTTCTGTGTGTGATGCAAGTAGGTCTGTTGAGATTGGGCAAGTTAATGTTTGAAACTGAAGGATTGATTTAGATTAGATTGAAGGAAGAGGTTATTTACAGTGAGGGTGGTGAGACACTGGAACAGGTTGCTGTGAGAGGTGGTGAATGCCCCAACCCTGGAAACATTGAGGGCCAGGTTGGATGGGGCTCTGAACATCCTGCTCTGGTGAAAGGTGTCCCTGCTTATTGCAGGAGGGATTGGACTAGGTGGCCTTTAAAGGCCCCTTCCAACCCATTCTATGATTCTGTGATTAAGGCCATATAAGGGAGGAAAGTTTCATGTAGAAGCAGATCCAAAGAAGTCTGTATTATGGTTAAGGAGCCCTGTTCAAGCAGTTTGGACTCCAGCTCTTGGTATGCATTTCTGTTTCTTAGCCTTCTATCAAAATACTGAAGTCAGTAAAGGTTGAATTCTATGTGACTCACTTCTATTGATTTAAAAATTAAATCAATAGAAATGTAGTACATATGCCAAAACCCTTCATGATTTGAAATGAAAGGCAATTAAAAGATGATGATCTGGGCTGAAGTCATTAGAAGAGATTTATGTTCTAATTAATCTACATATCTTGTTTCTATTAAGCTTCTTCCTGATATAATAAAACCAACTTTGTTATTCCGCTCTGACCTTTCCTCAACCAAATTTCCACTGCCTCAAAGTCAGGAGTCTAACTGCTGAGAGGTTTTTTCTTCCTGTCCACCTCAGAACACATGGAGCTCCATGAAGAAGAAACTATCAGGATGTTGACATTAAATGCAGTGATTTTGGCATGCTTTTTTTTTTCATATTTGGGAGATAAGAAAAAACATGGAAATTAAAGACATATTGCTGTCATTCTTGCTATTTATCTGCTCCTGGACAAAAATGTTGTTAGAGTGAATTAGGTGCTGGAAAAGTGGAAAACGCAGAATAGAAAAGTAAGTCTTCTACCAATAATTTTGCCCCTAATGTGAAGCAAAAACATAATATACATACATATATATATATATATATATATATATATATATATATATATATATATATATATAAAAATATATAAATTTCCTATTGACATGTAAATAGGAATAAGACAAGGGAAAATTGAGGAAATAGCCATATAGGGGAGTACAAGCAAACAACAATTTTGACAGGTACCATTTCTTTTATACAGGCAATTGTGAAAGGTAGCATAAGAACTTCAACCAAGCAAAGTTATGTATAGTGTTGAGATATCCTTGTAGATATTGGTAAAATGCAATTAGATTTAATTTGCAAACACCTGAAATATGGCAGTGGGGGAAGCCTGCATACCTTTTTAAACCTAATTAGAACATCCATTTTCTCTTCCCATCCCATTCAATAAAAGCACATGCCCATTTTTGAATTATGCTCTTACAACTCTCTTATAGTGTTTGGCTGGTACTCTCACCTCAACTTATTCAGTCTCAGGCATTATATTTTCTCTTGGTTCATCTCATAAACTTCCCTCATCCATTCTATTTGCTTATTATGATACGATTCCTCTATTATTAAGATTTTCCTCAGAAATTTTGAAATCCTGTCTTCCCACCCTTGCTGGCTATTGCAGCCTTAGTACCACAGCTGCCAAGAGCCTGTGCCCATCTCTTCAAGATGCTGACATGTCACACTGTGAGCTCTCTCCTCCTTTACAATTTTTATTGCCCAGGGACATTCAGTGACAGAAACACTCCGCTTCTTTCTTGCCCCTTCTGTCTTCCACAGTGAGCAAATGTCTCATTAGCAGCTGTTCATTAGCTGTTCCCTGGCTGTTTGTGCCAGCCTGAAGTACCTGGCCAGCTCTCTAAGTGGCTTTTAAGTGCAGTCAGCCCTTGTCTGCACAAAGCATGGATGCTGTGTTGAGACCATTAAGCTTTTAACTGTGTCAGTGGTTTGTCTTTTTTCTTGGCTGGAATCATACTTGTCTGTGTTTCCATAGTTCTGTTGCCTTTGCAGCATGATCCTGAATGGTAACTCCTAATCCTAATCCATGGGAAAAAGGGGCTTGGAACAAAGCCCTGTGAAAAATGACTGAGGGAGCTGGGGGTGTTTAGCCTGGAGAAAAGGAGACTCAGAGGTGACCTTATCACTCTCAACAAATTCCTGAAAGGTGGCTGCAGCCAGGTGGGGGTTGGTCTCTCTCCAGGCAGCAATGGACAGAACCAGAGGACACAGTCTCAAGCTACGTCAAGGGAAATCCAGGTTGGATATCAGGAGAAAGGTTTTTACAGAAAGAGTGATAAAGTACTGAAATGGTCTGCCCAGGGCGGTGGTGGAGTCACCATCCCTGGATGTGTTTAAAAAAAGACTGGATGTGGCACTCAGTGCCATGGTTTAGTTGAGGTGTTGGGGCATGGGTTGGACTTGATCTTGAAGGTCTCTTCCAACCTTGTCATTCTATGAGTCTGTGGATGCTCTGGGGCTGTGAACATGTGGGATCTCTTAAGGCAAACTCTTGTGGGGGAGGAAGGCACACAGTGGGGGCAGTGGTACAGCTGCTGAGGGCTTGGGCTCTACAATCAGTGCATCAGGCCATTGCTGCTCTGTGCTGCCTCCAGATGATGGAGTATTTAAGCTGCTCAAGGCTGTTTGAAAACATTGTTTAATGATGTGCCACCTCTTTCATGGGATATCTGCAGTATTTATGGGGTTTTTTAACATTTTTGTTTATTATTTGGCTGTAGGGGGTGTCTTGACTCTGCCCTGGAAATGAAGAATTTACTGTAAATGTGCTTTGATTGAAGTTCTGCAGCTGCAGTGGTTTCTCTGGTGCAGAAAGTGCTGTGTGCACCCCAGGGGCTGTCAGTCCTGACAACACACTGCTCACGTATCTGCACATTCATTTGCTGCCATCTTTTTAGAGAGTCTGTGGGCCAAGCAAAAAAAACTTGTATACTTTCCTCCTCCTTTTGTCTAATTACCTGTGCCAATCACATGCTGAAGGAAGACTGGAAGTTACATCTCTACCAATCCATGACCATGAGATCAAAACCAAATTGGAGACCAGTGACCAAGTAAGATGGAAAGGAGGTAGAATCACAGTAACAGTGAAGACAGAGGATAAAATGATGGTACATATATGAAGGCATTGGGATAGATTGATAGCAATTTAGATGTTTGAAGGAATTTAATGACAGGAAAAAAAGACTTTTGCAGGAAGACTGATTTTGGGATTTTTGCTTCACTTTCTATCAGGTGAAAAATGAGCTGCAGGGAGCTTTCCAGGATAGAGATGAGACAAAAGATAAACAGGTGGAAGGCAGAGGAAGGGGGAGAGTAGAAAGAATCTTCCTGCCTGTGGTTGGGTTTGGTAGTAAAAGAAGAAACAAGAGGAGTCCAGGAACTACTTGACAGGGGATACACAGCTCTTCTGAAAACAGTTTTGGTGATGGAGTATGGACTGTCTAGTGAACTTAACCTATGCAGAGGCATGCTCCTTCCAAACTTTTACTACCTGCCTTAGTTGCTGACTCAATACTGATGAAGCATCTACAATAATTGTCTGCAAACATGTGGGCTCTTGCTTCAGCACTGCCTTCATTCCATTTTTTCAGCTTTCTCTCTGTGAAGACTTTCTCATTAGAGTTTAAAATTAGTTCAGTATATGGATAGTGATTTCTCCACTTCAGAGCTGTTTGACCAAAGTCTTAGTTGAAAGCCTGTGCCCTATAAAACAAGGGGTCTAGCTGTGTTGTCTGCTGTAGGAGCTTGCTGCCTAGGCTGAGTTCATCAGATCTGCACAGCTCTGTGTGTGTGTACTCAGCCCTGCCCAGGGCTTTTCTGAAACTCCCACTTCCCTGCACATTCAGTCCTTCCCTCTGTGCCTGGGAACAGGAGAACATGAAGGACAGACACATCCTCCTGATGTGAGGAAGATGTGATGCCAGGGTGGTAAAGCCTGAAGTAGTACAGCTGCTGTGCATGCAATCTTGTGCAGCAAACACAGGAGAAATGGACTTTCTGCAGGGTTGCTTGCATGCCCAAGGCAGCCCCTCCATGCCTCTGCCATGGCTGCAGCAGAGGGCAGGGAGGGGAGCCGTGGGAACAGGGACAGCACAGGCACAGGAGGGGGAGCAGTGCTGCAGGGTGGATATTATCTGTGGGCTTGTGGCTCATACTCACATCACCCGTGTTCTAGTGCTGTTCAACGGGACCCTGGAGGGGTGGAAACAATGCCAAACAATGCTAGACAAGGTTTTAGTCTGAGACACTGCAGGCTTGGCTTCCAGAGTTGCCAACCTCTCCTGTCTCCTCCTGAGCCTGAGTTGCTGCATCACAGGCTCATTTATAAACAGGTGTCACATTACAGGAGAAAGTTTGATTCATCATAAATGGCAGCTCTGTGTCTCAGCAGATATTTTCTGAGTGTAGTGAGCCTAAATCAAGGCAGTGTGGATTAAACTGTCCCTCTGATTTCCTAGCTCACTTTCAGAGGATGTTTGTCAATCTAAAGCCCTTTCACAGCCTGGAAAATACTGTCTTTTAATAAAAGTCCTTTGAAATCCTTATCCATTATCTTGGCATCTTGTAGAAGGTACAATTATGTTCCAAAGTTTGGTTGACCAAGCCTTGTTCAATGGATGACAGCTTCCAATCCTCTTCAGTAAATAATGGTTCCATTTCTGTAAGGTTTTTTTTCTTGTCCTCTATTTGATATCTCAGGCCAGGGAACAGTGTATATTCCTACTAATCTGAGTTTAAATGAAGCAGACAGCTAACTTTGATTTGCTTCTGTTCCTTCTCATCAGACAAACTGGCTTGCATTAATCATTTTAATAAAAATGGCATTAAAATTATCAAGTTTTAAAAAGACACATGACCCACCAAGTTACAAGTATGCATATTAATTACAGCTTGTCAAAATTTTAGCAAAAGCTCAAAGGAATCACAGTTTTCCCTGCATGTTGGCTTTAATTTGGAAAGCTCCCCATAATGCAAGATGTATCCCATCCTGGTACAGTTCTCTAATCACAGTATGCTTTAATTTTGATGGATGACCCCCAAATGCTTTAAATCCACTAAGATTTGCAGTAATTAGAATTTTTAAAAATACTTTGTTTCCCGAACTATCCATGGTGACATCCATCTATTGTCACATAGATTTCTCATGTCATTACTCATTCTCCTTGGAAAAAAAACTAAAAAAACCCCACGTAATTTGTATTGAGGCCTTAGTTTTGCTACTACATGGTGGAGGGAGCATGTTTTCATTTATCTCTTTTTAGTCACTGCTCCCTGTTTGAGTGATTGTGCTCTGAAGAGGTGCACATTTTTCAGAAATGTTGGAAGTCCTTCCCCTCCCATCCCAGTCTCCAAGTAGTAGCATTGTCCCAACAAGAGAGCCAAAAAGTCACTTCATCCATTCTGAGTGCTTGCCAATAGAAACTCAAGCATAAGGTAGAATTCACCAGGCTTTTGTTTTCCTCTGTTTCATGCTTCCCTCTCCATTTTCTTTTTATTGTAATGTTTCACCTTACAATGTTTGTGATATAATATATAATGCTTGCATACACAAATCTAGTGTATATTTTCAGTGCAGAATATTTATTTATTTAGTGGTTGTACAAAACAAGACAAAGTGTTGGGATGTTAACCTCCTGTCACCTCCCCCACACTCCAAGCAAGGTTTTTCTCTCTTCCTGAGTCATGATTCCTTGTCTGACCTTTGCAGAGCAGCATATCCTTTCTCAGTCGTGTTTCACAGCGTTGCTGATGGTTTGCTGCTGTTTGCTCAGCTGCTTGTGATGTCCTGTGCTGTTTTCTCTTCCACCAGCCTCTACTTTATATCTAGTCAGAATTTGCATGTTTTGCTTTCGAAGATCTCTCTCCTCTCATTTCCTGCTTTGGTGGTTTCAGATAATTCCTTTATTTTCCGAAGTGCATTTCCCCCTCCTTCGCCCTTTGCCACCTGCATTCCTTGGCTCGCTGATGTGTCTGATGAGGCGTTCCCTCCCATCTTCTCATCAGAGCCTCTCTGAGCGAGGTTTCCTCCTTGGCCCTGCCCCGGCCATCTCCTGGCAGCCAGAGCAGTGCCGAAGGGAGGATGCTCCCCCCGTGCTGCCGTGCGAAGCCGGGGCCGCCTGCCCTGCAGTGCCCCTCAGTGCAGGGAGAGGCAGGGGAGCAGGGGAAGCAGCAGCAGCCTTGTCCCATGGCAAGGGCGGTCGGGGGAGCAGGCTGTGATCCAGCACATGCCTCTTTCTGACAGGCACCGGTGAGGGAAGCCCGCAGCTCCATCAGACATTGGGACTGATGTGGGAGATGCTCAGTGTAGCTCAGAGTGCCGTCTATGGAGGTCCTCTTGCCTTTCCACAAGCATGGTGTTTGCTGGGCTTTTCCCTCATTCATGGCTGGTTTTACCCTTTCTTTCAGAGGTGACAAAACCCCAGCCCAGCGAAACAAGACAGCAGGCCTGTACCACCACTTGCCAGTGTCTGGATTTAGGCAGGGAGCCCAGGAGGGTCCTGGCTTGACTAACTAGGGGAGAAAAATGTTTCCTTTCTGGGCCAGCTAATAATCAGGTCATATTAACAAGTAAAATTTAATTAGGCTTCTGATTAGGAAAGAGTAAGCCAGAAGTTTGAAGCTTGTTGTGTCAACAGAACAGATTAGCTTGAGTCTGGTGCTCTGCTTTCAATAAGGAACTGTTAATAGAATAATAGTTAGTGTCTGACTTCCTCATGAGGTTCTGACCAGGATACAGGGCTTTGGGCAGTTGCTAAGTATCACAGGATATGCACTGGGACTTTGTAAACAGCCAGACAGAAGGCTACCAAATCATGCAGTTACAATAAACAATGATAAGGGAGTAGGGAAATCTCTGACTTTAATGAATTAGGTGAAACTTGCATGTTGGGAAAATACCAGTAGGTTGCTGTCATTTGCCTGAGGTGACCAGTTGGAAAGGCAGATGTCCTGCTGAGGGGCCCTGAACTCACTGTTGTACAAGGCCTTATTTGCAGAATAGCCCTGTTCAAAAAGTTCTGAACACTTCTGACAATTGACCCTTTTTACTGGAAAGCATTGAGATCATGTCACCCACAGTTTGGGAGTGGGCTCATGGCATACAAGGAGAAACTGCCAACATGGTGTGACCTGGAATGGTAATGGCATTTGGGTTCTAACTGAGAACAGATTTTAGAAGGAGAAAATAAATAATGCTTGTATATTTTTTATTGTGCCTGGCTACTTTCAGCCAGCTCTGAGAAATGGCCAGCAGATCATCACATACTAAAGCATTGCTGTTTTGTCATACAAACTGGTGTCACAGAAAATCAGGGAACCGACTGTTAAAACCATATTGTAAATGCCTAACGTTTAGAAATATAAATAATGCTTAGCCTACTTTCCTCATCAGGATAGGATCCAGTGACAGTGTGATTAATCATGGGCTGTTCAGCATCAGTAGGGGGAAATGAAACCTATTAATGCTGCCGTGTTCTCCAGGCACTGAGGCTGTGCTGGAAGGAAATGATCTCTGATGTGAGGGAAGACAGACTCCTAATTCCACACACAAAATTCCACCTGCTGTCAAGAATGATTAGAGATCAGAATGGTATCTGAGGGTATCTGTGGTGATTGCTTGATCTTTGTGGCTAATGAAGTTAACTGTCCACAGTCAGACCCCCATTAAAGTTTTGTGTGGTGTTTTATGTTGTGCCTAAAATGCTCCCCTGTCCCAGATATGTAGGAGCAGGACAGCTGCTCCCTTGGAGGTTGCTTGCTCTCCCTGCCTCAGACACCAGTAGTGTGAGGGGGTGCACATTGCTCTCAGCCCAGAGCAGCAAGCTTTGCTTCTGCTTGTTACTTCAGACACTGGGGACACTTTTTGGATGCTGCCATCATCACCAACAGCATTAATGATGCTCTTCAACTTTAATTGGGGAGCAAGGGGATGGGAACAAAGCAATGTTTCTTCTACATCTTTGAACTTCAGCACAGTGGATTTCAATAAAGACATCTTCTGTTCTATGTTATAACCAGGCTACATTTGTTAACTACAGAAATGATTCATTTCAGTATAACCTCTATGGATTTTGTCCTTCCTCAGATCACTTTGAGTTAACCTATGGGGAGGGGGAGCAGATGTCCTGCTGGAATGCCAGGTCTTGGATTCTGATGTGTCTGCAGGAAAGCTGTAGATTGTCTGAAGGACACACTAAGGGCAATGCACTGTGATCCATCAGCTAAGAGAGAGCAGGATGGTGATGATGTGAACAGAAACACAGTGACAAGTTGCTGTCACATGCACACTGCTCATGCAGATGACAGGGAAGTGCTTGTACTTAACTGGATCCAGGTAGTGGTATCAAGGCTCCCATACAGAGTGATTTGTCTTAGAGGCCAGATAAGCTAAAAATAACCAGGCAGCTGTAGGGGAGTTTGTCTTGACAGGTCCCCCTCAGTTAGGGAACTGTATTAGTAAAGCTGAGATTGCTTCATTACTGTCATTGAACCCACTGAATTTGGGTACAAATGTAGCAGTACTGGGACCAGTGGAGAAGCAGTAATCAGAAATACGTTAATTTGGGAGGGGAATGGCTAAAGGAAAGGATGTGCAAGGGGAACAAAAAAGGTTCAGAAGTGGAGAAATGGAAAGTAAGATAAAAATCAAGTAAAAAACAGAGAAGGACAGATTTTCCAGCAGTAAGAGTATGAGATTTTACAGATGTTAGTGTAGCTGTCCTACTGGCCTAACTGGCCACCAGGATGCCAGAGGGAACCCTTGGGACAACTCACTCTCCTGCCAGCCAGGCCTCCTTTGGAAAGGACTGGTGTAGGGGGGCAGAGCCAAGAGGGATAAATTGCACCTTAATGTTCAATGCTGTGGGTAGGGAAGGTGATGTTGATTTCAGTAATAGTTATGTGTAATTAATAGGATTTAGCATTGATAAATGATAGCTTTGTAGCTGTGTGTAATTGCAAGCAAAATAATGTAAATTGGAAACAGTTGTCTGTTTATTAGTTAATTAAACTGTTTTATTATTCATTAGTAATAGGTTGGTTAATCAGTAAGAATTACAGTCCCTATCAGTTCTATCTCCAGCCTGCAATATAAAGGAGGAAAGCCAGACCCTGAGGCAACAATCCAGCATGTGATTCTTCTGAAACTGGACCTTGGATGGCTGCATCTCTGTGGAACCCAAAGGGATAAGAAAGTATTGTAAACATGTTAAACACCAGTCTGGTTACTCTTCCACTTAGACTGTCTTCCACAGTAATCTACAGTCCTCGAGGTGATGTATTTAATGTAAAAGTTCTTTCATTCCCATTTTTAGCTCATTAGTTCCTACATGGTCAAAATTGTTCCAATCTCTCAAATGCCCACGTAAATATTTTGGTTCCACTACTTTCAGCTTATGGCCCCTCTTTTGTAACAGGGGGGTTGGCAAATTTTTGTTTGGAACTCTATAATCATTTTTTCAAATCTCTCTGTCATTGCAGATGGGATGGTTTGGTTCATTTTTTTCTGAGTAGCCTTTTATTTCTTCTTCCTGTGAAACATTATTTAGTCTCCTTTGGGTAAAATTCTCATTCCTGTTTTAAATTCATTTGATGGTTTTCTAATGATTTTGGGTCAGCTTTAATGCCTTATGAATAATTTCATTATTTGTTCCATCTCGTTTCCTCAGTTCCTGACAGCTCCTCTCTCACTACCTCTGTCCTGATGTGCAAGTTTCTGAATTAGCCAGAATTTAAAGTTTTCCCCATGTAGATGAGCATCAGTAATACGCAATTGGGTACTATTTGTGATACCTTCACACCAAAGTTCTTTTCAGGATGGTGGAAGCAGAAGCTGTTTTACCCCTTAGAAATTCTGTCACCTTTGCTGTTTACCACAGCCACGATCACTGTTTCTTTGGCCATGTCTCTGCCCTGTGCCCAGCCAGCAACAAATGGCCATGCCTCATATTTCAAGTGGGTTTACTAGGAATGCTGAGTAATGCATTTTATGCTGGATTACTTATTACATTTGTGTTTTGTGCCAAGATCTAGTTGGATGAAAGAAGTGAGTGCATTGAAACACCATTTGAGATGATTATTGGTTAATAATACCTTGAAATGCAGTTGAATGTTTTTCCTCGTGTAAATTTATGCAAATGTTTTTCCTCTGAAGGTGGAATTATTATAATAAAGGCAGTACTATGTATATTGAGGAAGCTGAGCTATTTGGGTTTAGTTACCCCACTCTTAGAGTTGAAGACACTCATCTGTCCACTCTAATTATTTCCACAGAAGTTTTTGTTTTTCTTTCCTCTCAGTTCCTCTCTGAGCTGAATTGTACTGATTGAAGAAATGCAGATGTTTAAAAAGTTCTCTTGGTACCTGCTGCTATGTTGAAACTGGATTAGTGCTTCAGCCAGTCCTGCTCCAGCAGCTACTGTTGTTCAGCCATTTGACCTTCCTTAAAACTCAGTGAGCAAATGCAACCTGCTTAATGCCAACTCTCTGCACACCTCCTGCAATAGTTACAGTTCCTTTCAGCATTTCCATCCTGCTGCAACTGGAATTAGATGGATTTATTAATTGTTGAGTTCACCTCTGCCCAATACTGTAGGCTGTTCCCTCTCTGGAGCTACATGGAGAGTTTTGGTGGCTTCCTCTGTTAGAGCTAAAGATGACCACTAAGGGTAGCAGCTTTGTAAAGGATTGCTCTGACTGCTGTGAGCCCCAGATCCCTTCTTGTTGATAGCTGTTAGCACCTTTTAGCTCCTGTTAGTGCAGAGAAGCATAAACATGATGAGGAGAGAGCAGATGTTTGAATAAGTGCTCTAGGGACAGCACTTGAGAAAGAATTAGGATGAGCAGTGCTCTTGTCCAAGGGCTGCATCCTTGGAGGATGCTGCTGACCACAGCAACATTCCTACCTCATTCTTTTTTTTCCTTTTTATTTTTGAAGATTTGCACTTGGAAAAGTATTTAGCTTTCATTTAAGGTAACTTTTAGTGAGTTATGCTCCTATTTGCTGGCAGTTTCACTCTTCCCTTTTCTCCCACACCCCTTTTTGAAGGACCAAACAATTGACTTTTCAGTCAGAGGCAGAGTGAGAGGAGTTGGTCCACAAATATGACATTCTTAAAAGTTTCTGACTACTGATGACTTTTGTTGCCAAACTTGTATTTGTTATCCCTGCATTGAATACATGTAAAAATTTCAGTGAAAAACTCTGCTTTTCAACTGTTGTTCCTGATGTGGTTTGGATTGGCAAAATCTGGGATGCAGTGCTGTGCAGAAGAGAAACAGCAAACCTGGACTGCACTGCACAGTGGATTATTTCAAGCACAGTGAGGGGGGGAAGAAAGACATTGCACTTAGAATAGATACTACACTTGACAAAAAAGCCTGAGTATTCCACACACTGCTTATCTTGCTAGCTTTAGTTTTTATCAGAAAGTCTGTCTGAGCTGATTTCCATATCCTGTTTCTTTCTGTTTATTAAGTGTTGTTTCTCTTTAGTTAGTAACACTTTGGCCAGTTGTGTTTGTTGTGTGTGTTTACTTCCCTAAATTCATGGAAATGAGTGTTATCTTTCTTTATTTGGAGTAATAATACCAGATAAAGCTTTTATATCAACATGAATAAAACCAAATTAGTGAAGATATTTTGTCTATTATGAGGGCTTTATTTGAGCCTTTAATTCATTTAATTTCCTGAATTTAGATTCAATTATATGTTCTTCCTTTTAAATGTATTCTGCTGTCCAGGCTAGAATAGCTCTTCTTGTGACAGATGAAGATATTAATGAAAACTCTTGATCTGGTGTGTAGAGCTTATTGAACACTTACAACACAACCTGAATTTGTAGTTGCTTTCTAGCCCTGGAGAAATCAAACTGACATCAGAGATGTGCCCATTCAGTCACTTAACTCCTCTGGTGAGAATCTCAAGAGGCAGGGGGGAGAATGGACTAGGATGAAGTGAGTTTGATTTGAGGGAAGCATTGTTCTGGGTTTGTAGTTGGTCTCTTTTAACAAAAGCTTTATTATATAGCTTATTATATAATTATTGCTCTCTTACTATATTCTATACCACTCTATAATTATTCTATTATATTGTAGAATATATCTGAGTGAAATTGAACATAGGTTTGTATTGAAAGAGGGATTCCTTTTTACTAGAAAAACTAAATGAGTAGAAATCACTATATTTAAATATGATTTGTTACTTTTTAGAGCAATAGGATGTTCCTTCCTTCCCTCCACTCTCTCAAGTTAAGGGCTGGGTCTCATGAAATAAATGCTTTCATCATAACTCCATGTATTGAATATAGGAAAAAAGATCACATTCTTAAACCAAAGACTTGTGCTGGCATTCCAGTACCTAATGATATTTATTTAACATTATTTTTAATGCTATGAGTGACAGGAAAAGGGTTAGAGGAGAAAAAAGGGCACAGTGGTGTGCCTGGATATATGTTATGGAATTACAGTTGAGCCTTTGGAGCGTGGGTTGGATTTTTGTGCAATTTTCCCAAAACAGGGAAACTCCAGGGAACTCCAGAACTATGGATGCAACCACATAGAAGCCCAAGCAGAGGAAGCTTGGTATGTTTCTACCTTTTTCCTGTTTCACAGTCTATTTCATGTCTCTAGTTGTGTTAAATTGCTGATATTTACTGGGTGTCCTGCAAATGAAGAACTGATGGTGAGGGCAGCAGAGAATCAATCTGTATGGGAGATGTGGCAATGAGCACAGGGAACAGACTCTGACAGAGGCCTTGGCTGTAACACCTGGTGGAGCATGAGAAGAGGCAAAACATCTGGGGGTAAACAGGGGGTGGGTGAGTGATGACAGAGGCACATTACTGTTTTCTCACTAAGAAACAAAATTTCCTAACAATTTATCAGGTTCTACCTTTTCAAGCTGAAATTCATTACTACATCAAAGTGAATGCCTCGCTACTAACAGAATAAATGTCTCTATTTAGAATGTAAATGAGAAAAATGTATGAATTACAGGACTTTTTAAGACTTGTGAGAGGCTGGGTGGATGGAGTTAGTCTTATTTTAGAAATTGGCTTTGACATAATTTGATAATAAGTAATAGGCTTAGTTTCTGATTCTCTAATAACTTGAAAAGCAGCAAATCTTTGCTGAATGTGTGAGCTGCATTACACATGAATGCAAGGCAAGGGGTGTATGTGGGGGGTTGGCTGCTTGCTTTGTTTGCAGCCTGGCTGCCTCCCTTCCTACAATGCTCTCCCTCCCTGGCAGACCACTGGGAGAAAGGGCTGAAGTGAGCCTTGCTCTGCACTGAGTTATGCCAGCTTGAGGATGTTATCCTTTTCCAGAAGATCTTGGGAGCCCTTCAGGGGTTAGAAGCACATAACTGGAAGTTTTGTACCTCCTGTGCTCCCCTGGCTCCTTCTGCCTGGAGGAGAAACCTGCCTGAAAATGCTGTATTGGATGATTCTTGGAAACAAACACCTGAACGCAGCTGCATTCTTGTCAAAAGGAAACCCAGAAAACATTTGCACAGATGTGGTTGACACAGGAGGTCATGATCTCATTTCATATGTCACTGCTTAATCTTAGCTAAGATAATTACAGACATATGGCTGTCTAAATATGAAGTCAACAGGAAGATATGCAGCTACATGTGGTACTACGAGTAAATCAGATTTAACTGCAACAGCCAGCAGCTGAGGCTATTAGGTGAATATCGGATATTCCCTGGCAAAATTTATCACTAAAAAAAGGACAACAAATTTAGATTTATTGATTCTTTGTATGTCTTTGTGGCCTAGTACCAGTATAGATAAAACTCACACTAGTCTCTCGTAATGTTCAAATAATGACCAATATAGAATTTAGAGTTACTTATTTGTGTATTTTTTCCAAGGCATGACAGGATGAAAACCCTGTGTCCAGAAAAAGTTGTAACATATTGCCTAAACCGTCTGGGTTGATGCTGGCAAATCCTGGACAATGAGGTGTGGATGGTTTGTTCCCCTGGCCAGCAGCTGGGTCAGTGCTGTCCCTTGCTTGGGCTCTGAGCCAGCCCCAGCAGCACAGCAGCAGGAGGTGCAGTAAAGCCCTCCAGCAGAGGGTGGTCTGTAGTACTCAGAAACAGTACAAAATGTCCCTGATGCTTTTCCTTTTATAGTGCTGACCCAAATTACTTTTTTCCTTTCTTTCCAGAAGGTTTCATCCTGTGGCCACACCATTATCACATTTCTGTAGCTCATATCCACTGCAGCACAGCTATAGCTTTGACATTATTGCTTCAGAGGACTCCCAGAGTTGCTTGGGAAGTCCATGGGTATTTTGGCAGGATACTGCCTTTGCAGCATGCAGTGAAACCCCCTGGTTGTTCCAAGCTCAGGGGCAGTTTCCTGCACAGCCATGAACAGACACCACTAATTACATTATTTCCTGACTGTAAAGCAAGAGGATGGGCTCTCCTCTATTGACTCCTGTCATGCTTTAAACCATTTGTGAGCAGGGATCTGTTTTTCTTCCTGTGTGTAGTAAACTGAAGTTGAACTCTTGTGGTGTCCTTGCTCAGATATGAACAGGGTCCCCCCAAATTCACTTCTAGGGTAATTATTTGTCCAGGTCCCAAGCAGAGACCTGCACGATGAGCTTTGGCAAGGCTTTGTGCACCAGCTTGTGCTGAGAAAGTGCTTGTGCTCCCCAGGTGCTGTGGGCCAGGAGAAGCCCCACAAGCCCACATCCATCACCCCATGACCTTTCCTGGGAGCCAGACTCCACAGGGGTGTACTTGCAGGACCACAGGCAGCAGCTCGAGCTCTGGGTGTGCACCTTCCCTCGGGCTCACGTGTGTTCTTGTAAACTGAGATTTCACACAAGCCAGTGAAGACATACTTCAGTTTTATTGTTGTTTAGGCATGGATAGAAACATTAATTCTTTTGCACTCTTGGTTCTTGAAACTTGCCTATAGTGAACTCGGAGCAGTGAAAAACCCAGCTCCTCAGACTGACGATTTAAAGTGCATAGGAGATCAAGCAGAATCCCAAAAGGCGAGGAGTTGTTTATATTCCTTTTTCTGTAGCTGTGAAAGTTGAAGGACTTTGTTTTCTTCTCGTTTGCCCTATATTCCCCTGACAGTGGTATGAAAATTTTCAGCCCTTCCCTATGCTTTCCCTTTGAAGTTTTCCCTATCTTTGGAAGATTCCTCTCTGTATTTAAGAATTATTTGTAGTGATATAAACAAAGAGAGGCAGTAGATGCACACTCCTTCACAGGACTCTGGTACAATGTTTCCCGTTCAGAGTCATGCCCACTGAATTTGTTTTTACTTTTACAAAACAAGTGTATCACTTGGCAGTGTTCTTGCACCAAAAGAAAAAGATATATTTATATATAAAGTAACTTTTTGTGTGTTCACGTTTTATTTTCGAAAAACAGGTGTTTAAAAATTTTAGAATTTTTTTAACAAAATTCTAAAAAGAAAAAAATCACAATATTTACAGAGATAACAGAATGGCTTAGCCATGCAAAACAAATTACTTTGGTTTTTCCCCCATTTTACTTTGGTTTAAATATTGACCAAGATTATAATTTTTTTTCTTTTTGCCAAATAAAACAGTAACAAATTAAAGTTTAGAGGCATATAACAGGATTTCCCTCTAATATTTTATACAGCATAGAGTTTATAGGACATCTTATGTATTTAATCCATGCCAATGCACTACAGGAAGCTTTTATTAAGACATCAGTCACTACTGCCCAGACATTTAACATTTTACAAATTTACAAGTAACAGTGTTTTCTGCCCCCTAAATAATGCAAAAGTGGCAAAATACATTTCCTAACGTCCATCTTTTTCTTTTATTTATTTATTTATTTTTGCCTACCAGTCTATAAAAACTTACTTTTTCCCTGGATATTTGTAAATGGAAACCTGATGTTCTGCTTACTTCTACTGTTCCTCTCCATCAAAGCTGCCTGTTACCTGCTTCCAGTAACTAACTTCCCAGATAAGATGAAACTTATCTCCCTTAAGTACAACTTTCTATTGGCCATTCACCCTAAAACCTTTTCTTATCAAGTACCATTCTAAAAATTCCCTCAAGCAAAAAACATGTTTATAAAGTTACAAACTTGAATGTAACTAAAGATACATAGACATTTCATTGTTACAATTATATGTACTGTTTGATAAATTAGGTACCAGTTAAAAACACTAAAATTATCTCAAGGTGCATTCAATATCTGTAGCATAGTTAACAAAAACACACAAAAAATATATATATATATATATATTCTATTTTTGTGGGAAAAAAATGCAGCTTTGATATGACCACTTTTTAAAAAAAGTTTCCAATTCTGACTGGTATCTCTCTGAAAAGAAGAAAAGGTACAGTACTTTAAGGCAGCGAATAACATAAAGGAATCAAAACTAATCCAGAATTCCAGTTCCTTATCCTAATGCTAACACGAAAGACGACTGATAACCATCAATAAAATGCATGTCTTGCTCTAGAAGAAAAGGATTTTTTAGCCACCAGCTCTATGTAGGCTAGGAATTTTTCATAGTGTTCCTTACTATGTCTACAGACTTTTCCAGGGAAACTCTTTATTCCCCTTCTAGCTTGTTTAGCTTTGCATGGTTTTTTAAATGTTCACTTTCATTAACAATTTAGTGTATTCTTGTCACAGCCGTCACCCTTCTGCTTTACCATGATTTCAAAGAATGAAAAAGGAGTTTGACATTTTCTTTAAGACAATCTTACACTCTAGGTACTTGCTACAAAGCAGAGGCTTCACTGATTACAACCAGAATCAGACATGTACCTGCTCAAAGGGTGTCATAAAAACAATTGAAATAAAACCATTACACTATACATCAGATTAACAGCAACTCCCAGAACAAAGCCTTACAGTGTATAAAAATAGCTACGTAAAAAATTTACATAAAGGCAAACAAAAAGAAATCTTCAGTGCAGACATTTACAAAAAAATATTTCAAACAGAACACAACATGGTGACCTATTATCATGGCTGTTGCCAAAATTAGTTTGTGGGGTTTTTTTAGCTTGAGATAATTGTGTCTATAATCCTTTGAAAACCTGGTAGTATGATCTGCTTAATACTTGAACCATGAATAGCTGTCACTTCTTTGTATATGTTTAAATACAATCCACGTTCATGCTTCAATTGGTCTATATGTATTCTCTGAAAATATGAAAGATAAAGACAGTTAAATATTTTAAAATATGTTAACCATCATAACTACTCAGTATCTATGCTGTAAATAAACAGCTACATGAAAAGTACTTTCTTCTGCAGCTCAGTAAAGTAAACACTTTCTTTCATGACAAGAATCACTGTTGCAGTACTGTTCACAGCAAATCCAGTATGTTTATCTGGTAAGTAATGGATTTATGTTCATTTCAGTTATGCAGATCTACTGATCTGAAGGAATACAGAGTAGAAGATGGCACCAAAGGCACACAGGGTGTTTACGCTGCAACTTTTTCAAAATCCAAACTGACTTTTATTCCATCTTTAAATCCTTCCTAGGACATCATTTTGGTATTCCCAATTCCCTTTGCCAAACTAGTAAAACAGTGATATTGTTGGTAAAGTGCCTACAGCAATGCTGCATCTCTTTATACACTCTGTAATTGCTCTGTATAATCCATTACATTCTAAATACTTAACACAAAACTTGTGGCTTGCATTAGAAAATTTCAGACAATACTGACATATTGAAATTATTGACAGTTGCATTCATTTAAAGAAGAAACCTTGTTATATAAATATGAAATATCATAATGCCACATAATTCCATATGCTTTAAACCCCTGCTACCTCAAGAAGGTATCCAGTGCTATTTACTTTAGATCACTGAAAATCAGGGCTGTCTACAGCTTTCCTGTGAAGGAGCTTACAATGCAAGCAACCCTGAATATGTAATACTCTCATTTTTAAGACTATTTGATGACTAACTCAACAAACCTCTATGGTTAGCTGTTTCCAGACTCTTGTATTAAGACAGTGTTAATTTTAAATGACCTAAACTGGCCAGAAAAATGGTCTGACCCCTCCTTTGGGTACTAGGAGGAGAGGTGCAGCAGTGGTGTATGTATGTGTGAGCACAGGGTGGTGCTCTTGGTGCTCTGCAGTGCTCCTGCAATTCCCCACAGAGCTTGGGCATCTGCCAGACCATTTGTAAACAGTTTACTTCATACAGATCCCAGCGGGGGAAACTTTCAAACCTGTTACTAATGTGAAGAGACACACAGTGTCTCTTTCCAGGATAAAACTGATCATAGTACAGGTGTGTGAAATCTAGACTAAGAGAATTGTTTTTTTCTAAGGGAAGGAAGTTTCATGACTTTACATTAATGATGGAAAAAGTGACCAAGGACTTGGAAACTGTTGCTTTCAGTAAGGGAAGAAGTTCCTGTAAATATTTCAAGTCATAACTTGAAATCTTCTGAACTCTATCTAAACATACTCTTCATATAAACACATACGTACACACGAACTGTGGTACAGTATAAAATTTGTATTTTCATTTCTTCAAGCACATGCATTAAAATAAAGCCAAGTATCAAGTTCCATCTGAATGTCAGACTTCTTTTTATATTTGTATATGAATCTCTGAATTCTTAACTGGCCAAAAGCTTGAGTCTGTCTGTCTTAAAACTACACCACAAAATGACCCCACTGCCTCATCTCTGGAAGGTGAGCACCAGACCAAGCTAGAGCTTTGATCACCAGAGAGAAATGGTGGACAGAGAGATTTTAATGCTGCAATATGAAACGCTTACCTGGAATGATGACTGACACATTTTCTCTTAAGTTTCAGATTTATGATTGTTTTCCTCTAGTTTTTTGTTTTCTTCTATATTTCCAAGATCTTTGTCTACATGTTTTGATGCTGTCCTACAATGTAAAGGAAGGTCAATTTTTTGCATGTCTACAGCCTTTTGTTCCATACTCATATTAATGACGCTGCCTCCTCCCCTCACAGTGAACAGAAAATTTTGACAGTTCTGTTCTGAGCAGAGCAACAGGTTTGCATATGTCTGTAAATAGACCAGTGACACCAGATCTCCCACTGCTGTGAGTACCACAGGAAATATTAGAGCAGGACTCTGTGTGTTGATCTACCTCTTGAGGAATTCAGAATTATTCTGAGCTAGCAGACATTTAGTAAGGTTAAACCAGTTCTGGAGATCCATGTTTCTTGACAAAGTAACTGTGCAGCTTGTTTCAATAAACACGAGTCTGCTTTAAGGCATACTAAAGCGTTACAAGTGTGGCTGAAATATCTTGATCAACACAGCAATCTTTTGTGTATTTGTAGTAAATGACTTCAGAGCCCGTGCCAAACGGAAGCTCTTCAAATGTGAAGAAATTCATGAAAATTCTGGCACCACTGAAAAAAAAATCTAACTCTCGCTTGTAGGTCTGTGTTAGCTATGACTGACAAGCTTTGGGTAAAGATGAGATTGTGTAAATATTTGAGGGGGGGAAAAAAGGATGTATGCCTCATTTAAAATAGCAGGTCTTAATGCAAGTAGTGGTGATGAATTAATGAGTTAAGTGCTTAGTTTAGCTTAGCACAATAAAACCACTATGCCATTCATTTAATCTGTGAGAAGCCTCACTGTCTGCCAAGGTGAAAGATTCCTGCAGTGCTGTGATAACATTTTGAAGGCCCCAGTTTTTAAAATGTAAATGGGCAAATATGTTTGAGTGGGACAAAGTAAATCCCTTGTGTCAAAGCAGATTATCGTATCCACATTTTCTCGGCAGATAATTTGCTTCCCCTACAGAAAAGTATGGTCTGCTGTGACAGACTGGTGCATATGCTCACCCTTGCTTCAGGGCACAGACCCGGAGTGACGCTGACTCGCAGAGTACAATGAAGACACAGGCTGGGCAGTGGGACACGTCACGCTGACACCATGCAGGAACGCACGGAGCGGAGCGGGATTGTTGCTGGAGGAGCGTTCCCGAGCACATCCTCCATCTGAGCAAAGGCTGCACCCACTCCTGCCCTGGGCTAAGGACCCTGAGCAGCGCTGCTGGGGCAGGGAAGCTTCGTTCTTGGCTCTGAAAAGCTCCTGGGGCAGCGCACATGCACCTAACCCCTCCCCACCTCTGGGAGCGATACTGAAATGCTGCTCTCCACCGTGGGGAGGATGGGATTCTGGATCCCAAATCCCACAGGCTGCACTGAAAGGGACCCCTCTGAAATCTTTTCCGTTTTAGAGGAGGTCATTTCCTGAGGGGCCACAAGTTTTAATATTTTAAAGCTGCATTATCTTTTGCTGTTGGTTTAGGGTGCCTCTGTTATATCTGTGTGACTGACAGGAAGGTATCATGCTGAAAACCCATTTACTGCAAAGATCTGAGCTCCTCTTCATTACTGGCAAATTTAATTTTAAAAGTGCTGAGATAGTATTACAAAGTAACTTGTTCTACAGTGGTAAATTTCTATTGCACAGTAACACTCTATTTTTCCTGGTATTCAAAACCTGAAACACATGACATGAATAAAAGGGAAGGATATGAAATGCAATGAAGAAGAAAATTCATTGCTTCGGTAGGGACTGACCTTCTGTGGGCTCAATAACCTTTCACAAATCTCTTTATTCCTAACAAAAAAGAAACAACCCCTCAAAAAATCCCTTGAAAACTAAAAAAGTTTATAATTTAAAACATGTTTGGTTTAGGTTGAGCACATAATTTGGCTTGTTCATGTGGCTAATGAGTCTTTTGCATAAATAAGTCTCACAAAATCGGAGACAATAGGGGAAGAGATGAAAAGCTGAAAGAATCTGGACTCGGGCAATTACCTGAGCTGAAGTGAGTTGGATGTCAGAAAGCAGTACCATGCACATCTGTCCTCATATAACTGCTAATGTCTGCTCTTGGAGACTGGATAGACTACTGGCATGGCTCACTGGGATCCTTTTTTTTGGCCTCTTATCACCAGTTTTACAGTGCCCAAATCAGACTGAATCTCATATGACCTGACACTTAACAGCAGAGAGAACTGTCTCATCTTTGATTAGGTTAAAAGCATTCAATGACTAACATCAGGAGATCCTGCAACGAGATCAGGTTTTGATTTTTAAAGTAATCTATTTTAATTTTATATTCAGTCAAATCAAATGTCACCTTTATTTCCCTAAAGCCACACTGGGCAAAAATGGGAGACTTAAAGGGCAACACTAACTTTGAAAGAGGCAGGTGCTCCAGAACTCTTTTGGAGGATGTTACAAACCACTTGCTTAAAATGAGAGCAGCAGCAGTTTTTCATGTCTGACAATCAGATAGATTTCGATTCTCAATGCCTGAGACTGAAATGCAGCCATTTATTTATGATGGTTCAGTGATCCTGCTGACCTGTTTTTTTGTTCCCCAAATGCTATTATCAAGGCAGAATCACCACCTCAGCACAAACAATGCTGCAGCCTTTTTTAGTGCTATCTAAACAGTGTCATTAAGAGAGGCAGGAGCTATTTTGCTTGGAGGTGTGGTCCCCAGGCAGGGCTCTGCCAACAGCAGAGGAGCAGCAGCCCCTGGCACGGCACCAGTCCCAGGGCTCGACAGACGTGCTTGGGTTTGTAACAGAAACGTCTCAAAACATGGGTTCCATCACTTTCTGAGGTCACTTCAGGCACAGGACAAGTGGCCCTTGTCCAGCTTAACATTCAACAGCAGTTGTTCCTTTTAATGCACTTTTTCTGTGCATTAACTCCTGCCAGCTTGCTCCATCTGCAACTCAAGATCGACTTCCTCATGATATTTGAGTAGCTGGGTAATGGAGTCTGAACATATAGAAATAGTCCCAAGGATTTGCCCAAAAGGGAAGACAGCTCACTTTACCCAGACCTGGAGCACTATCACACTGTCATTATCTACAGCTCCACAAAAAAAGCCCACACTTTTGATAGTGTTGTTCTGAAGAGTGAGAAGTTGGTTGTATAAATATGCATTTACTCACTCTTATTTTTTTCCCCTTCAAACTAATTTGTAAATCATGGATCATTCTGAGCTCTTACTAAAATTATTACTCGTATTTAATATTTATCTATGCTTGCTCTTCAGGAAAATCGTTATCCTCAGGGAATCCTAATCAAAATCTCTCTGTAAGTAGTTCCAAAGTGAGATTTTTAGCATTCTTTGGAGTGTGTGTGCTGTGAGGCCACTATTTTCATGGATCTTGTTCAGATACTGTTCATAACATTGTTTGTAATATGAAGACCATTTTCCATGATAATTGTTCTGCCTGCTGCAGTGTAAATACAGACTACATATAGGTGACCCAAAAATTGCTGTATGGTTTTAATTTCTGATCTTTTTTAATCTCACAAGTCTAGACCTTGCCCTCAACACTATTTAAGGAAGAATGTGTGCAGTGCTGTTTGTCCTTGTTACCCAACCTTGTGGTAATGACAGGTAAGATAAACACATCTGTGTAGTTCTGGGTGCTAAACCAAGGGCCATGAATTTCCTTAAAGATACACTCAACAGCACTGTTGCAGATGATTTTCTAGGAGCAAATGGTTTTACACATCCCAATCTGGACTGGCTGCAACCTCCTTATTTACTCCAATCTTGCTTTCCACTTCCTCCAATTATTTTTAAATGTCCATCAGTAGGAAAAACCACAGAGATATTAGAAAAATATTCCAGTCATCAAGAAATGGGTGACTGTTTTTAATTTGTGTCACTTTTGTATTAGATTTGTATTATGAGCTGACTCTTTCAGAGATATCTGGTAACTATGTCTTTTCTCTGAAAGGGAACTGAGTGAAAACCAATACAAATGCTGAGTCTTGTTGAAAACATAGTGATGGCCCACTACATCTGACTCATATGCTTGTTTGCTATAAAGTATCAGAAAAGCAGAACTTTTAAGCTTCAAGTGTTCACTTTCAGAGATGCCAATAACCTTTGTCATTACTGTGAACTAAGAAACATTCTAAGAGTTCGATGTGCTCTGAGTGTGAACAACTTTAAGACTGCTGCTGTGATTCAGCTGGCTCAGCAGAAATGATGTTCACTGGATGTTGAACCAGTTTAACGTTGATCTAGCCTTATGTGACTTGAGATTTGGGCACCTCCCAACTACAGGGAAAAAAATGGGGCCAAGGTCCAACTACAAGCCAACTTCCATGACTAGAGAGCAGGGGACAGGGTGTTGAGTGCACTATTTTCTTTCTGAATCTTTCATTTCTGCTGTACCCTCAGCTGTTTCTGGCAAGGTGAAAATTTCATATACAAAGCATTTACCTAACGTGGGTGTCCTGCAATCTCTCAACTGACGCGTGACACAAAAAATTTACAAATATTCTAAAGTGCTGAGTTATATTCTCTTCAGTATAGATTAGTTTACAACATCCTTTTTAGAAAAAGGAGAAATCTGCAGAGAACAACTGTTTGGCCTTCTGCTCAGATGAAGGAGAAACAAGGCATGCTGGGGTAGGTAGCCTCAAGTCTTTATTCAAGAGGAGGCTGGATGCAGGATGTGGAATACAGATGAGTCTCTGATTTATGGGATAATATTCACACTGAAAAGAATATGTGGCAATAATCAGCTTTTCCATCAAGTGAAGCTGGGGCAGTGAGTAACTGTACAAGTGATTTATTGTGAATATACTCCAAGGCTACAAGTATAATTCCTACTTAGTGTGGATGACAAGACAATAGAAGATTATACAAACCACAACACCAATAACAAAAAAAGTAATGTTTTTCTTGCCTCGGCAGACTTGGAAAGTTCTGTGCTGCTGCCTTCTCAGACTTTCCTTTGGCGTCACTTTGGGGATAGAGATTAGGTGAGTTACTGGTCAAGGGTGGGTTCAAAAGATAACTGCTACCTGCTGGCCTGGATGGAGATGGGGGGGTTACGTCCAGAGGTGTAAGTTGCTTTTTGCAAGGTCTACTTTGATTGCTAGGCTATGATTCATAAAGAAAACTTTGTCGGAATAGGTACTGACATTCTGCTTGCTCCTGCAAATATGGTGTGCAGAAAACAGGGAGGATAGCAACAGATCAATTTAAAAATATACAGAGAACAGGAGATTGTCAATGATGATACATCAATTAAGGGGTTTGCAAGCCAGCAACCATGTGTCAAATACAGAGACTATTGTTTAACTATAAAGGCATTTTTGTTTCCAGTGAACCTGTCTAATCAATTCTAGGTCTAATTTTTCCTCTAAGCTTTAGGAAGAGAAGCTGAGCATGAGGAAAAGAATTGGTGTCCATTTAGATTATGCCATATCCTATCTTTAAAGCAGAAAAAATTGTTGTAATTCATAAATTCATCTCATGCTATATTCTATGATTCCTGTCAGCTCTCCCCACACTACTCAATGGTGCAAGAAGAGATATTTTACCTTCTCTGCCCTCAAACCACCTCACCCGAAGAAACCCAAAGCAATGTACCACAGGTTCATGACTCCACATTCACACATTCGAAAAGGAATGACAAAGTTATCTTAGACATTATTGCAACAGTAGCAAAGTGTGGGAGGAAGAGCACTATGTTGTTACTTTTAATATTGTACAAAAAAAAGCATAAGCTTTGGGAAAAAAAACAAAAAAAAACTTATAGTATCCAAGTGTGGTTCTGTGCATGGGTAATTTATAACAATTCTATATTTGGAAAACTTCAAAAACCTGATCAGTTATGGTTGAGCCAAAGTCTTTATATATTATCCAAAAAAAAGAGCATTTCTTAGCAGATGGAGAATTCCTTGTTGCACTTTCACATCAGTGAAAACACATTTGTTCACAGTAAAATCCCACTAGTATATTTTAGATTTCATTTGGTTCAATTTTAATGGAAGATCATACTAAAACCAACTGAACTTTAAGACTGCTTTTACACCTGTACTGATTGGAGCAGGTTATGCACAGCCACTTAACCTCCCCTGCTCAGGAGCAGCTGTGAGAGCTGTCAGACAGCAAGGCTGCTTCTGACTGCCCTCAGCTCTCCCTGGAGATAAAGGTATGGGGGCAAGAACAAATGGGGCACACAGTAATAGCCAGGCTCAAAAGGATGGAGCAAAATGGTCACTTCTTGACACCTTCCCTACTATTTTCAGAAGTGAGCCTCTGTGACAAGGAAGAAAGTTGAAAATGGAAAATGCTGTTCTATGCCTATGATGTATAAAACCTGGACTGGGATGAGAGCTCCTAGATTTTTTCAGCAACAGAAGCTCTATTTTTACCAATTTTATTTCAGAAACCTCAAAGAAACAAGTAAGGATCTCTCCTCTCCCTGAGATGGTTGAGTCTTATTCTGTGTGTTATTCCATTTTCAAAGGAAACAAGGTAGCTAATTTCTAAATGAAGGCAGTTTCTAGCAGCAGTACAGCCAGACAGACTTCCACACATCAAGTTCCACAATTAAGTACTATATTTAGATGCAGGAGTCAGCACAGACTTGGCTGTCAGGAAACAGGACCTCATAACTACTATGATCTATGAAAATCTCAGAACCCCACCTCCAGGAGATGAGTCCCATTTAGCATTAGGACAAGCCAATCAGAGGTACCAAGTTTCCTTTTGCTATCAAGTGCACCTACTATAACAGCTTTTCCCCACTCCAGAAAGCTGGAATGCTGTCGAGTAAACATACATCTCTTTGTATCACTGTTCTTTTTCCAGCTTAGTATAAAATTTTCAAAAAATTCTTACTTTGATTTCTTCACATAGAGCCAGTAGACAACACCTGCAATCAGAGCAACCAGCAGAAGACCGACCACAATTCCCACTATTAGCTTTGCCTGGTCGTTAACCTTTTCACTATTGTCATCTGAAGCAAAGAAGAAAAGTTAATGAGATGACCTATGATAAAGTAAAGCATTGCAACATTTCTAAAGAATTTTCACCAGAAACAGAAAAAGGGATTAGAAAGTTAAAAAAAGGAATAAAAAAAGAGAGAGGAAACCATACATACCACCTCTGTCCTCTGGCTCGTCATATTCTGGAATACTTACTGAAATGAAGAATGTTAAACTTGAATTAAAGACAACACAGACCTAAAAATCACCTTCAATTACCTATCTACAGCAATAATAGAAACTGCAACAGTGTTTTCCAAGCAAGATATTTAATCCCATCTTTAAATAGAAGCCTTTCCTTTGTAATTATACTATATACATTAGAAGAATCTTACTCTAAACCTGTAATATTCAAATCAAAAATATTTCTGACTGAGAATTTCTGTCCTACCTTTCCATAGCTTCTCACTACCTTTCATCATGATATATTATTGAAGCCCAGTATGGCTGATTTCTGTTGTGAGTCAAGTCATACCAATAAACTGTAATTTAGGGACTAAGAGATATTGTTAATTTTGTAATAAATAAATATCTCTGTCTAGTAAATGAAGTATTACTTTGCAGTATTTTATACTATTATGTTGTACTATTATTTTGTAATATTGTTTACTTTTGTAGCTAGCCAAGAAAGTCATGAAGACTAAGTGGCTTATTGTAGAAAGCTATCAATAAATTTTATGTACTACTGATCCAGAGTGGATTTACAATTGCTTGACTTAAGACAAAAAGGTTAAATATCTTAGTGTTAACATTACTATGCAGTCCTACTCTTCATTTGAGTGTGATGTATGGGTACTTTATGAGAAACTGTAACTTTAAAGAAATTATCTTTAGAGGACACTCACTAGCAGAGACGTTCATGGAGGTCACAGTCCTTTCTAGCTCATTTTCTGCAATGCAAGTTAAAGTTACATTTTCCTCAGGAGCAATTACAATTTTACTGGAAAATTTCCCATTAACATATTTTGTCTCCTCTGTCTGAAAAGGTGAAAAATGAAGATTAGTATCATTTAAAAACACAAAGAACAATACACGCATCATTTGTATTACACAGTGAAAATGGTCAGAGGGAAATAACTTTCAACTAATATTTCAGTTTTCCAAACAATAGCAAGAGAAATACTACATTGTTTTATGATAATGTGAATACTTGAAAGAAAAAGTTAGCCAAAATATCCAGTTATAGATAGTACAGTGTGCGCTGTAAGACCAATGATAAAAAAGTTTTTTTCTGAAAAATTAACAACATTCTGTATTTGTTTTTAGTTCAAGTAGTTAAAAAATATTCCAAGTGAAAAAATTATTAAAATTTCAAACTTCTAAGGTATAATTTTTTCCATCTTGCTGTTTCTCATTTATGTCACTCTAAGGGGAATAATTGTTCCAAGTTTTCCAGTTTCCAGCTTTCCAAGCTATTTCCCCACCAAGCATTATTTTGCCAAGCTACATGCGTCTAGTAGCACCTACAGTATCTGTACTGTAATATCAATGTGTTGTTCCTTAAATTTGCTGCACATCATTCTTGGATTAATGTAACACCTAGAGAAAATTATTTGCAATCATTTATATAGCTTCAAGACAATTCCTGTCCTATACCTGCAAGTAAATGGACTGATTTTGTCAGCTACACATAATTTCTGTAGCTCAAAGCAAAACCTAATGAAATGTAATGGAATCTCCAGCAGCACTCTACATTCTCCTTCCAGCCACTGACTGTGGACAGGTCTCATTTATTTCTCCTGCTAAGGCAAAATCTGGCAATGCTTTTCATGGGATTTGGTAATCCATATAAAAATACTTCCGTTTGCATATTTTCCAGGTATTTTCCCTGCTATATATAGGAGTTCTTCTTGTTTATCCCTCAGGATGAATGCATAATCGTTCTGTTTCCAGTGAGAAACAACAGGTATAACCATACAAAAACAACCACAAATATTAGGATAAAAGCTGGAAAGCACATAAGGAACTATAATGAATGTAATTTCTGATTCACAGATGTCAAATTTCATTACATTTCACTCAGTTAATGCCTACATCAAGTGCCCATTTGCTTTCTAAAGTAAGTTCTACAGTTCCATCATTATTTGCAAATTCTTTATGCAATGGCAAAATCAGCACATTACCCAGATAAAATGACTAAGTACCTTCAATTAAAAAATGCATATTTCATTTGTAACCTTTTCTTTTTCCTTCCAGCTTCAGCTTGTAGCCAGTGAATCTCCTTTGCTACCACCTGTTCTATTCAAAAAGGCTTTATCATAAAAAAATCATCCATGTAAGTACGTGGTAGCTACAGCTACCACTTAACCTTCTCCTACATAAACAAAAAAGACTTTTCTTCAATCTCACTACCTCAAAAATGTTCCTTGATTTTAATTTGCACTTCCTATACAGTAGTTTTTGGTGAATAAAGTAATAAGAAAGATACTTGCTTTATTTAGGATGCTTCCGCTGCCCGTAACCGTCCACTGCACTGCTGGCTTGGGGAAACCTTCCACATGGCAGATAATTGTCTTAGACATTTTATTTGTGTTGGTTTTCTTGGTCATTTTGATTTGAGGTTTTCCTACAAGAACAGTATAACAGTTAACCATTTTATTTAAAATTAACAATTAATAATTGTAACCATCTGCTTGCTTACCTTCCACAATAAGTTTAAGTGTCTGTCTTTTCCTCAGTCCTTCGACCTCCTGTAGAGTAGTTTCACAGACATAGTTTCCAGCATCTTGATACTGAAGACTTGAAAATGATGGACTTGTTTGCATTCTGGTATTGTCCTGATAAAGTCAGGAGTTAGAAATGACAGAGATGGACTCACAATAAATTAACCCCTTAATGACTACTATCAACACAAGTTTTCACATGCTTTGGAAAATTAGAGCCTCACTTTTTTAAGCTGTTTCCCCATTAATAAGTACATTTGAATATACAACATGAAAAGTGGAAACTGATGGAGATTTATAGAAGCCATCTCCTTTCTTCTTGAACAATTTTGCTTTTAAATCAAGAGCACAGATGGGATCAGTTATTAGCTCTGAGCTCTTCTAGTAGGTTGGCCAAGACCATGAGTGATAAAACATTTGAGACACAAGTAACCCTCCTCTAGACCAGGCTTATGAGATCAATATATGCTCATAAACAACCATTAAGCTTCATTACTATAAGTTTCAAGCACTACAGGTTTTGTATAAAGCCACCTCTTCAATAGCTACATTTTTCACCATCTAACCTTTCAACCCTTGCCCTTTTGTTATGTTTATCAGAACCAAGATCAAGCAAACCTCTGAAAAATACACCAAAATTACGCTAAATGGGCTTTTCTTCTTAGAATAACCTTATTCTCAAAGGGCCTTGTATAGACCATTTCACAGAATTTGTATTTGTGTTACAATATGCCTTAATTCTCTCCATTTGGAAGCTGAGCTGATAATTACAGTAACTGATTTTCAGTCATCAATGTGAGTAGATCTCATTTTAACCACATGCGTAAGACCCATTTTAACAATATTCTTTAAAAAGCCCAATGAACAGCTTCCTTCCTTCCTTCCTTCCAAAACACTGAAGTAGCAGCAGTAACATAAAGAGGTGAACACCCAGATGGAGTGTGAAATAGATGAATTACTGACCTTTATCCAAAACACAGTTGCATTTCTACTAGAAGAAATTGTGCATGACACAGGAAGGGCCTCTCCAATCTGTTTTGTGACTTCTCCGCTAGGAGTAAGCTGCAAATCCAGATCTGGGATAGAAAGAACATTTGTAAAAAGTTAATCTCAGAAAGCCTGGCCCATTTCACAGGCTTATCAAGAAAATAAAATGTGACTAATTGCACTCATTAAATTCAAGATTTCGTTTCTTCAATAAAATTCAAGTCAATTTTACAAGGAAGGGAGATGAGAGAATTTTTCTAAAAACAGGCATTGCAGAACATTCATATTTTTGCTGTAATTATAGGCTAAAAGGAAAAGCAAAACCTCACTAATCACTAGACAAATGGATACTTTTTTCCACCTTGTTCTGCTGAAAGAATGACAGAGTAGGCACAAGAAGCTGAAGAAGTACTTCACATAACAGTATGTGCATCTCAGAAGGGGATGCACAGAATGCTGTGAGGGTAGCTTACTATGGGCCAGGTAGAAATGCATCTTCAGGGGAGGACTAGTGCAGGTGGGGACAGGTTATCCTACATAATAATTGTGGAGAGAATAGCAAGGGTCAAGGGGTGCCTTTCTTTGGTGTGATAAAACTAGAGGATTTTCACCCTCAGAATATGAAGGGGATGAAGAAGGTCAAAGAGGGTGTATGAGACATGATACTGATTGAAGGGGTGAGAAGTCTAAATTACAGGGTTGGGGAACTGCACATGAAGCCCTTTATTTGTTCTTATTTGTGACTTAAAATGCCACTTTTGTGTACCTCGAAAAAGAGTCCAAGCTCTGCCTGACATATTTAAGCTCAAGGGAAATTGCAGTCAGGGACAGCTGTGTTTGACACAAGGCAGGGTGAAAGCCAGTAACAGAAACATCAGGAGACATTGCTCTGGATTTTTCTTGTGTAAGGATTTGGTGGGCTGGTCATTTTTAAAAGAAAATTAATCCTACAGTGAAAGAAAAGCAGAGTTTGCCAATCTTTATTTTGCTTCCCCTCTGACAGTGCCTTGCTTGTAAGCCAAGCTGCCTGATTGAATGACTATCACGGATGTGCGCACACACACAAACACATGCAGTCAAAAGCACACATGACTTCATCTCAAATATAGTACATGCTGGAAAGGGGCTGCAAAGCCTCCTTTTGGCTTTTAAGCAGAGCTTAAAAAAAGCTTGAGACAAAAATAACAGTGGAGGAAAGTGAGTTTTCCTTAACAAAACAGTGAACTTCACTACTGGCTTCATTCAGTGGTTGCCCTGGGAACACCATCGTAATTAAAGGTGGAACTTGAGGGAACAACTAGGGCTCAGCCTGTACTACGGGTCTGCAGCATTATTATCTGTGTTACAAGCCCAATGTCTTTTCTGAGAGGTCACAAGACCTGTACTTTCATCTGTGAATGAGTCAAAAATCTTGATGAGATAAAATGGCATCTTGTTTCTGTATTCCTATGGGGATTTCCTATCCTCCCTCCTGAAACCAGTAAATGGAATCCAACTATTCTCCTGTGGCTTCCAGAAGAAAAAAAAAAAAAGAAATAAAATAACAAGACTCCTCCAGTGAGCAGTACATAGATTTCGATAGTGTATGGGATGTGTTTCTTCTAAAACACATTCCATCAGGGCAGAGGGTGGTTGAAGAAAAAGCTATTATTTTTTTTCCCCTCAAGAATTTCATTCTACATGTACTTAAACCTTTTGATACGTACTTAAACCTTTTGTTCTTTGAAGTAAGATAGCACCTCAAACCTAAGAGATCACCAAAGGCCATTCAGAAGGCATTCCTCTTATATTTCCCATAGGAAGCAAAAATTCATGGAAGTTTTTGCCTTCATCTCAGACAAGACTGTCACTGAGCCCAGAGCAATCCTTCAGCCCAGTCTTCCTCCAGGGTAGACTGACTGTGCCCTGCTGGCCCCTTTGTGTGGTGCAACTGGGACTACAATCCCTCCCACACTGGTCTTGGTTGCTATAGCAGTTCAGGAAAATGTAGAGGGCATGAGATGAGCTACATATTTCAGAGCAGTATTTATATGACTTACAAGGCAAGACAGAATTAAGCAACTGTTTAACATAGGATCCCCTCTAGAAGCTCTACGTGAACAACTTGATTTAGCTTAATTTTCTGCCAGTTTATCTGTAAGGTCCACAAAGTAATGTGATGTAGTTATCTTAACCTCTGTACTTAATAAATAATCTCACTTTGGTACATAAGTATGAGGAGAAAACATTTTCTTGCATATAGAAGACTATCAAAACCAAATTGTTGTCTCCATTGCAAGAAAAACTTTTCCGAGAGAATTTTCTGTACATTTCATGTTTGGCTTTGAAATGTTCTTCAGAAACAAGCTCCTCATCAGGCACCATTTTCAGTATATGCTAGCTCTTAATGTGGTCTCATTTGAAGTCTTGCATTGATTTCAGTGCTGTCTTTGCATACCAAGTAGGGCAGGGAAGAGACAAACAGTGCATTCTGCACGTATCACCACATCATGCGAGAGAGGTATGGAATTAAAGCGGGCAAGACTGGAGCACACGTTTCCGTTTGGAAGCTGTGGCACATCTAGGACACACTCCCAGCATTTAAAGGAGGCCTCTGATGGAATACTGTGCTGCATTTGGAATACTGTGCCTGCATATGCAGGCACTTGTTTGTTGTCTAAACTCCATAAATAAACCAGCAGACAACTGGAAACTTCTCCTAGTATCTTGAGAATAGATTTTTCCATGCAACATTCAAAAGGTGACTTCCCCTGTATTTTCAATGGCTTTACTGAAAGACAAGACAAGACAAGGCTATAAAAATATCTATAAAGAAATACAAATGCTATACTCCTAAGACCTTAAATTTACTGGATGGCTTGCAGAACACATTTTAGCAGAAAGGAAAGCATCACAAAGAGGAAGTTCCACAGACCTACTTACTCCACACTAGGTTTTATGTGCAGAAACAATTACAGAATCATGGAATGCTTGGGCTGGAAGAGACCTAAAAGATCCTCGGCTTCCAACCCCTCTGCCATGGCCAGGAACACCAACACTAGACCAAGCTAGACCAAATCCCCACAGCAACAGATAACGAAAGGGCACTGTGGGTTGAAAGTTGCCTCTTTATAGCTGAGGGAAGAAATACCTGTCCTCTTCTGCTGGGTGCTTTCTTTGCCTTACTCAGGGTGTGCTTCTACACCTCTGTAAGTGGCTGTAAACAGCTTTTGCCCTGGTCCCCTGCCTGCCAGTTTTGCTCATCTGACCCTGGGCAAACTCACTGAAGAAACAGAGCTGGCAGAGAATTTACAACCTCTGTGAAAAACCGCAAATCCACAACATCAATCCTGCTCTGTTGCTGCCTCTGTAGAGGGACAAATCATGCCAGCCATGAGCACTCAGTTCTGCTGGACTTTAAATTGGGACCTGGCTGCACAGATCCTGCTCTGAAGGCCAAGAGCTCAGGTTGTACAGTCTGTCCTTTATGTTCCATGGATAAGGCAGGGAATCTTTCATCCCCCCTCGATTTCCTTCATAAATAATTTCCCTAAGCATTACGGGTAACTCTGATGCTTCAATGTCAAATTTCAGCATTCTGTAAGTCTCATAATTTACAGTCAACTTGGAAAAATGGAACTTGGTATTATCTACAAAAAATATTTAAGGATTATGGTATAATAATGTTTTTTTTGATACCAGCAAGAAACTTTCCCTACATAGACACCAAAATAAATCAGTGCCATTATAATGCTTAATAAAATTGGTTTGGGAAAAGACACTACAGTCGAAATTTAACAAATTACTAGAAATAGTTTCTTTAATTTAAATTAATTTTAAATTAATTTAAATATTAAAATTAATTAATTAATTATCTTAAAAGGATTTTAATTAATATCATTCTATTGCCTGCTTTTTGTTGTGCTTGTGGTTGGGTTTTTTAAGAAGAAATTAAAAAAATCTAAAATGCTGAGATTGGATGTGAAGAAATGAAAAGCCCTGACTCCTAACCAAGTTTTTTTTAGTGTGCCACCACAGAGAGGAATATTCATCCATATAAAAGGTGAGCAATAGAATAAAAGAGGGAGAAAAGGTAGGATTGATAAGCATTAGTAAGTAGTATCTGAAGGACAAACTGCAGAAATGCTTCAGACCAGCATCAGAAAAGACAATGAAGTACCTTAAGGATGGTGCATGGTCTGGACATTCAGGAATTACAGAACTACTCCAGGCCACTGCACTTCATTTAGAAAAAAAGGCTTTATTGCACATAGAGGTATTTTGGAAAAAAAATGAACTCTAAGTCAAGTGAAGTAGTAGGGTACTGGAGTGCAGCTCTGAGTTCTGAGTAGCTGTATTAGCTGCCAGCACTGGGAAGATTCATGTCTAGAAATTACATGTTTCTCTGGCATAGCAAAGCTCTTTGAATATGCAGACAAAATGGAAGACACAGGAAAATAGGCTTGTTAAAAATAACTTTGAGCTGAGAAAGCCATTTTTTTAGAGTAATTATTTATGAAAGTAAAAGTAGACATGCAATAGACTTGGAGAAAAATCAAAGGGTTGGTTATATCAGAGCAAAGGAACCTTTGCTATCCAGCAGTGAAGAGGCAGCAGCACAGAGACCTTTTCAGGTTTTACATGCCCAACTCTTGGCATACAGAAGAGGTGGGCAGGGTAACAATGGATGATCTTATTAAAGGCAAAATATTCATTAAATATAATAGCATAATTAATCAAGTGTAGTGTAATTAATCAATAATCACCAATATATTATGCATGTATTGTACCTCTTCCATAAAAAAAAAATTCAAAACCAAGTATAGAAACATGAAGTTTGTTTTAATGTAAAATATAACTACAGTGGAAGCCTTTAAACTTCATTATCCTTCAGATCCCTCTGAACCTGTCAACCACTGTTGATACTGTGAAGACTACAGACAATCAATGTTTTTAGGGGAAAACTTCTACCCCTGGCGTGAGTTCTATTGAACAGCCTGTGATAGTATAGCAGAATTTGAAAGAGTTCTTGCTCTTCACTTCTGCATAAAGAGGTCAAAAGCAGCTACTGCTTCAATGGTTCAATCAGTTCAATGGCTGCTTTCGAAGTGTTGCTGATTGTGTGACTAAACAGTATCCAGCTAAAGAAAATTTACGGAGCTCTGTAGCTCTCATGATGCTGGAAAAAGTAAAAAAACCTCAACCTTTCCTATATGAACTTCCTAAGTTACTTTTCTAGGCTCCTTACACATTAACCTCATTAAGGGAATGGGAACTTAACTATGAAGAATGACCTTCAGTGATATTCCTGTGGATTAGTTTCCATGTTTGTCTACATCCTAAGGCATAGCTGGAAGAAAGTAATTTGCCCTATATATGTTCACATGAGCAAAAGATAAAATAACAAAATTCTCACCATATGTGATGGTGTAATAGAACCAAACACTATCCAAAGTTATGGGAAGTGAAACGATACAGCCAATGAATTGAGAAAGTCAAGATTTTCAAACAGAAATATATTAGAATAAATAGAAATGACTGGACACACTTTCAAACCAACACTTCACCTGTAGGTAACTGCACTAAGCTGCATACACAAAGCAGAGAAACCATCCCAGGAGGGCCAAGATCAGTTTGAATCCTACCTAGGAGTGCAAAATGCAATTACTTACAGTGCACAGTGATGGTGGTCGAGTCCATCATGCTTTTGTCAGTCAGAGAGCACTTGTATTCTCCTGTTGCATTTCGTCTCACATCTGTCATTACGTAAGTATCTGAGCTTCTTATACCTTCTGTTTCTCCCTGCAGGTGGAAAACAATACATTTACTGTACATGGGCCTGCTAAACCCACTAATTTTTGTTGAGGATTTTTTTTTTTTATTATAAGGATGGTGAAATACTCCTATTAAATATCCAAAGCACATATAGACATGGCATCATTGAAATGTAATTACCTATTAGTTAAAGTAACATTTACTTCCTGCATGATAACATTATTTTAAAAAACAGCTACAGTCAAGAGCTTACTCTTTTAATTGAATGACTAACTCATTTTAAGAGGATGTTACAATACAAAATTTAAAAGTTTAGCCAAAAAAAACCAGTCTACTAACAAGTATTGCAGAAATCAAAACAACAAAACAAATTGCATTTCTAAGTCTGGTTCTGATATATTCAGCTTAGGATAAATCACGAACTGAATTGTACTGCATTGCATGTTTTTGAATAGCACAAGCACACTGGTGTTTTGAATTAGCCAGCAAATGCTGCTTTATGGCTGTCCAGTTCCCCAATTTCCCCCTGATTACTGACTTAGATCAGCTTTGAAACAAGCATAGAATGATACCCTAATTCCTATCTCTGAACCCAGAAAGAGATTTATAATACCTGTGAGCCTTTCAAAGAGATCACCCACTGCAACTCTTCTTGAGAGGAAAGACCAGTATCAGGCAGCAGGGAGCCCACAGATAAGACAAACTCGGGTGTTTAGCTCACTCACTGTGATAGCAGAGCAAGGAGAGATACCAGACACTTTTTCACTGGCATTTAGTGACTTTCTAGGATGACTCACTGAATCTAAATGGCTGTTCTGAGATAAGGACTTCAGCTCCTAGCTCCCTTGCTCTCTCCAACAATTCAAACATGCCAGGAGTCCAGAGTAGTGATGATTATGTTCAGAGGGTGACATGCTGGGTTTGAAATATCTGAAAGGACACCACTTCTTTTGGCTACTTGCAAGAGCAGCTCTGCTCAGAGCTGCAGCAAGAACAAATAAGGCATATAAAATAGGAGTGGGAAGCAGGACATAGGAACAAGGACCAGGAGTCTTAGAATATAAAGCCACATCTGTCTGTGGATTTCACCAGTACTAAGAAGATTAATGGTAACAAAGCCTTTATTTTTCTCAGTCTGTGTCTTAAGCATTTTACAGATTTGTTCTTCTGTGCTGTCATACACATTATTTTTTGTGTTGTTAAGCCACCAAACAATTAACTGAAGAAAACAAATTGCACAAAGATTAATCTGTGAAAGTCCAAAAAATAGCTGAATTAATTTGCTGTACTTTCACTGCTGGATCTGTGTTATGACACCAGATGAGATGGTTTTCTTTAAGATGCCAAACTGCTGTAATCAAAACTGTTTAATAAAATACCTGATAATGGGAAATAAAACCTTTTAGTAGGTCTAAACTCCTGCAAAATTTGGGTGGGCTGGGGGGAAGGAGAGTTTTTTCAAAAATATTTTGGCAACTGAGGTGAGGTGTTCTCAGAGTGTGATATAATGGTCAATATCTATCTTCTGCATTTGTCGCATGGAATTCCTTTCTTCATTTGTTACAAAACCACGGTAGACACTGACATGTAGCAATGTCTGCAGGAAGGAATGATACAGAATATTTCACTAGGCAGCGACAGCAAGGCAGGACTTACTGGAATGTAAAACAGGAACTCCTGTGGAGGAGGATTGCCATTTCCTGAGCACTTCAGAGTGATGTTATCGCCCTCTTTAATGGTACTACTTTGTGGCAGCACTTGAATAGTCACCTTCTCTGTTGGGTCTGTGAAAATAATGTACATATTTAATAGCTTCAGCGTAATCATACAGCAACACTATGCATACGATATTCACTGCCCAAGAAAATGCAATTTTATCATCCTGCAGCTGAAAATATTTGCATGTGTAGATCTTTTTATAAAAGAACCTGAAGTTAATCACACTTTCAATATTCTTGCCAATTAAGTGCAAAGAACTCATATGACATAAAATTCATTTTTATTCTCCAAAATACCTGTAACTGAAACAGCAATGATTACAACTATGTCATGTGCTTTAAAGCAAAAGAAATCCTGATTAGTATGAACCATTTCATGGTATGATTTCATTATGAGGGATTAACTTGTCCTCTGCAAAATTCCCTATTTGGAGGACCGCAGCAATCAGAAAAACAACTGAAGCTCTCAACACCATGTATTAGTACTAGATAATAGCCTTCTGGCATTAAAAAGAAATAAATATGAACTAAGCAACTATGTTCAGCCTATTCTATATGCTGATCACTACAGGCTTTCAGAAAGATAAATCTGGTGAACATAATAGGACCCTTAGCATAGTCAACAGAACACTAAATGTAACATACTTCTGTCATGTTCACTGAAGTTGAACTATAACTTACATTTTACTTTCATAATTTTTTTAAAGCAGAGTATTCTTTAGCAGATGCTATTATTTCTAAGCAGAGGCCTAAACATAATTTTTAGAAAACAAAGTAAGATGAACGAAATTAAAATAATATGGGCAGATAACTCTCACTATTTTAATGTCAAAGGATAAATAAAATTCCATCAAAGATGCCAGTCATGCATTAAGATACAGCACAGCGCATCTTATTAGACACTAAAAAAGTCTCCCCAGCAGAGAAAGCCCTGGCTGACAGGTGATTTTGTGTGTTTAATGAAGCGTGTGCTGCACAGCCCTCCCACCCTCCAGGCACTCCTCACATCTGTCTCCTGCAGTGGCGTTTCTCAGCACCAGGAGCTGCCTTCCACCGCAGCCCTGAGAGCCCTAACACAGCCCAGCTCCTCACCCTCCCCAGGGCTGGATTCCAACCTGCCACAGCCTCCCTCCTTCAGAGCCTGCCTCCCTTCCCGTGGAAGCACCAACATGACCAAACAAGCTTCTACCTCAGCACCTTCAGAGCTGAAGCACAACTTTGCCTGCTTGGAAAAGGGAAGTGCAGCGTCCCTGCTGGTGTGGAATGAGATGCAATGAGATAGCTGGCCAGGAATGCCATGCATGCCCCTCTTGGTAACTGCTGGGCCAAAAAACTCAGTGTCAGGGGCTGCTGCAACATGTCTTTCCTTCAGTCAAGTTTATGTTAAGGTAAAGTTATAATGAAGAATGTCTAGATATATCCTGGAATTGCTTAGGCTTTGTCTTGGGATTGAAATGGGAGGAATTAATAAAGAGAAAGACTTGAACTTAGAACATTTTTTCCCCACAGAGATAAACAGAACTGGATTAATAATGGACACAGTTAAACAAAAATTACATTCTTGCAAACCACCAGGCTTTTCTCTAGAAATATCCTATGCTTCTATCTACAGTAATCAACCAAGAGCAAATTTTAATTTAATTTGCTAAACTAGAAAAAACCCCCAAGCATACAGAAGCAAAGCCCACTTTAACTGTTGTCTGAGATGAAGAGGCCATTCTTCTGAGGGCAGCCTGAGAACAGGAAGATGGTGCCCAGTGCCATGCAGAGTGGTGCTTGGTATGAATAATGTACTCCCCTGCTTTCACTAAGAAACAGGAACAGCCTGGTGAAGGCACCTCTTGCCTCTCAGTGGCACACATGCCTGAATTGGCCCATCTTACTTGGTGCTTTTGCAAATCTGAGATTCTGCTTTCTACAACAGCAAAATTCCAGGAGCCAGCACCAAAAGGCAGCCATTTAGTAAATGAATGCTGCTATCCCAGAGCTGCCCCAGCCACTGTGCCATTTCAAAGAAAACACCAATGCTGGAAGCAGCCTGAGTGTGAAGTGTCCTTGACTCTAATCTGTTATGTAAAGCAGTTTATCCATAACAAAATAGACACCTAACAGCAGGGCATGACTGGGAAGCCTGCCTGACAAACATTATCTTTTTACACTGATTAATGCTGAGCAGAATGCTACATAACTGGAGTCTAGATGATTAAATAGCTGAGATAATATCTAAGTGTCCAGCTCCAAGACTCCTCTCCCAGTACTCCTTGCTTCTTTGCTTGCAGCTGCAAAAGCAAGCATGTAACTGCTGCTAGCTGAGCTAAATTATCCTAATCCAAGTAACATCCAACACAGCAAGAGCTAATTCACTCTTTTTCTCATACTAGGTTACAGTGGCTGGCTTCTTCCAGGATGTGAACTAGCTATTAAACACTTGAGTACAAAGACTGCATAAACTCAATGCAAAAGATAAAGTAAAAAACCAAAACAAGCAACAAAACATTTCTTAGATCCTGACTGAATAGAGATATGTTAAAAAAAAAATCTTCTGAAGGCATAATTTTAATCACACTCTCCCCATTTCTTTAGGAGAAATGGATAAATTTCAAGGAATGAGCAGCAGGTCTTTATGATTTGGTTCTATTGCTTTAGGGATGCAAAATATCAGTTTTGACAGTCAACCTAAAATAAAAAAGGCTGAATGACTTCCATTTCTTAGGCGTCAAGTCTGCCATTTTTTAAATCTGCATTATATTTGACTCATTAAAAAAAAATCACAATTATTGAGAAACTACTTAGGAACACTGAGCTAAACTAAAAAAGCAAAATGAAATCAGATGGGTCATTATCAACTAACAGCAGTCATGAAATGCATCTGTTGAAGCTTGGACATCTATTAATAAAGAATTTCATAAATTAATTTGGAGATGCATTTATGCAGAGTAAGGAAGTGAAGTTACAGCAGGTGAGAATACTCAGAAAGAAAACTGTAACTCCACACTCCAAAGCCAAAGTTCATACCTGAGGCCTCTCCAGTACTGAAGAATGTGCCTGTCTCCCAGTATTTGATAATTAGCAACACACTGCTGGAATTAATTAAATTGTGTGTTACTAGACCAGGACTAGAATAGCTAGTTTATCAAACATTAAATCTTTATACAGAGGGTACACTACACGTGGCCAGTGACCATCCCAGAGCCACACAGTCTTTTTTTCCCTTCATATTGGCTAGTTCTTACTTGCAAGTGCATGTAGTACACACACCACAGAAATCTGGAACAGCCTTACCCTCAACAGGTGAAGTGGCCCCAGTGCATGAAAGAAGCATAGGGGAAATGAGGACAGCACAGCATCTCTTGGCAAGTAATAGCAACAAATGCTTTCTGGTCCTTACATTTCTTTCCTGGGAACATCTGCCATGCACAGCAAGAGTTATTCATGGTGATGGGGCTCCACAAATAACAGAAAACACCATAGTGAAATTTCGTACCCAGCTTTAAAAAGCACAACAACAAAAAAAACCCAACCACACAAACAAAAAAAAACAACAAAAAAAAAAAAAAAAAAGAGAAATGTCTCTAGCTTTAAATTGATAGGATAGGTGTTGGCAGGCTTGAAATGCCTATGGTATTCCCATGGGTAACAGCTGTCCCAGAGGTTTCCCAGAGGTTTCCTTCTTTGGTTGTGCTGCCTGTTGACTTCAGATGAAACCAAAGACCAGCTGCTCCAAGGTTTGGTTTTATTTGATCAAGGTCAAAACAGATCCTCTACCCTGCAGCTCAACAAA